>NC_034184.2:71922112-72238612 GCF_002021735.2 Oncorhynchus kisutch
TTACTGTGACCTTGTAGTCACCGCACATTCTGACGGTCTTGTCTTTCTTTGGGACTACAACAATCGGAGCGGCCCAGTCGCTCCTCGCTACTTTCGTGATTATGTTATTCTTCTGTAGGCGGTCCAGTTCCTTCTCTACTGCTTCCTTAAGAGCATAGGGAACTGGACGTGGTTTGTGAAAGATAGGCTTGGTTCCTTCTTGCACTCTGACTTTTGCTGTGAAGTCTTGTATTTCACCGTAGTCATCTTTGAAAAGTTATTTGTGCTTCTCCAGCATGTTAGTGAGTGTAACCTGACTCACTGGTTTGTCATTTCTCAGACTGAAGATTTCTCCCCAGTTCAACTTGATCTTTTGTAGCCAGTTTCTGCCTAGCAAGGCTGATTTTTCTCCTTTAACAATGACAAGCGGTAGCGTCCACTCCTTTCCCTCATACCGGACTGGTACCTGGATCTGCCATAACACAGGAATAGTGTCACCAGTGTATGAAGAAAGGCGGATGGACGCGTGCTGAAGAGGACACTCTTTCAGTGTTTCTTTGTAGAGTATCTCTGGAACCAGAGATACAGACGCTCCGGTGTCCAGCTGCATTTTAACCTGTTTTCCCATGTTGAGATAGATTCCATCTTTTTGAGCTGTGTACACTGTGAACAGTTCCACTACTGTTTCAGTTGTACCTTCCTCTTCTTGTGCTGCGTCTGACACTTTGTGCGTTCTTGCTGTGGGTTTTGAAAAAAGTGTGACCTTTGAGCTTTTTCCACCACGTGCATCACTGACCTTGTGAACACCTTTCTGACGTTCTGCATGTCCCGATAGCTCAATAGTATCCCTGTGGGCAAGCTTGAGTCCAAGTGCTATATCACAGGCTTTCTTAAAGGTCAGGTCCTTCTGTGATATGCTTCACCTGTGAGACCACATACAAACTTGTCTCGGAGAGCATCATCAAGAAATCGTGCAAACTCACATGTACTTGCCAGCCTTTTCAAAGCAAGGATGTAGTCAGCCACGGTTTCCCCTTGACTCTGGTGACGTTGGTAAAATCTGAAACGTTCTGCAATGAGAATTGGCCTAGGCTTGAAATACCTTGAAAGAGTTTCAGTCAGTTCTGCATAGTTCAACTCCACTGCTTTCATTGGTTCAATGAGACCTTTCAGCAATCCATACTCAGTTGGACCCAAAACACTGAGAAATACGTCTGCTTTCTTTCCATCTTTGATTTCATTTGCAGCCAGCCAACGCTCAAAACGCTCCAAATAGGAATCAAAATCCTCTTTTGTAACCTCAAACTCTGGTACTCAACCAATGGTTGCCATTTTCACAGTTAATTGTTCAGTTTCCTTATTCTTTAATTTTCTGAATATTCATCTACTTCTTCACTTCAGAAGTTTCTGCAATTACTTCATTCACTGCACTCATTTGTATTAATGTACACACCGTGTTACGTTCCTTCTTCCTTTTCTTTCTTCTTGCCAATATATATTTAACCACCAGAGGGCAGTGTCGCTATTCTGGACTCCAATAGTCTTGCTACTTGGCAGCTCCTGAATACTGTACTAGCAGTGCTAGCAGTGGTTAGCCTTCTCTACTGGCGAAAGAAAATAAATATAACTGACGAATTATATCATTATTTTGAGTTTCATTACTCACGAAACATTCTTCCCTTCAAGCAATGTCCGTTTATGTAGTTTAATCACCTCGTCGCCACTAATATTTGTGTTGTGGAGAAATGACCAGGCAGGAGACGGGAGTACAGTTAGTTTTCGTTTAGTCAAAACCCCTCGTGCTCTACAGTTCGCGGCATTCCAGTGCGCATGTGCATTTCCTATTAGGTGTAGTAACGTAACACTGCCGTAATGCATTACTGCTTAGTAACATCACAGTAACTAATATAAACAGATGTAGATCCCAGATACTACAACTACCTTCTCATGTCTTGCTATGTTACCCTATTTGAAAAGAGAGTACAGTATATTTTTCTTCACTAAGGAAACGTTATGTACAGTGCATTTGGAAAGCATTCAAACCTTGACTTTTTCCACATTTTGTTACGTTACAGCCTTAATCTAAAATGTATTAAACATTTGTATTTTATTTGATCTACACTGAATACCCTATAATGACAAAGCAAAAACAAGTTTTTTTAGACATTTTGTGTTGTCTTGGCTGTGTGCTTAGGGTCGTTGTCCTGTTGGAAGGTGAACCATCGCAAGGTCCTGAGCGCTCTGGAGCAGGTTTTCATCAAGGATCTCTCTGTACTTTGCTCCGTTCATCTTTACCTCGATCCTGACTAGTCTCCCGGTCCCTGCAGCTGAAAAACATCCCCACAGCATGATGCTGCCACCACCATGCTTCACCGTAGGGATGGTGCCAAGTTTCCTCCAGATGGGACACTTGGCCTTCAGGCCATAGAGTTCAATCTTGATTTCATCAGACCAGAGAATCTTGTTTCTTTAGGTGCTTTTTGGCAAACTCCAAGCGGGCTGTCGTGTGCCTTTTTACTGAGGAGTGGCTTCCGTCTGGCCACTCTACTAGAAAAGCCTGATTGGTGGAGTGCTGCAGAGATGGTTGTCCTTCTGGTAGGTTCTCACATATCCAGAGGAACTCTGACCAAGGCCCTTCTCCCCATGATTGCACAGTTTGGCCAAGCGGCCAGCTCTTGGAAAAGTCTTGGTGGTTCCAAACTTCTTGCACTTAAGAATGATGGAGGTCACTGTGTTCTTGGGGCCCTTCAATGCTGAATAAATGTTTTGGTACCCTTCCCCAGATCTGTGCCTCGACACAATCCTGTCTCGGAGTTCAACAGACAATTTCCTTCGACCTCATGACTTGGTTTTTTCTCTGACATGCACCGTCAACTGTGGGACTTAAATATAGACAGGTGTGCCTTTCCAATCTTGTCAAATCAATAGAATTTACCACAGGTGGACTCTATTCAAGTTGTAGAAACATTTCAAGGATAATCAATCGAAACGGGATGCACCTGAGCTGAATTTCGAGTTTCATAGCAAAGGGTCTGAATACTTATGTAATAAAAATATTTATTTCTAATTTGCAAAAATAAAATCTAGACCTGTTTTCACTTTGTCATTATGGGGTAAATGCTGGAGTATAGAGACAAATTAAGTTTTAGCTTAACTGTCCAAATAGATTGAGGGAAGAAAATATGTAATCAGTTTTAGAATAAGGCTGTAACGTAACAAAATGTGGAAAAAGGGAAAGGGCATGAATACTTTCCGAAAGCTCGGTATGTGAAACATTGTCAGATTACATGAACCATATGGCTCTGTACTATGGGAAATGGAGCTGATGTTTGGTCAGACGTTATACACTCCCCTACATATTTATTTGGACAGTTAAGCTAAAGTGCTGAATATTTGCTCTATACTCCAAAATTTTTGATTTGAGATAAACTGAGGCGATCGTACAGAACTACACTATTTATTTAAAGGTATTTTCATACATATCTGTTCTATCATTTAGAAATGAAAGTAGTTTATGTATACCCCCCCACCATTTGAAGGTGTTATAAGTATTTGGACAAAACAAACTGCAAATGCGTTCAACAAGTTTGTAGAGTCATCTTCATAGTGGTCTACTTGGCCATAGTCTGCTCCTGCATGGATTAAGTAAAAGGGGTTTGAGTGTTTCTATATAGAAGCTCAGTCATGAATGTGTGTGTGGTCTACAGTAGGAAGTTATTCATATAATGTAGCTTAGATTAAGTGCGCTGGCGCTCAAACAAAGAATTCAAATATTTTCTGAACTGCTGAATGTGTGTTAACACAATGCATTTGTCTTTTCTCAGATCTGGATGTGTGGGGGCCAGCTCCTGATCATTCCCTGTTCGCGGGTTGGTCATATATTTCGTAAACGGCGGCCCTACGGGTCACCCGGAGGTCAGGACACCATGGCCCACAACTCCCTGCGCCTGGCCCACGTATGGATGGATGAATACAAGGTACATGTACAGAGTAATAGTACAGGCTGGGCGGTATAGCGTATTTTACTCTATTCTGGTATTTGATGCATGGTTTGTTTAATGTGCTATGCCGCTACGCAGGGTCGTCTTTCTCCTTCCACACACACCAATCCCAGAGTGCTCTACCACGAGTCACAACCATTTCACTTGCCATTCACTCACAGTGAGTGTCTGCATGGTCAATGCTGCAGATACAACAAGATGGTGACAACGATAATGATTTCCACTTTGCTCCTTAATATAAATCCACAAGCGTTCTATAAAAATCTAATCCATGTTTATTGATGAAGTACACAGTTTTGCAGATGTTATTGCTGGTGCAGTGAAATGCTTATGATTCTAGCTCCAACACACACAATCCAAAAAACAAACAAGAAATATCATTAAAAACTTCAACTAGCCTACCTGGATAAATAAAATAACACTTAATGTGTTACCATGCACTGCTCATAAACAATATTTACAAAGTGTATTATTCAAAAACCTAAAATACTGTGAAAAATATTGTGATATGATATTTTGGCCATATCACCCAGCCCTAGTACACACGATTGAAATTCAGTCCTAAGTCACCCATTCCATGCTGGTGGCCTGTAATAGGTAATAGCCAAGACTGAAAACCACTGATCTGAAGAAATCCCTTTCCACACCTTATTTTTCCCAGAGGCTTCTATTATAGCCTCTAAGCCATCTATGGTCATAAGCAAAGGATTTCTTCTAATTACTCTCAGCTCCATGTCTTGATCAGCACAGTGATGTTTGTTCCTTTCCAAGCTACAAAGGAGAGCTATAATTGCTTTCCACGGACTGAAAATTGCCGATCTAATTGGAAAGTAAGCTAATACCGTTGTGGTCTCCCTTTCACACACCTCATCGTCTCACAACGATTGAGTCTGAATTTGCTTTCTCATTTCCCCTCAGTGTGTGGACGGTTATTGTTACCAAACTAAGCAGTGTGCACAGAGGCCTTGAACATTATTAGTTAATAGTTAATCATCATTACTTAGACATCTTGGTTCCTTAGGGGCACATGAGGCATCCACGAGAGTGCCGCTGTTTCCGGGAAGATTATGGATGCTGCCGTGTAGTCTCTCTTCTGTGCTCTTTCCCCAACTTCCATTTGTTTCTTTCCACTTTGAAATGATATACAGTACATTTGAACTAAGAGTGTGATTCATAAATTGCCACCCCCCACTGAATTCTTAGTACAGCAGAGTAGTGTTGAAATCTTCCAGAGGGTTAAGATGAGGTTAGGGTTCTGGCTTCTCAATCACCACACCAATCTGGGACTGGGACAGGCTTTTTTTCTACGTAAACAGCTGGCCCAAATCAGGATATATCAAACAGATTCTCAATCAAGGTAAACATATTGGTTTTATGATTGCTTATCCCAATTTGAATCTTACCTCTGAAAGAATTATTGAGTCTTGCACTACTATTAGCTAGTGGTTTATTCAGCTTTTCTGATCATGTTTGTTTACAAACTAACTTTAGTAAACCATGTGCTTTTACAGACAACTGAGATGCAGCTATATTAATTGTGGAATAGCAATCAACCTCACCTATTTTTTTTGTCTTGTCCAATCAGGAGCAGTACTTCAACCTTCGGCCGGAACTCCGGGAACGCGCCTACGGTGACATCAGCGAGCGGCAGGCGGTGCGCCAACGGCTGCAGTGCCACTCTTTCAAGTGGTACCTGGACACCATCTACCCCGAGATGCAGGTGGCCTCAACCCACAACAAGCCTCAGCAGCCTGTGTTCGTCAACAAAGGTCTCCGCAGGCCCAAAGTGCTGGAAAGAGGCCGGGTAAGATAGGCCAGCTGGCTCTAAACCGCTGTAGACTCGCTCTCTCCACTAACCCACTAAAGTAAAGTTGAACTTGTGCTTTATAGCCAATGGTCGCATCAACCATAAGAGTTGGCCATACAGCACACTCTGATCTGAGACCAGGCTAGAGCTATGCTACTGTCCACCATAGAAATAGTCATTTAACTTCTATTGTACGCTACATCATGCCTCAAAATAACACTGTTCAAACTTAAGCACTTCACTTGCAATTTAGTGTAACAAAAGGAGGCCAATTGGTCTTCTTCTAGCAATACATCACTCTCCACCCCCAGATTTTGTCTTAAGTAGCTGTGAACTGACAATTTTCTGCCATTACTTTTACACGGTTTGTTTTTCACCAATAGAGCCATGTGTTGTTGCGGTCAACCCTTGCCAAAGAGGCCAAACAATTACACCTGAAATGAAAAAGAATAGAATGTATGTTCTCAATCTCTTAGATTTAAGCTGTAACTCTGTATATCTTTCACACGCAAATAGCCCTATAGTTGTACATTAAATAAAGTTGCTTGTTAACTGTGAGTGATGCACCTTCAATGTGTATAAACAGCAGCTGCTTCCTGATGGAAAAGAGGGCATCAGAAGTTGTAAACGTTAACAATATCCCATGTATGATAAGGTCAGAAAGCATTTAAGAATGCAACGCAGAAATACCTGAACATTCTTCAAAAACTGAGGGAAAGCAAAAATAATCAATACAACATTACAACATACTGCACCTTAAGTTTTTCTTATTGAATGAAATGGAATAAATGCCATATCCAGTCAGCAGGGGGCAATGTGGTGTTGCACAAGTCATTTAAGGAGTCCCCAGGTTACAGACACACACCACTTAGAAGCTCAGAACTCAGGAATAGATAAGTTATCCTGCTTCAAGAAGACTAATAGGAAACGAGTTATGTACTGCAAGTCAAACAACCAACAGCTCTGCTACGTCAGTCTCCCAGAGAGAACGTTCATATTCTAGTTAGTCTGGAAGGAAAGATCATGCATTCGTAGGTGAATTCTTAAAATGCTTGGTTTCTGAAGATATAAAGTTATGGAAATAGGCAAACTTAGCAATGAGGCAGTTGGTGCAATGTGTTGAGATAATCCCCACATTTTTTCAAGTGACTTACTGGAGCAATTGGCTTTAAGTGCCTTCCTCAAGGGCACATCAACAGATTTTTCACCTAGTTGGTTCTGGGATATTAACCAGCAACCTTTCGGTTATTAGTTCAATGCTCTTAACCACTAGGTAACCTGCCGCCCTAGTGGCTGGGTGTTGGTATATTGTGCATTTCAGTGCCATATTCTGGACGTAACTTCACATATTCACTTGGCATGTTCTTTGCAGTAGCACTGCACAGATAATCAGATCTTACATTGCCTGAAGCTGTGTGTAACGTTTCCGGAATCACATTAATAAAACTCAGATGTGGAGTCAGGCTGCAATAAAAAAATGTTTTATCCAGAGCGACTTAGTCCTAGTGGGTGGGTGTTGTTTTGGGGCGGCAGAGAGCCTGGTGGTTAGAGCGTTGGGCCAGTAACCGAAAGGTTTCTAGATTGAATCCCCGAGCTGACAAGGTAAAAATCTGTCGTTTCTACCCCTGAACAAGGCAGTTAACCCGCTGTTCCTAGGCAGTCATTGTAAATAAGATTTTGTTCTTAACGGACTTGCCTAGTTAAATAAAGGTTAAAAAATAAATACACTATTGAGTGCATACATTTTCATACTGATCCCCTGTGGGAATCAAACCCATAACCCTGGTGTTGCATGTGCCATGCTCTACCAACTGAGCCACATGGGACATGAGCTGGAATACAACTGCTAACCTCTTCCTTCTCCTTTTCTCTTCAGCTGCGGAACCTGCAGGCTGACAAGTGTCTGGTGGCTCAAGGGAGGCCAAGCCAGAAGGGGGGTGCCGTGGTGCTGAGGGCCTGTGACACACACAACCTAGAACAGGTAAAGTAATGGCGTGTTCAAAACAACTGGGAACTCTGAAAAATTGTTTTGAATGGTCGTCCAACTCGAGTCTCTTTCTAGAGCTCTGCCATGAATTCACCTCATATTTTTCAGAGTTCCCAGTTGTCTTGAATGCACCATAGTACTCGACTCTGCTTCGCGTCTCCATGACACTGGGACTCATGACAATACAAGTCATTAGTAATGATGTGGGCCTATGACATTCTACAGTGATGATAGAACCATAACACAAGCCTGGCCTGTAAGGGTTAGAACGTGAAATTAGTTCCATTTCATCCTCGTATCCCTAATCTATGCTTTAATTTCCTTATTTCAACTGTTTCTGGACATAATTACTTTTGTAAGAGTGTACCTTGGCCACATGGTTAAAGTATAGTATCTCAAGCTGGATGTACATGAACTGTACCAGTACCTCCTTCTCACTCCAGGATCTCATGGTCAGAGATTAGTTTTGTGCACACTTACTGGAAGAGTCATCCATCTTTTCTGCATTCAACTGAAAATGACTGTTCCATTAGGTCCTCCACTTTCCAGTGTGTGTAAAAATGGTGCAGAGTGAGTCACTCCCTGTGTGTGTCGGGTAGAAGTTCAGCAGAGGCTGAAGCTACTGCAGTTCTGCACTGTGACACGCATTCTCCCCCTCTTGCTCTCCCTCATACGGACCACTCTCGCTTTCTGTATTCTCTCTTTCCATTTGAACCCCTCCCCCTCTGCGGCACTGAGTCTTCGGGTACACGATGAGGTCAACAACTTCCAATGTGAACGGGGGTTTGTGAAATTGTCTGCTGACAAGTGAGGTGTGAAATGTTGACATCCAAAATGAAGTATTATATATTGGGAAGTAGTTTTGTTTTTCATAAATATTGGGAGTATTTGAAATTCTGCCATTTTTCTATTCTGATTTTAAGTCAAGATCTACATTTATATTAAATTCTCATAAGGTTATGGTGTTTCTGTAATAGATTACTTTACATTCCTCACTCGGGTCTGTACCACATTTGACCGTCTTGACTCATTCCACATTTTGTTGTATTACAGCCCTAATTCAAAATGAATTAAATATTTATTTTTCTCACCCATCTAAAGTAAATCAAATATTATTTGTCACATACACATGTTTAGCAGATGTTTTTGCGGGTGCAGCGTAATGCTTGTGTTTCCAGCTCCAACAGTGCAGAAATATCTAACAATACACACAACCTAAAAGTGAAATAATGGAATTAAGGAATATTAGGATGAGCCATGTCGGAGTGGCATAGACTAAAATTCAGTATATCCATTTATAAAAGTGGCAAGTGATTGCAAGTATGGGGCAGCAGCCTCCTAAACTACAGGGTTACATAACCAGGTGGAAGATGCCTTGTGATGGCTATTTAACAGTCTAATGGCCTTGAGATAAAAAAAAAAAAACAGCTTCTCGGCCCCAGCTACAAATAAGTGAAAATGTTTTTATCCATTTTTGCAAATAAATACAGAAAGATTTCATTTACCTATAGTATTCACACCCCCTGAGACAATACTAAACTAAAAAATAATGTCCCTTTTTCAGGACCCTGTCTTTCAAAAAATAATTTGTAAAAATCTAAATTACTTCACATATCTTCATTGTAAAAAGGTATAAACAACCATAAACAATTCATGAACATGCACCTATGGAACGGTTGTTAAGACACTAACAGGAAGGCAATTAAGGTCAGTTATGAAAACTTAGGACACTAGAGGCCTTTCTACTGACTCTGAAAAACACCAAAAGAAAGATGCCCAGGATCCCTGCTCATCTGCGTGAACTTGCCTTAGGCATGCTGAAAGGAGGCATAAGGACTGCAGATGTGGCCAGGGCAATAAATTGTACTGTGAGACAGCGCTACAGGGAGACGGAAGAGACAGCTGATTGTCCTCGCAGTGTCAGACCACTTGCAACAGCTCTGGAGAGAGAGACGTCATCAGAGCTCGCAACAGGACACTGTACTGTCTACACTCGGTTTGTTGTTTACATTAAAACTTATTCATTAAATCGATTTTAATCCAAACTAAAGTTTTGTTACTAAGGATTCCACAACGCGGTTAGCCTTTACGGCTGGGACTGCAAGTTTGTTTGTTTTTGCGTGGATTCCGCGAGTTCTAGCTGGCTGTACTACAGACACTTGTCATCGCTGTGGGAAAGACTTTTGTTATCTTTTCGTAAAACAACTGGCTCTATACTGCAACCAATCTGGATACCAAGGAGATCCTGAGGGAAATCGATGAGTACCGACAGCTTTACGCTATGGAGGAACAACATACTCCTTCGTGGAAAGATCCGACCACCTCACAAAATAACTTTAACCCGACAAAAAAAGAAAAACAGATTAATCTACAGACACGGACGATTTACTTACCATTGAGGTAGAGGCTAGTGCTCTGGCTGGAATCCATGCAACAATGGAAAATTTGTGTGAGAAGGTAGAAGGGCTAAGGGGGAGTTTGGCGTTCAGCCAGAGTGAAATTCTCAAGCGCCAAAGAGAAAACAAGACACTCACAGCCAAGGTAAAAATACACGATTCCAACATGAATTCTCTACTCAGGGAAAACAGGGTGATGGAGACACTACTAGACATACAAATGTGTAGCATGAGTGAAAAATCACTTTTTTTCTGGTATTCCTGAAGACGCATCCAATAATCCAGAGGGCGCAATCAGAGAATTTATGAAATCCACATTGAAGCTTTCTATAGAGACTAAACAAGGTGGCTTTCCACCGAGTACACAGACTTGGAGAGACAAGACCAAGGGTCCCCGACCGATCATCGCAAAATTTGAACACTACCAACAAAAGGAGCTGATCAAAAGCAGAGGAAGGGACCAAATTCAGTCTCAATGACCAATTTCCAAAGGAGCTAAACGAACTTCGTAAGAGACTGTATCCGGTACAAAGACAACAAAGGATGGATGGTAAGCGTGCCTTTATTATTGTGGACCAACTCTATAGATGGACAGCTATTCAGAGACAGCTCCATAACACTGTGGCTGTACTAAATTCTACAGGGACTTCTACAGGTTACGAAAAAAAAAGAAGGTATGGGAACTGTTTAAAATATCTGAACATTATGAAGTGGATATGAACACACACACACCTGATCTCGCTCTCTTTTCTCTCTCTCTCGCTATTGTCCAACTGTTTTATAATTTAATGTGTTTGTCTCTTTTTTATGTATTTGTCTACAAGTTTATATATGTTTGCAACAAGAAAGGGGAAGATATCAAAATATTGTACGGAATACATTTGTACTGTAGTGAAGCAGTCTAGAATAATGCAAGGTATCTTTCATGATCATGTGAAACATCAATTGCTATGGAAATTCTGGAATGTGTTTTTCAATTATGTTAATGGTAATTATGATGGTGATACGATATGGATCACAATTATGAATATTAAGGCTATACGCACTACATGTTACACACAGATACTCAAACATGCAAATTGGCAGAGTTATTATTTATTTGGACATCACACATTATAGCCTTACTCTTAAACAGACATCATATCCAATATCACACACATAATTTGTCTAACATCTGTGGCATTGGCGAACAGGCAAGGGAATAAAAAGAATATTGCTAGAACCTATTTCTTGAATTCTAAATATCAGACATTTGAAAGCTCTAGTTTTGACCTTAATAATACCTCTGATGGCAGTAACTTTACACAAGCACTAATTATGGTCAATTTAGCCTGAGCATAGTATCTACTTATGGTAAGGGGTGAAATAAGTTTAGCTAGTTATAATTGCAACATTTTGGCAGATTATAAAAAAAGATCAGTCTTTACATGGCTAAAAGAAAATTAATATATACTGTTTACATACTGAAAGTCACTCTACATCCTTAGATGAAGTTGCGTGGAAAAAGGAATGGGGTGGTGAAATAATTTTCTGTCATGGACAAAGGAACTCAAAGGGTGTGATGATATTAATGAACAAAAATGTTGATCTGAATGTGCAAATAATCCTGAAAGATTCGCAAGGAAGGTGGATCTTTTTGAATATGAAAGTGGACGAAAAAGAGATTTGGCTCATTAATCTATATGGTCCAAATCAGGATGATCCACACTTCCTCAAACATTTATACCAATTTATTGAACTTACAGGCAACAAATGATCTAATCATTATGTTAGGAGACTATAACACAGTGTTAAGTACCTCGATGGACCGTAAAGGTAATCACTCTACAAACTATCATCACCGTGCCCTTAAGGAAATCACAAATATTGTGGATATTTGGAGACTAAAAAACCAGACCTAGTGAGATATACATGGACACTTAATCAAGCTAGTCATCTTGACTACTTTCTTGTCTCTTTCTCTCTTGCATCAAAGGTTAAAGTTTTAATAGGAGACAGAATGCGATCGGATCATTATCTAATTGGCATTCACATAACATTTATAGATGTTCCACGTGGACGGGGATATTGGAAATTTAATCAAAGTTTACTGGAGGACAAATTATTTTTATCTAAGACTAAAGAAGTTAACTGAATTTTTCCAGTATAATATAGGTTCAGCAAATCCCCTTATTGTTTGGGAAACCTTTAAATGTACCTTCAGGGGTCATTCAATATTTATCAATAATAAAAAAGCAGTTTCTGGCTAAAGAAACAAGACTAACAAGGGAAATCCATGAACTAATAGTACAGGTAGATAGAAATAAAACAATACTACAGAGATACAAAATAAGCTAGAGGAAAAACAAAAATAACTTGAGGAACTTATTCAAGAACGATCTAATGTAATCTATTACAAAAATAAAACAAACTGGACGGAATATGGAGAAAAATTTACAAAATTCTTCCGCAGAAACTCGTTTCTGAAGACTGAGTCATCTAGGATTCTCAGAATTTATTTTAAGAGGAAGCTAATTATTTTAGGCAGATATTCTCTTTTCCGTCTCATCCTTTCCCACTGAATGAAGATTACGGTAAGGAATTCTTTCCAAATAATTTAAGATGGAAAATTAACAAATGTACATAAAGATCAGTGCGAAGGCCAAATTAGAGGAATAACTTTTTCAGGCTATTAAATCCTTTCAGTCTGGAAAAACCCCAGGGCTTGATGGCATACCGGTAGATCAAGTATTTTTTGATATACTAAAAGCTCCATTGTTAAATTGTTTAACTACTCCTATAGAAATGGTAGTCTGTCAGGTACTCAGCAGGAAGGTCTGATTTTTCTCATATTAAAACATGACCTGGTCTATCTAAAAAACTGGAGGCCCCTTACACTTCAATGTTGTGATGCAAAAATACTAGCAAAATGCATAGTACTCAGAATTAAAAGGGTTTTACCAGGTATTGTTCATCCTGATGAGAGGTTTTTTACATGGACGATACATTGGAGATAATAAACAACAACTACTAGAAATAATAGAACATCATGTAGGAAGCCAGGAATGGTATTTATAGCGGAAAATAGAAAAGGCATTTGATAAAGTAAGACTGGATTTTATTTATAAATGCCTGTTTTTTTTCTCAATTTCGGCAATTCTCTTATAAAATGGGTAAAAATAATGTATAGCGACCCCAAGTGTAAAGTAGAAAATAACGGCTACTCTCTACAGAGAGTTTTGAATTGTCAAGAGAAGTTAAACCAGTGTTTCCGCTGTCACCATATCTATTCGTTATGGCCATCGAAATGCTAGCAATTTTTTTTATTTCACCTTTTATTTCACCAGGTAGGCTAGTTGAGAACAAGTTCTCATTTGCAACTGTGACCTGGCCAAGATAAAGCATAGCAATTCAACACATACAACAACAGAGTTGCACATGGAATAAACAAAACACAGTCAATAATACAGTAGAACAAAAGAAAAAAGTCTATATATAAAAGTCTACACAGTGTGAGAAGAGTGCAAATGAGGTAAGATAAGGGAGTTATGGCAATAAATAGGCCATGGTGGTGAAGTAATTACACTATAGCAATTAAACACTGGAATGGTAGATGTGCAGAAGATATCTCTATGCAAGTAGAGATACTGGGGTGAAAAGGAGCAAGATAAATAAATACAGTATGGGGATGAGGTAGTTGGATGGGCTATGTACAGGTGCAGTGATCTGTGCGCTGCTCTGACAACTGGTGCTTAAAGCTAGTGAGGGAGAGAGGAGTCTCCAGCTTCAGAGCTTTTTGAAGTTCGTTCCAGTCATTGGCAGCAGAGAACTGGAAGGAAAGACGACCAAAGGAGGAATTGGCTTTGGGGTGACCAATGAGATGTAGCACGCGCTCCAGCAGGTATGAGTGGGTGCTGCTATGGTGACCAGTGAGCTGAGATAAGGCAGGGCTTTACCTAGCAGAGACTTGTAGATAACCTGTAGCCAGTGGGTTTGGCGACGAGTATGAAGCGAGTGTCAACCAACGAGAGAGTACAGGTCGCAATGGTGGGTAGTGTATGGGGCTTTGGTGACAAAACGGATGGGACTGTGATAGACTGCATCCAATTTGTTGAGTAGAGTGTTGGAGGCTATTTTATAGATGTCATCTCCGAAGTCTAGGATCGGTAGGATGGTCAGTTTTACGAGGGTATGTTTGGCAGCATGAGTGAAGTATGCTTTGTTGCGATATAGGAATCCGATTCTAGATTTAATTCTGGATTGGAGATGCTTAATGTGAGTCTGGAAGGAGAGTTTACAATCTAACCAGACACCTAGGTATTTGTAGTTGTCCACGTATTCTAAGTGAGAGCCGTCCAGAGTAGTGATGCTGGACGGGCGAGCAGGTGCGGACAATGATCGGTTAAATAGCATGCATTTAGTTTTACTTGAGTTTAAGAGCAGTTGGAGGCCACGGGAGGAGAGTTGTATGGCATTGAAGCTCGTCTGGAGGTTAGTTAACACAGTGTGCAAAGAGGGGCCAGAAGTATACAGAATGGTGTCGTCTGCGTAGAGGTGTGTCAGAGAATCACCAGCAGCAAGAGCAACATCATTGACGTATACAGAGAAAAGAGTCAGCTCGAGGATTGAACCCTGTGGCACCCCCATAGAGACTGCCAGAGGTCCGGACAACAGGACCTCCGATTTGACACACTGAACTCTATCAGAGAAGTAGTTGGTAAACCAGGCGAGGAAATCATTTGAGAAACCAAGGCTGTCAATAAGAATGTGGTGATTGACAGAGTCGAAATCCTTGGCCAGGTCGATGAATACAGCTGCACAGTAATTTAATCGATGGCGGTTATGATGTCGTTTAGGACCTTGAGCGTGGCTGAGGTGCACCCATGACCAGCTCTGAAACCAGATTGCATAGCGGAGAAGGTACGGTGGAATTCGAAATGGTCGGTAATCTGTTTTAACTTGGCTTTCGAAGACCTTAGAAAGACAGGGTAGGATGGATATAGGTCTTTAGCAGTTAAATGCTAGTAATAGGGGTTGCAACAATTTCAGCAGATAATTAAAATTAAATCAGATCCAATAACATTAGAGGATTAGAAATCCAAGGCTTAAAAACAAAGGTGTCCATGTATGCCGATGACTCAAGTTTTATATTAAGTCCACAAGCTAGATCCCTGCAATGTCTCATTAAAGATCTAGATAACTTTCCTGTACTCTCTGGACTAAACCTAATTATGATAAGTGTACAATATTACGTATTGGATCCTTAAAAAAATACAACTTTTACATTACCTTGCAGCTTACCTATAAAATGGGCTGATGGTGAAGTAGACATACTCGGTATTCATATCACAAAATATATAAATTAGCTCCCCACAATGAATTTCAATAGAAAACTTGTAAAAATAGACAAGCTCCTGCAACCATGGAGAGGTAAATACCTGTCTATTTATGGAAAATTGCCCTGATTTTAACTCCTTAGTCATATCTCAGTTTACGCACTTACTTATGGCGCTGCCTACTCCTGATGATTCGTTTTTCAAATCATATGAGCTAAAATATTTTGCTTTATCTGGGATGCTAAACCAGACAAAGTAAAAACGTGCCTATCTATATAATTAATATGAACTGGGTGGGTTGAGATTATTACATATAAAAGCACTAAACCTCTTCAAAAGTTTTATTTGAACCCTAAATGGTTCTCAAGTAGATTAATAAGAAAAGCTCATCCATTGTTTAAAAATGGTCTTTTTTGCCTTTGTGCAGATTGCCATGTCTCATTTTCAATTTCATCCCCCTGAAAAGATGGAACAAATATTATGGCTGAACTCAAATGTGCTGGTTGATAAAATACCTGTATTTATTGGAAAGATGTTTGAAAAGGGTATTTTGTTCTTAAATGGTAATGGTAGAGTTATGTCCTTATCAGAATTGTACAGGAAGGTCTGCTCAATCCAAGAGTACAACAAATTGATTACAGCATTGCCCCAAAAATGGAGGAGGAGGTAGGGAACTGGTCTGTCTGCCCAATATAAAGGATCAAAAAATAAAAATAGCATAAATAGGAAAGTATACCAGTTTAATTTGAGGACCAGAATGTTGACAACTGTGCCATACAGATTGCAAAATAGTTCGGAAGATATTTTTGATGTACCGATTCCATGGTACAGGGTGTGTATGAGTTGATATATAAAACAACGCAAGACTTCCCTCATTTGGTACCTCTGCAGCATGACAATGCCACCAGCCATACTGCTCGTGACTTCCTGCAAGACAGGGATGTCAGTGTTCTGCCATGGCCAGCGAAGAGCCCGGATCTCAATCCCATTGAGCACGTCTGGAACCTGTTGGATCGGAGGGTGAGGGCTAGGGCCATTCCCCCCAGAAATGTCCGGGAACTTGCAGATGCCTTGGTGGAGGAGTGGGGTAACATCTCACAGCAAGAACTGGCAAATCTGGTGCAGTACTTAATGCAGCTGGTGGCCACAACAGATACAGACTTACTTTTGACCTCCCCCTTTTTTCAGGGACACAGTCCATTTCTGTTAGTCACTTGTCTGTGGAACTTGTTGAGTTTGCCTGTTGAATTATGTTCATACAAATATTTACACATGTTAAGTTTGCTGAAAATAAACAGTTGATAGTGAGATTACATTTCTTTTTTTGCTGAGTTTATGTAGAAGCACTTTTGGCAGTGATAACAGCCAGAGTCTATCTGGGTAAACCTGCATTGTACAATATTTGCACATTCTATTTTAAATTCTTCAAGCTCTGTCAAGTTCATCGTCGCTAGACAGCCATTTGCAGGTTTCCCATAGATTTTCATACAGATCAGTCAAAACTGTAATTCAACCACTCAGGAACAGCTCTTCTTGGTAGTTGGAAGTTTACATAGACCTAAGCCAAATACATTTAAACTCAGTTTCTCACAATTCCTGATATTTAGTCCTAGTAAAGATTCCCTGTCAAGGTCAGTTAGGATCACCACTTCATTTTAAGAATGTGAAATGTCTGAATAATAGTAGAGTGATTTCTTTCATCACATTCCCAGTGGGTCTGAAGTTTACATGCACTCAATTAGTATTGGTTAACTTTGCCTTTAAATTGTTTAACTTGGGTCAAACCTTTCGGGTAGCCTTCCACAATAAGTTGTGAATTTAGGCCCATTCCTCCTAACAAAGCTGGTGTAACTGAGTCATGTTTGTAGGCCTCCTTGCTCGCACACGCTTTTTCAGTTCTGCCCATACATTTTCTATAGGATGAGGTCTGGTCTTTGATCGTCACGCCAATACCTTTACTTTGTTGTCCTTAAGCCATTTTGCCACAACTTTGGAAGTATGCTTGGGGTCATTGTCCATTTGCGACCAAGCTTTAACTTCCTGACTGATGTCTTGATGTTGC
This sequence comes from Oncorhynchus kisutch, assembly GCF_002021735.2. NCBI lineage: Eukaryota > Metazoa > Chordata > Actinopteri > Salmoniformes > Salmonidae > Oncorhynchus > Oncorhynchus kisutch. The sequence goes on from NC_034184.2 coordinate 71,939,660, forward strand.
TTAAATTTTTCTCCCTCATGAAGCCATCTATTTTGTGAAGAGCACCAGTCTCTCCTGCAGCAAAGCACCACCACAACATGATGCTGCCACTCCCGTGCTTCACAGTTGGGATGGTGTTCTTCGGCTTGCAAGCCTCCCCCTTTTTTCTCCAAACATAACGATGGTCATTATGGCCAAACGGTTCTATTTTTGTTTCATCAGACCAGAGGAGATTTCTCCAAAAAGTATGATCTTTGTCCCCATGTGCAGTTGCAAACCGTAGTCTGGCTTTTTGTTATGGCGGTTTTGGAGCAGTGCCGCCTTCCTTGCTGAGCAGCCTTTTAGGTTACACCGATATAGGACTCGTTTTACTGTGGATATAGATACTTTTGTATCTGTTTCCTCCAGCATCTTCACAATGTCCTTTGCTGTTGTTCTGGGATTGATTTGTACTTTTCGCACCAAAGTACCTTCATCTCTAGGAGACAGAACTCGTCTCCTTCCTGAGCGGTATGACGGCTGTGTGGTCCCATGGTGTTTATACTTGCGTACTATTGTTTGTCAGTTGAATATGGTACCTTCAGGCGTTCGGAAATTGCTCCCAAGGATGAACCAGACTTGTGGAGGTCTACCATTTTCTATCTGAGGTGTTGGGTGATTTCTTTTCATTTTCCCATGATGTCAAGCAAAGAGGCACTGAGTTTGAAGGTAGGCCTTGAAATACATCCACAGGTACACCTCCAATCGACTCAAATTATGTCAATTAGCCTATCAGAAGCTTCTAAAGCCATGACATCATTTTCTGGAATTTTACAAGCTGTTTAAAGGCACAGTCAACTTAGTGTATGTGAACTTGTGACCCACTGGAATTGTTAGTGATTTTATAAGATAATCTGTCTGTAAACAATTGTTGGAAAAACTACTTGTCATGCATAAAGTAATGTCCTAACCGACTTGCCAAAACTATAGTTTAACAAGAAATTTGTGGAGTGGTTGAAAAACAAGTTTTAATGACTCCAACCTAAGTGTATGTAAACTTCTGACTTAAACATAAACACAAGGCCAAATCTACAGTTGAAGGTTATTGTCCTTCTGTGAAAGGTGAATTAATCTCCCAGTGTCTGGAAAGCAGACTGATCCAGGTTTTCCTCTAGGATTTTGCCTATGCTTGAAAATATGGAGTAGATTTTTTCTTTTAAATGTATAGGCGCCCTTCTTTGCGAGGCATTGGAAAACCTCCCTGGTCTTTGGTTGAAATTCACTGAGAGACTTTACAGATAATTGTATGGGTGGGGTACACAAATGAGGTAATCATTCCAAAATTATGTTCAACACTATTATTGCACACAGTGAGTCCATGCAACTTGTTAATCAAATGTTTACTCCTGAACTTATTTTTGTTTTGGTTAACATTTTGAAAAATATAATTCCACTTTGACATTATGGGTTAGTGTGTGTGTGTGTCACTGGCCTACACAATCTACATTTGGGCTGTAACGCAACAAAATGTGGAAAGTCAAGGTGGGTGAATACTTTCTTTAGGCGCTGTATAGAATTTTAACTGTACACTATATAATCCATCGGCCTTTTTCTCACTCACCCCACTTTCTGTCCCTCCCTTCCTTCCTTAGGAGTGGGCCTATGATGAGGAGCACGAGTTGATCCTGACTGGCCTGCTGTGTCTGGACATGTCCGAAATCCGCTCGTCTGACCCGCCCCGTCTCATGAAGTGTCACGGCTCAGGAGGCTCCCAGCAGTGGACCCTGGGGGTGAGTTAACTAGACCCCCTCACTCAACCACACTGTTGCTGAATCAAATTGTCCCCATATCTGTATAGGCAGATAAGACTATAGTAATGACTGCTACCAATACTACAGCAGGACAATACTACAGTATATAGTAATGATTGCTACCAATACTACAGTATTACTGTGGTTTTTATATTGGCTGGTACCACGGGGCATCATGATGATGGCAAGAAGGGCAACTTCTACTCGACCACCGCCAGTTGGCTACTGCACTAACCTTTTTATTAGCTACAGTAATGCTGTGTTGGAATCAGTAGAAAATGATTATATAATGGCTCTCCTCTCCCTGCATTCTCTATGTAACACATGGCCCGTCTTCCTCCAACCATCTCCAGAAGAGCAACCGGCTATATCAAGTCTCAGTGGGCCAATGCCTGGCCGTGGTCGACACAATCAGCCCCAAGGGATACGTTGCCATGGCGATATGTGATGGCTCTCAGTCCCAGCAGTGGCAGTTGGAGGGCTGATGTTGATACCCCACGACTAGTAACGTTCCAGACATTGACTGCCCCCCTCTGGATAGGGGGGGGGGATACTGCACGCTGCTGCTGTGACAAGGAAAGAGGGATGGAACTAATTATACGGACTGTGTTCTTGAAGACTTGGAGAATGAATGCTGTTTGTCTTCAGAACTGGTTCCAGCCTCCCTGAAGTGCACAGAGTAAGTACACTGTAGTCTCAACTGCATTTGTATGACTTCCCCTCTTGGAAATTAGTACTCCATTTTTCCCTGAGAACAATTCCTTGTCCTGTGTTTTAGAATGTGTCATGCAAGTGATTTAAAAAAAAAAAAGAAAAAAAAAAAAAAGTACAATCATGTTTTAAATGAATTTTATCCAAATAATATTGCGTAAGTCCCGAAAAAGTGTTTACTAAGAACTGTGGACTACCAGTATTAGGACCCTGGTTTTATAGTCATTTTATTCTGTACTTATTACAATCTGTTGTTAAAGTGGAATTGGCAGCGTTTTAACTACTTTTCAGATATGAAACAGACAATCATGACAAATTCCTTGACGTACAGTAAGCCATTGTTGGCAGAATAGCTGGATGTAATTCACCAATACCAGAAATATTGCAAATCACAGCTGGCCTGCTACACTATAGTTTGCTGCATCCACCCAATCAGGATGCACTGTTTTAGTTTCAATGACTCAATACAATCAACCTGGCAATGAATAAGTCAGTCATACCATGGCTAATAGGCTAGCGTATCTATTTATTTAGCAAGCTAAAAACACAGAGCCCAACATTGGGAAGATGTCATGCCATTGGAGGAGTGACCCATTGTTGCTATGTTTGCAGTTTTTTGGGCTAAGTTGCACTGCGGCTGCCATGGCTTTTCTCTTAAATATTTTTTGCTGAGACCTGCTGCTGACTCAGGCAGTGAGGCAGGCTGTTGCTGAGTGAGTGGTGGGGAGGACCAGAGGAGTGTGTGTTGAGAGCACTGAAGTCATTGGCTGAGTCACATGAGCAAGAGGAGAGCGAGCAGCATGTGCGCTCGTTGTGGCAACTTTTTACCAGTTGTAGGTAGGCTTGTCATTATGGAACACCTTCTTCCATAAAACATTAATGCGCTAGAACTGATGCAAATCAAGAAATAATGACACAAAGCACTGGAAAAAGACTGGGCGCACTAGAGCACATTACATATATTCGCTCCAAGGTGGTTTAAACTGCATTCCAATGTTGACTGCTTAAAGACAACGGTATCAAGCTCAGTTCTTGGGTCTCCGGGGCTGCCCGGGTGGAAATTATGGAACTCCCTCACGTGGTTATTTTTATGGGGGAAAGTTCAATGAAATTGACAAGCATTATACATTTGCTTCTGTTGGAGTGCCTGGACACAGCCATGGAATATTGGCCATATATCACAAACCCCAGAGGAGCCTTATTGCTATTATAAACTGGTTATCAACATAATTATAACAGTAAAAATAAATGTTATGTCATACCCGTAGTATTCAAACTGATATACCATGGCTTTCAGCCAATCAGAATTCAGGGCTCAAACCACCCAGTTTATAATTACAATTAGAAACATGGTTTGAGCCCTGAAAGCCGTGGTATATCAGACCATATACCACGGGTAAGACAAAACATTGGTGGGTATATAGCGGCTCCGCGTTGCGTCTTGCATAAGAACAGCCCTTAGCCCTAGTATATTTGCCATATACCATACCCCCTTGTGCCTAATCCCAGCTGTCGAACGAGTTAAATTCTGGCAAGTTTAAGGGCAAATTCTTTTCTTGCCACATACAAAATTTGTTCTAACATCATTACAATTAACTATGATATTCCTTCCTAATTGGCTCAATAACATTATGGAAAAATGGTTTATTCTTTAGATATGGCAACTTCTCTCTCACTGAAAAAAGGGTTTTGAGAGGTCATTGGGCTAGAATTTTTTTCGTGACCTTTTTCTTTGTGGCTAGGGATGCAGGTGTCATTTGGTAAGCAAGCATGAAATGTGAATCGCTTCGAGTTAGCTTGGCTGAGCTTGAACGGCTCCAGTTAGCATATCTCTTGCGTTCGTAAATTCGCTCTGGCTATCTACTCTTGTCTGTGTGTGCCATAGCGCAGAACACTGAGGAATTTATGAATGAGCAGTCAGTAAAAAAGTCAGCAACACAAACAGCATACAGCAATTTACTCTGCTAGGGCGAGTAAATTGTCAGAGTGGTGTCTGGAAACTAGCCAACTTTAGCCAGTTAGATTGGGTGCCGTTGTGAGGTCAGAAGCTTCGGATCAACCCTACTCCTCGTCCGGAATGCCCAGATCTCACTCAAACACACCCCTTGTTAATGTGCATAACTGAGTGAGAGAGAGCCTACCTTTTTATTGTTTGATCAATAGGACTGTGAAGTTCCCAAATGTAACAGGACTCCCATGGTATTTTAGTGCCTTCGGAAAGTATTCAGACCCCTTGACTTCTCCCACATTCTGTTACACTACAGCCTTAATCTAATCCTCAACAATCTACACACACTACCCCAAAGCGAAAACGAGTTGACATTTTTGCAAATGTATTAAAAACAACCTTATTTGCATAAGTATTCAGACCCTTCGCTATGAGACTCGAAATTGAGCTCAGGTGCATCCTGTTTCTACAACTTAATTGTGGTAAATTAAATTGATTGCACAGGCACACACCTGTCTATACAAGGTCCCACAGTTGACCGTGCATGTAGGAATAAAAACCAAGCCAATGAGGTCGAAGGAATTGTACGTAGAGCTCCAAGACAGGATTGTGTCAAGGCACAGATCTGGGGAAGGGTACCCAAAAATGTCTGCAGCATTGAAGGTCCCCAAGAACACAGTGGCCCCCATTATTTTTTTAAATGGAACAAGTTTGGAACCACCAAGACTCTGGCCGAGCGGCCAGCTCTAGGAAAACGGGGGAGGAGGGCCTTGGTTTGAGTAAAAATTTTACAGGGACAGTGCGCATTAATCAACGTTTCAGTAAAAGTGACGGTTTTAGCCAGCCGGCTAATTTTCAACCGCAGTCCCTGGGCAGGTTATTAAAAACAATTACAATACAGACAATCGATAAGCAGTGAGCACACGCAGAGCAACATAGGACAAGCAACCAAGAACCAGATTGTCACTTTGACAAGAGTTCCTCTGTGGAGATGGGAGAACCTTCCAGGAGGACAACCATCTCTGCAGCACTCTACTAATCAGGCCTTTATGGTAGTGACCAGACGGAAACCACTCCTCAGTAAAAGGCACACGACAGCCCTCTTGGAGTTTGCCAAAAGGCACCTAAAGAATCTCAGACCATGAGAAACAAGATTCTCTGGTCTGATGAAACCAAGATTGAACTCTTTGGCCTGAATGCCAAGCGTCACATCTGGAGGAAACCTGGCAGCATCATGCTGTGGGGATGTTTTTCAGCGGCAGGGACTGGGAGACTCAATGTCCTTGAGTGGCCCAGCCTTGAACCCAAACAAACATCTCTGGAGAGACCTGAAAATAGCTTGAGCTTGAGAGGATCTGCTGAGAAGAATGGGAGAAACTCCACAAATGCATGTATGCCAAGCTTGTAGCGTCATACCCAAGAAGACTCCGCTGTAATCGCTGCTTTAACAAAGTACTGAGTAAAGGGTCTGAATACTTATGTAAATGTGATTTTAGAATAAGGCTGTAACATGAAAAAGACAAGGGGTCTGAATACTTTCCAAAGGCACTGTACATATTTTCAGAAATTGATTCATGTGTATTTTATGTCTTTTGGCGAATGCATTCTAAAGTCACGCTGTTACTACTGCCTGTAAACACAGTCCAGTTCAAAGTGAATTATGCCAGGCCCATGTGGCAAACGGCTTAATTGCATATAAGCCTACGGCGCACCTATCTGCGGAGACTCTGGACAATACAGATTGTATATTTACTCTAGTGTCTAACTCTCTAAAAGCACAGCTGTTTCCCACTCTATATTGCTATAGACATTTTCACAAATGCCTTACTATACGTCATTCCCAAACTTTTATGAAAATGTAAAACAAAAGAATCTTCCTGGGGGTGTATGCGAGCAGATTTCATGTTACAAAGCTGTCAGTTCCACTTGAATTACTATGACATACAGTATTTAATTTTGTAAAATTTTCTTTGGCAGAAACTTTCTATTGTACAAATATTTATCACTGGAATTTTGTTTTAAGTTATGCATTTGTCATACTTCTTTGAAACTGTTGATAGGCTAGACCAGGGCTCTCCAAACCTGGTCCTGGATAGCTACCCTCCTGTAGGTTGTTTGCACCAACCCCAGTTTTAACTAACCCGATTCCGCTCTACAACCAGCTAATTATTAGAATCAGGTATGCAAGATTAGGGTTGGAGAGCCTTGGGCTACACTGCATTAGCTCTACTGACCAAGAGATCGACATTGTGTGCAGTCTATGGAAATCATGTTGAATAGGGTAAGTGGAAATGCAGGGATAGTCTTTAATTTCCCAGTCTCGGATCACACTAACCGTCTGTCCTGCACTGTTCTAGTGAGCTATGATTTGTTTTTGTTTTCTTATCTAAATGTACGCTGTGAGGTTGAGTAATTATCTTGCAAATGAGACACCCAAATAAATGTTAATTGAAGTATGAACATGCCTTTGCAATTGATTGACATTAAAGTTTGGTCCATTTCCTCCCACAGTAGAGAAGTGGCACGGAATTGAGATAAAGGAAATAGCCCATTTTAGATGTAAAATATTTTATTTTTTGTAAATTATCTGATTCCACAACCCATCACACTCTGTATACTTTAAAAAGCCTTCCATTTTTTTTTTCTTACATTAGATACTACTATACAGGACAAAGAAAAGACGCATACTGTTAAGAGGTCTGAATATTGTACGAGGGAAAATTATGTACAATTTGAAAACATACATGCCATGTACTGTTTATACCGACTTTTGTGCACACAAATAACTTCATTTCATACTGGTCAGAAAAATGCTAGTACCAGATTGACTTTTGTGATTGAGTCAATGAGTAAATCATACAATTTTTTTTCTCAACTAGCCAGCACATTTCTTCTTAAAAAAAAATGTAAACAACACATTTTGTCAAAAGCATAATGGAGTCTCCTGCAAATGGTAAGTGAAAGACATTTTTTAAACATGTCTGTTAATTAACTGCATGAGGTAAATCAGACTACTGTGCGTATGATACAGTTAAAGTAGCCAACCGATGGTGTGGGTGGTTTCCAACCTAAATTCAGTTCTCTAATTATACGTTCAAATCTGATTAACTAAGGGTTAGGATGTAACCGTCTCTGATTGGTGCTCTGTGCAATTCTTAGATTGCGCATGTCAATGCAAATAAATTGTTGTAAAATTAAAGAAACAGAACATTCTTCAAGTGGTCATAATTTTAGACAACGCAACTACATTCTAAATAAAACAAATACTTTTACACTGATATCCTTAAATACTTTTTTTGTTGAAAAAAACCCTAAAGAATCATCCAAACAGCCATGAAGCTTAGGTAGCATTTGGCTTATTATTTACTTAATGTCGTCTTTCCTTTTTTACAGATATTTACACATTGTATATAGTAACACGTTCTGATTAGACTGGGCTGCAGTTTGCCGGTGACTCTTTCTCCTCATTTAAAAAAATAACTTCATTTGATAATAAATACAAAAAAAATCTCTTATTTTACATAAATCAAAAACAAACTGACTCATGGAATCAAGTATTTAACTAATTTTTTGTTTTTAGTGCAAGTTAATAATCCCTTAGCTTTGTCCCGAAGGAAGTCCTCTCTGTACATTCCTTGTTCAGTGGCGTCTACATTTCTGTAACTATACATGTATATATTTCTTAATCCGGAGGACCTGCCTCTCTAAATAAGGCGGTGGCCAGCACAAAACTCTCCTGGTCAACTGGTGAATTCTACCCCAGCCCCAAACCCATTTCCCTCTCACACTTTTTAATATTAACAAAAATCCATTTCTACTCTTTTTTGCTGAGTGAAAGACTCGGCTCACTGCCTTTATAAAAATTGTCTTTCTGCCTTTTGATTCCTCTAACAGTTCTGCGGTCAGTCTTTTCCCCCCGATTATTTTTTTTTTAAGTAACAGCGTATCAACCAACAAGCCTATAAGGAATGCACGTGTGTGTAATTTTAAAGTGTCGTTGCCTGTCTTTTGCAGCAACTCTGTTCTAGTTCATCCATTTCCGACAGTTAACTGCACCACAGTGGCAAGGGATCTTATGCTGGTCGTCCTCCAGGTCAAATTTGTAGTCGTAACACAGCTAAGAGGGAGAGAGAGAAATCCGTTTAATCCAGCTCTATCGACATGCAAAACTTTGATAAAGATATCAAAGTTACTATGCTTGATATGACGAGACCATTGTTATTCATGTGTCAGCTTAATGTTTGAGGTAGCTACAGTGCAATTCATTCCCAGTCTCTACTCCCAATATAAAGTAATATTGCTAATGAAAGGTACATATCTTACCTCCTCTCCTCTCTGGATATTACGGCAGGAGCTGATGACGATCTTAACACCTCTCTCCAAGCTCACAGCCTCAGTGATGCAGTTCGGGGCACAGGAGTGGTTGATATACCTGAGGATGATAAAGGGTAAACAACTTTTCTAAATGCTAGTGAAATGATAGCTTGACCTCAGCATCGAAATGTAACGTAAGTGGGGGTCAAATTTTGTATTCAGAATGTAGAAACTCCTACCTTGCTGGTCCGCCTGTTATGGTGGCGTCGACGACATGCTCACTGTCCAGGCGGAACATGTAGACTCCACGGTTCTGCAGCACAGCAATAGAATCATATGTAAGATACAAAATTGCCATGCTTGTCTTGTAGATACAGTGCCTTTAGAAAGTATTCATCCCCCTCGACTTCTTACAGCCTGAATTCAAGATGGATTAAATTGACTCACCCATCTACACAACACCCCATAATGACAGTGAAACAATGTCCGCAGCATTGAAGGTCACCAAGAACACAGTGGCCTCCATCATTCTTACATGGAAGAAGTTTGGAACCACCAAGACTCTTCCTAGAGCTGGCCGCCTGGCCAAACTGAGCAATCGGGGGAGAAGGGCCTTGGTCAGGGAGTTGACCAAGAGCCCGATGGTCACTCTGACAGAGTTTCTCCTTCCAGAAGGACAGCACTCTACCAAATCGGGCCTTTTATGGTAGTGACCAGACAGAAGCCTCTCCCCAGTAAAAGGCACATGACAGCCCGCTTGGAGCTTGCCAAAAGGCACATAATGGATTCAGACCATGAAACCAATATTGAACTCTTTGGCCTGAATGCCAAGGGTCATGTCTGGAGGAAACCTGACACCATCCCTATGGTGAAGCATGGTGGTGGCAGCATCATGCTGTGGGGATGTTTTTCAGCTGCAGGAACTGGGAGACTAGTCAGGATCGAGGCGAAGCTGAACGGAGCAAAGTACAGAGAGATCCTTGATGAAAACCTGCTCCAGAGCACTCAGGACCTCAGACTGGCGAAGGTTCACCTTCCAACAGGACAACGACCCTAAGCACACAGACAAGACAACGCAGGAGTGGCTTCAGGACAAGTGTCTGAGTGGCCCAGCCAGAGCCTTGAACCCGATCTAACATCTCTAGAGACACCTGAACATAGCTGTGCAGCGACGCTCCCCATCCAATCTGACAGAGCTTGAGAAGAATAGGCGATACTCCCCAAATAAAGGTGTGCCAAGCTTTTAGCGTCATACCTAAGACTTGAGGCTGTAATCACTGCCAAAGGTGCTTCAACAAAGTAAAGAGTCTGAATACTTATGTAAATGTAATTTTACATAAAATTTAAAAAAAAACACATTTCTAAACTTGTTTTTGCTTTGCCATTATGGGGTATTGTGTTTGAGGGAGAAAAAAAACTATAATCAATTTTAGAATTAACAAAGTCAAGGGGTCTGAATGCACTAACTACAATGTTGTTGATCCATCCTCAGTGTTGTCATGCCGTTGGCCTGGGGGTAGGTTTATGACAGTCATAAATAGCACTCCCCCCCCCCCTTTTCCTCTCTCTACCCTAGCGATGTGAAATTTTAAAACCCCTTGGTTAACAGCGATTCTGGGGGGAAATGAACTATATTCTGGTAATCCGACCAATTGAACATATGCGGTGGTACTTAATGAATATGATGTCAGTTCGGTTGTCATCTGAGACATTCTCATCAATGATAAGATGACAAACTCTACAGTGGAGTTTCCTATATAAAGCCTTGACGAAAATGTAACCTCCGGTTCCAAGTATGTGAGGTCTGCAGCCTCTGCGTTAAAAGGACTAACATGTCAACTATGGTAAGTTGGTGGTTGAAGATATCCCTCTAGTGGTGTGGGGGCTGTGCTTTGGCAAAGTGGGTGGGGTTATATCCTTCCTGTTTGGCCCTGTCCGGGGGTGTCCTCGGATGGGGCCACAGTGTCTCCTGACCCCTCCTGTCTCAGCCTCCAGTATTTATGCTGCAGTAGTTTGTGTCGGGGGGCTAGGGTCAGTTTGTTATATCTGGAGTACTTCTCCTGTCCTATTCGGTGTCCTGTGTGAATTTAAGTGTGCTCTCTAATTATTTCTCTCTCTCGGAGGACGTGAGCCCTAGGACCATGCCTCAGGACTATGACATGATGACTCCTTGCTGTCCCCAGTCCACCTGGCCGTGCTGCTGCTCCAGTTTCAACTGTTCTGCCTTATTATTATTGAACCATGCTGGTCATTTATGAACATTTGAACATCTTGGCCATGTTCTGTTATAATCTCCACCCGGCACAGCCAGAAGAGTACTGGCCACCCCACATAGCCTGGTTCCTCTCTAGGTTTCTTCCTAGGTTTTGGCCTTTCTAGGGAGTTTATCCTAGCCACCGTGCTTCTACACCTGCACTGCTTGCTGTTTGGGGTTTTAGGCTAGGTTTCTGATCAGCACTTTGAGATATCAGCTGATGTACGAAGGGCTATATAAATACATTTGAACTACAGAACTAAGCCAACCTCAGCGTGAGCTTTGGTTGCAAATGGTTTGAACTTTGAACTCTTATTCACTACAGAAGTGATACCTCCTAGCCATTGAGTTAGCAACAGCAGCTGCAAACACAGGCTAGGAAAGAACAGACAGAGTATCCCGTCTATCACACAACGACGTTACTACAACGTATTCAATTGACCACCAGAGACATTCTTCAAAGGACAAAGGACTCGGTTTGGCAACACGGCCTTCCATCTACCACCAACCTACCGAAGCGCAGCTCAGAGTAAATATTTATTGCATTTTCCTTTTCCAAATGGGCGATAATTTAGAATGCATAAGATACTGTATTAACGATAGCACAGCTTCTCCCTTTGTCCCTCAGTCTTCCCGCTCTTTCACTCAAACCCAGCCCCTTTTCTTTTGAGTAACCACCTGTCATATCTGTTCCTCCCGCTAGGGACGTTTTTCGTAATCAAGGTAGGATTCATTCTTTGTATATGTAATTCTGTGTGATTAGGTAGGTATTTAGTAAATAAATAATTAAACCCAATTTTGTATTGCTGATTCAACTTGTTAGCCAGGGTTCGTGTAGATAACTGACAATTTAACTGACAACTTTCAGATGACTGAATTAAGGTGACGATTAATATTACGAGGTCTTTAAGAGTTTATTCGGAAGATAACAGCTCTATAAATATTATTTCGTGGTGCCCTGACTCTCTAGTTTATTATATTTACATGATTAGCTCAATCAGGTAATATTCATTACGGAGAAAGGATTGTATAGAATAGCATGTCATATCACTTAATCCGGCATAGCCAAAGACACGACAGTGTTCTCCTATCACAGCCATTTAAACTCTGTTTTTAACTTCTTATGGCTTGGGGGCGCATCCGGATTTTCACATCCGGATGAAGTGTGCCCAAAGTAAACTACCTGCTACTCAGGCCCAGAAGCTAAGATATGCATGATGTCTGTGAGTATAACAGAACTCATATGGCAGGTGAAAACCTAAGAAAAATCCAACCAGGAAGTGGGAGATCTGAGGTTTGTAGTTTTTCAAATGATTGCCTATCCGATATACAGTGTAAATTTGGTCGGATTGCACTTCCTAAGGCTTCCATTAGATGTTAACAGTCTTTAGAACATTGTTTCAGGCTTCTATTGTGAAGGGGGAGCGAATAACAGCTGTTTGAATCAGGGGTCTAGCAGAAAGCCTTGAATTTAGTCATGCATGCAGCACGAGCTCTATTCCTTTTCATTTCTAAAGACAAAGAAATTGTTCGGTTGAAACATTGTAGATTTATGATAAAAACATCCTAAAGATGGATTCTATAAATTGTTTGACACGTTTCTACAAACTGTAATATAACTTTTTTGACTTTTCGTCCGGACTTATTGATCGCGCCTTGTGCATTTGGATTACTGGACTAAACGCGCGAACAAAAAGGAGGTATTTGGACATAAATTATGGACTTTATTGAGCAAAACTAACATTTATTGTGGAACTGGGATTCCTGGGAGTGCATTCCAATGAAGATAATCAAAGGTAAGTGAATTTATAATGCTATTTCTGACTTTTGTTGACTGAGCGCTGTACTCAGATTATCGCATGGTGTGCTTTTGCGAAATGCAACCGCTGTGTCAGATTATCTTTATTATTATTATTCTATGCATAACACTTGTATCTTTCATCAACGTTTATGATGAGTATTGGTGTGGCTCTCTGCAAATTCACAGGATGTTTTGGAGATAAATATGAACTTTATAGAACAAAACAAACATGTATTGTGTAACATGAAGATCATCAACGGTTAGTGATTAATTTTATATCTTTCTGCTTTTTGTGACTCCTCTTTGTCTGGAAAATGGCTGTGTTTTTTGTGACTCGGTCCTGACCTCACATAATCGCATGGTATGCTTTCGTCGTAAAGCCTTTTTGAAATCGGACACTGGTGGGATTAACAACAAGTTTATCTTTAAAATGGTGTATAATACTTTGTTTGAGGAATTCTAATAATGAGATTTCTGTTTTGAATTTGGCGCCCTGCACTTTCACTGGCTGTTGTCAAATCGATCCCGTTAACGGGATTTCAGCAATGAGAAGTTACGTCTCCATTGGCCTCATGGTGAAATCCCTGAGGGGTCAACTGAGTTAAAGACACCTGTATCTTTGTGGTATATTGATACACCATTCAATGTCTGCTTTTGTAAATATTTTTTTATCTACCCATAGGTGCCCTTTGCGAGGCATTGGAAAACCTCCCTTGTCTTTGTGGTTGAATATGTGTTTGAAATTCACAGATCGACTGAGGGACAGTACAGAGATGAGGCAGTCACTCAAATCATTTTAAACACTTATTGCACACAGTGAGTCCATGGAACTTATTGACTCAAAAACATTTCAGCTTTTCATTTGTAAACACTTCCACTGACATTACGGGGTTTCTGTGTAGGCCAGTGACAAAAATATCAACATTTTATTCCATTTTAAATTCAGGCTGTAATGGAGATACTTTTTAGACACCACTTCAAATTAGTGGACTCGGCTACACCCGTTGCTTAAAGGTGTATACAGTCGAGCACACAGCAGGATGGTCTTACACATGTAGTGTATCTAGTCTTGTGGTAAAAATATCTAAACTCACCTGGGATTCATACATCTTCTCCATCCGGTTGGCGACCTCGTTGCGAATGAGGGTGCCGATGTACTCAATCACCATGGTGTGGGACTCAATGTCCCTGGCGGCGTACAGACCCAACCCCTGCCAGAGGTTGCCACACAGTGCGGGTCAACACCAAACAACTTAACTCGACTTAGAACGCAAACAACCACTATGAATGCTGCCATATCAGTCATAATCCAAATCAATGTACATCAAAACAAAATAGCTTATGACACATTTCTAATAAGTTAGAGAAGTATATTGAATCTGCATCAGTGATGTGTAGAGACCGCATGTAGCCCTAGCACAGAGTGGCAAAGGTGCCCACCTGAATGCGGGAGCGCGCCAGGTACACATTGCTCTTCCACTCTGCCTTCATGCGTCGGTACTGGAAGGGGACGGATGCAAACTGCTTGGGGGTCACCTCTTCTGGTGCTTCCACCACACCCACACTGCCAACCATCTGCATGGACTTAGAGGAGCTGCCGGTGCTGGACAAAGTGTGAGATCTACAAAAAGAGGAGAAACCAAAACACACGAGACACCCTGAAGCATTTCCACAACAGGAAGTTAGAATTACAGTACTACTTTTGTAGAGTTGGACTGTGTATGGGGGCTTCCTGAACCCAGATTATGCCCACTCCTAACTGGCATTGTTAATGGAGACAGTCCATTTAAAGGATAAGGCTTAATTTGGGCCTCCGGGAAAGCGGCCGTAAGAGTTAGTTATTGGGTGGAGAGGCAGCTATTGTGTGGCTAAGAGCAGAACCCTTTCTAGCAGGGATACCAACATCTAGCTTTATAAGAAAGTAGAATAACATAAAACAGAATTATGGGTTAATATTGCACTAAAACAGTGACACGTACAAGATTGAGTGAAAATGGACGTGACAATGAAGGATGACGACTTCACAAGAAAAGAGTGATGGAGGAAAGAGGTTGTTTTTGTTACATTGATTTAAATCAAAGGAACCTCATGACTCTTTTCCTACAACTAGGAATCTGTGAAGTGACGTTAAAAAACAACATGCATAAAGAGGATACTGAAGAAGAGAGAAAACGCCTTGTTGTGGATGGAACAAAGACAACGTTTTCCAGAGATTAAAACAGTGGCTGAAACAAACATGGAAGGAAATTAAGTGTAAAATCATACAGAATACCTTAACACCAACCTCTTGACATGCGTGCAGGTCTTGGGTTCCGAGCGGGCACTGCCAGTTGGGTTGATGGCCAAGGGGAGATCCATCAGAGGGTTCCGTCCAAAACGGAAAGTGTAACTTTCACAGGCCTCCACTCCAGGGAGCTGGGAGATGCAGGCGCGCACACAGAGATAATGAAAAATATATATTTTGTAACATTTAAGTGGTTTGAGGGTTTATAATGACCAAAAGTTTTAAACTTAATTTAAACACTCAATAGTACATTCCAGGTTTCCATTATGATGCGTAAGTGGATATATTGAACTGTTTTTCCTACAGGTAATTTTTTAAAGAAATGTCTTACACCACTTAACCTTCGATTGAAAAAGTGCTTTCATATTCATAATCAACTGAAAAGCCAGATTCTAAAATAGTGTCTGATGGAGAACCTCCTGTGCCTGTGAAAAGCCTTTTCCGTCAAAGCACTTAATGGAGTTGAAGCTATTTTGTATTGGTGCTTTTAACAAAAATGTTTCTATTTGCCCAAACCAATGGCAGAGGAGAAGAAAATTCAAAAGTCAAACCCAAACGGGGTTAGCTACAGTGCATTTGGAAATTATTCAGACCGGTTCCCTTTTTCCAAATTGTTACATTACAGCCTTATTCTAAAATTGATTAAATAAATGTTTTCCCTCAATCTACACACAATACTCCATAAAGACCAATCTCGAAAACAGGTTTTTAGAAATGTTTGCAAATGGATAAAAAATATGAAACACCTTATTTACATAAGTATTCAGATCCTTTGCTATGAGACTCGAAATTGAGCTCAGGTGCATCCTGTTTCCATTGATCATCCTTGATGTTTCTACAACTTAATTGTCATAAAATCAATTGATTGGACATGATTTGGAAAGGCACACACCTGCCTATATAAGGTCCCACAGTTGACAGTGCATGTCAGAGCAAAAACCAAGCCATGAGGTCGAAGGAATTGTCCATAGAGCGCCGAGACAGGATTGTGTCGAGGCACGTATCTGGGTAACGGTGGTCTCCATCATTCTTAACTGGAAGAAGTTTGGAACCACAAACTTTTCTTATAGCTGGCCGCCCAGCCAAACTGAGCAATCGAGGGAGAAAGCCCTTGGTCAGGGCGTGACCAAGAACCGGATGGTCGCTCCATAGTTCCTCTGTGGAGATGGGAGAACCTTCCAGAAGGACAACCATCTCTGCACGACTCCACCAATCAGGCTTTTATGGTAGTGGCCAGACAGAAGCCACTCCTCAGTAAAAGGTACATGACAGCCCGGTTGGAGCTTGCCAAAAGGCACCTAAAGGACTCTCAGACCATGAGAAACAAGATCCTCTGGTCTGATGAAACCAAAATTGAACTCTCTAGCCCAAATGCAAAGTGTCCTGTCTGGAGGAAACCTGGCACCATCCCTACTGTGAAGCATGGTGGTGGCAGCATCATGCTTTGGGGATGTTTTTCAGTGGCAGGGACTCAGCGACTAGTCAGGATCGAGGGAAATATTAATGGAGCAAAGTACAGAGAGATTCTTGAAGAAAATCTGCTCACCTTCCAACAGGACAACGACCCTAAGCACACAGCCAAGACAACGCAGGAGTGGTTTCGGGACAAGTCTCTGAATGTCCTTGAATGGCCCGACCGGAACACCGACTTGAACCCGATCGAACATGTTTGGAGAGACCTGAAAATAGCTGTGCAGCGACACTCCCCATCCTGTTTGAGAGGATCTGCAGAGAAGAATGGGAGAAACTCCCCAAATACAGGTGTGCCAAGCTTGTAGCGTCATACCCAAGAAGAATCGAGGCTGTAATCGTTGCCAAAAGTGCTTCAAAGTAAGTAAAGGGTCCCATTTTTTATTTTTTTATTATGGGGTATCGTGTTTAGATTTTCAGGGGGGAAAAAATGATTGAATCAATTTGTGAATAAGTCTAACGTAACAAAATGTGTAAAGTCAAGGGGATTGAATACTTCGACTGCACCGACCTAAAACGTTCTACTCTCTCTTGCCATCTCTGCTCTTACCGATTCCACGATCCTGGTGACGGCAGTGACAGTGAATCCAAACAGGTCCTCTCCCTTCAGGTAGACAGGGAACAGTTTCAGAGTTCCAGACTCATTACGCCGCTCAGCCACAGGCTCCAGAATCTTGTCCCAGACAGCTACAACACAACAAACGGGATATTTAGGGGTGAGGTCAATAAGGTCATGTTCATAAGGCACTGACTAGCTGGACATTAAAACTGACAAACAGAGAGGGACTACATGGACATTTTCTGTTGCTACCCCCCCCCCCCAGTCTATTTCTAACCCCACCACGCCCCCTTACCTTTGGGTGAGGCGCCGGTGAGCACCAGGTCATCGTAGCCCTGTTCCATCACCCGCACCACAAACTCCGGCCGGCCCTCGTTCTCCTCCACCAAGCACAGGTAGCGGCAGCGGCGGTTGCCGTGACGAGTGCTCCAGTAGATGCGGCTGGCCCGGTAGCCCACGGGGAAGATGGCGTTGGCCGAGTGGAAGGCGGCCATCTGCTGGGGAAGCAGCTGACCCACAGTGTGGAACACCAGGCTGCCCACACGGAACGTGTGCCGGTGCTCGCCACGCTGCATGATGCTGGCCATCTGCCGCGCCTCATCACGCTGCACGTAGACACGGCGGAACACTGCGAAGCAGCGCAGCTCGTGGTTAGTGGCGGGTGCCACGGCCCTGTCGCTGCCCCGAGGCCGGTGCAGGTGGCACAGCATGGTCTTGTCCTTGAAGAAGGTGCACTGGACCTTGAGGGCGCATGTGAAGTGGTAGGCATTGGCGCAGCGCAACCGGTGGCAGCGGCTGGTGGCGCCCGTCTGCTGGCAGTAGGCGCAGCGCACCGCCATGCCCCGTTGTAACGCCAGCTCCACGTTGATAAGGGCGCCTGCCTGCGTCTCATATACCTCTGATGACCACAGTGCGCAGTTAAGGTGCACCCACAAGTCTAGGTCCAGGTTGAGGAGCCGGGCGGGCCCGTCCGTCACACCGTCGCCCTCCTCGTGGCAGAAGCAGCAACGTCGAAGGTCGCGGGGAAGGGGATCAGGACGCAGAGAGGCGCCCAGCTTCCTCAGCAGCTTGTCCATCTCGTCCTCACCGGGCAGAGAGGAAAGCAGGGTTCTCCTAGTGGGAACCACAATGTGTACGCTCCACTTGCGCCAACGCAGGCCCTTCCAGCGCTTGTGGTGGTGCGGCGACATATCACCTCCCCCGCTGGCTGAGTGGACCGCCCTGGGCCTTTGCTTGAACTTTACCGTCACCTTGAGAGTGTCCGGCTTGGGTTTCTCAGAGGGGAAGGACATGGGATGGGGACTGGAGGGGGGCGACTGTTTGGGCTGCAGCTGGGCCAGGCAGTGGACGTCCAGTGTGGACATGTTGTTACTATACTGGTGGAGCACCTTGGACGGGCTCTCTTTGACCGACGACTTAGGCAAGAGAGGAGACATGTTTGGCTGCGAAAGAGAGTTTACTCATTAGGAATCCAATGCAAATTCCTCTCAGCAATGGCATCTTCGTTCATTGTTAGACCATGTTCAAATATTTTGACTGCGCTTAAATGAACACATAAATCCACTCATTCTCCATGCAATCCAACCCATAAGAATACCAACTTTCATACACATTTTGACAGCTGGAATATTTTTTTAGGGACACACTTCTCCATGGCTTTGTACGTATAAATATGTGAGGCTCTCTGGGAGGCTGCTCTCTGATTACATGTACCATCTCCTGTCGTTGAGCAAGGTACTTAACCCCCCTACAGTTAGGCAACTGTATCAAACACGTAGTCAACCCTCAGTCTGGAGAGCTACTGCGTGTGTAGGCTTTTGATTAAAGCCCTGCTCAAACACATCAGAACCCGTTTATCAAGGTCCGGTTGAGCAGGTCATTTCTAAAATGTGTTTTGTTGGAGGAGAATAAAAGCCTGCACACCCATTATGCTCTTCTGGAGAATGGTTAACCACCCTTGATGTATAACATTTCACGGCTTTTGAAATAATTTGCTCATTCAATATATCAAAGATCAAATGGCTATGGTAGGCCATTTTCTAAAATAAATGCTTCTTAGTTTAGTCATATTTGTCTTAGAATTGTTTACTTTGCAGGCTGACTAGCATCTATCGAATTGCAATGTCCCATACATCCAAATCAACAGTGAAGTGAATCATTCTTTCTAAAATAATCTTTTAAATTAAATATGAAACATTACGGCCTTATTTGCAAGTGTCGGTGGGACATGACGGTGGGACATGACGAAAACATTATATGCTAATAATAGCTAAACATTTAGACTCTTATGGGTTAAGCCGGGGAGCTAAGCTATATGTAATTGTTTTAGGAAGGTTCATTTTTCTATTTTATTTAGAATTTTAAGACCCCTTGAAGTTAAATAATATATGATCAAATAAATGTTGGCCTTACTGCTATTAACCCATACAAACGAATGGAACAACAGATAGTCTGAAGGAAATTTGTTCTGAACTGTCTGTCCTATATATCTGAGAGATCAGTCAACAAATATATATTTTTATTATGCTAATTCGATTTTTGCGGGGGGGTGCGGGCATCATTTGAATTGGCTACCTAGTTTATAGAGGCTCGGCCTACATGCTGTTGCAATGCTGGCTGTTTTGCCCTACTTGAGCAACGGCCCACTCGTCTTTCACAAATGCAGGTGATGCTCACAAACACAGACGCACTAAAGTGTCATTCTGAACCTGTCGATTTTTATTCCTTTGATAAAATGTGCCAGAATGGGGCCTCCCGGGTGGCGCAGTTGTCTAGGGCACTGCATCGCAGTGCTAGCTGTGCCACCGGGGGCTCTGTCGCAGCCGTCCACGACCGGGAGGTCCGTGGGGCGACGCACAATTGGACTAGCGTGGTCCGGGTTAGGGAGGGTTTGGCCGGTAGAGATATCCTTGTCTCATCGCGCACTAGCGACTCCTGTGGCGGGCCGGGTGCAGTGCACGCTAACCAGGTCGCCAGGTGCACGGTGTTTCCTCCGACACATCGGTGCAGCTGGCTTCCGGGTTGGATGCGTGCTGTGTTAAGAAGCAGTGCGGCTTGGTTGGGTTGTGTTCCGGAGGACGCATGGCTTTCGACCTTCGTCTCTCCCGAGCTCGTACAGGAGTTTTATTTTTTTATATGTGCCAGAATAAATTACATTAACGAGTTCCCCCCCAAAATATTAAGATTTTTTTTCTTTTTCCAGATCTGGAAAATGCCAGATACACACCTTACTGTCCATGGCTTTGGATTGTGTGACAGTGGCGTGGAGGACAAAACAGTTATGGCTACAGAAGACCATGCTGCTCCCCACATGGTCCGGTCTCTCCTGTGGAAAACAGATACAAGTCGGCACCATAGACATTAGGCACTAAAAGGAAAAAAAGTCTCAGTGAAACGGGCAGGTATTAACAACCTGTGCAATTAGAAACACTAATTTTTGTTTTCCGTTGCAAAAAGTTTTGCCTTAATGAACATGGCCCAGGTCACAGACAAGGCCACTCTGCCTGAACATGCATGAGAGACACAGTCCGGCACTGTCCAGAAACAACTACCCCATATGCACTCCTGAAAGTGATCCTTAAGACATCCTACATATGGGAACCTATTGATCAAAAAGCCTGCTGTGCCACAGCCATTGTGTTGACGCCATAAAGAGTCGGGACATTTGCATAGTGTGTGTGGGCTGGCAGGAAGAGGAGAAAGACATCAAAGGTAACTCCTGATTTAAACAGCCTTGCATTTACATACTCCACCCGCTTGCTCATCTCGGGCCATCTCGACTCCTCCCGTGGTAAATAAGGAAGTGTGTCGTGGCAGTGGTCCCTCGGGGGTTAGGCAGTTAACCTGGTAATTGTTCTGGGGCGGATCGTTACTTCCCCAAAGGGAACAGGGATTAGCATAATAAGGCAACCGTTTTCTACGTACCCCCCAAGGGAGGACTTAAGGCAGGTCGCATGCTTTGAAGTCCTCAAAGTATACTTTAACCTCAAGCTCTTGAGCTCTTTATATGGATGGTAAATGATGACATGAATTTTAATAACGCAAAAAAAAAAAAAAAACTGTCAATCCCAAAGAGGGGTTGATAAATTCATAAAAGCAGGCCTTAACTTTACTTTTTTGGCTCAGATAAATCTCATTCCTCAGCAACCAAACTGATACTGAAGGAATGACTTTCAGGCTTATACAATTCAAATTACTAAACGTGTTCATATTAATTAACAATACTTTTGGGGCTCCCGAATGTGGCAGCAGTCTAAGGCACTGCATCAGTGCGAGAGGCGTCACTACAGACCTTGATTCGAATCCAGGCTGCGTCGGCCCAGCGTCGTTAGGGCTTGGCCGCCATTGTAAATAAGAATTTGTTCTTAACTGACTTGCCTAGTAAAATAAAAATATTTGCTTCAGTCAAGCAACAACTGATCTGGGGCTTACCCGTTTGCTGCAGGGTAGGTCTTTGGTGGACTTGCGGACTCCGTTTCCCAGAACCAGCACCTTGCAGTTCCAGCACCACTGGGGTTTAGGTCCGTCTCCCCTGGCAGACGGACCTAAAACACAAACAACTCAATCAAACTGACCAACATTGCAGAACACTTAAATGTATTAACCAACAAAACATGCAATTTCAACCTCAATTTGTCAATCAAAACACCTGGGTGAAAGACAGGTGAACAAGAACAAAACAGACCGCTAGTACAATTGCATTTGGGTCATTTCACATGGCTTCTTCAAAATCAATTAAGACAACCATATTATACTTTGAAAGTCTGGAACCGAAGACCTAACAGGTTCATCATCCCCAACCCTTAGGGGATTTCATTAAACTTCAAATCTCAGACATGATCAATAAAGGCTACACACAGACTAGTGTTCCATGTCTAGCTCTTTGTTCAAATGTTTTCTAAAGAGACAACTGTTTGTATGGAAAGTAATAGGAAAATCAGTAAAAGAAAGTGCTTAAACTTAAAAGGTATGGTTCCACCACAATTTAACTAGCTCTGTGGGCCAGAAACACCTATTTCTCCCATCACTATCAGTAGTTTAAAGTTGCATTGCTGGTGTGTACTGACCAGCGCTGGTAGGTGGCTGCTGGCTAATTCCGGGATGAGTGGGCGGTCCGGGGGGTCTCAGGAACCTCATGGCGGGGGGCTGCTGGGGGAACATGGCCGCGTGGTGGGGGTCCACACCCTGGGTCTGAGGCACCTTGACTCCAGCCAGCAGGGCCAGGGAGCTACGATCGGGACCGCGGCTCACCTCGTAGCTAACGGGGATGTTCACACACAGCAGGTCGGCTACCGCAGCCACCATGCCAGGGATGTTCTAGAGGTCCGGAAAGGGTCAGTGGGGTCAAATAAGTTCATAGCCAGTGGTGGTCAATACAAACAGCCTTATACGAGACAACCCGTTTTGTCTATCTTGCATATGGTCTGGCCTGGTTACCCAGTAGTTATTTAAATGTACAGTTGAAGTCGGAAGTTTACATACACCTTAGCCAAATACATTTAAATTCAATATTTCACAAATCCTGACATTTAATCCTAGTAAAAATTCCCTGTCTTAGGTCAGTTAGGATCACCACTATTTTAAGAATAATAGTAGAGTATTTATTTCAGCTTTTATTTATTTTATCACATTCCCAGTGGGTCAGAAATTTACATACACTCAATTAGTATTTTGTAGCATTGCGTTTAAATTGTTTAACTTGGTTCAAACGTTTCCGGTAGTCTTCCACAAGCTTCCCACAATAACTTGGGCGAATTTTGGCCCATTCCTCCTGACAGAGCTGATGTAAATGAGTCAGGTTTGTAGGCCTCCTTGCTCGCACACACTTTTTCAGTTCTGCCCACACATTTTCTATGGGATTGAGGTCAGGGCTTTGTGATGGCCACTCCAATACCGTGACTTTGTTGTCCTTAAGCCATTTTGCCACAACTTTGGAAGTATGCTTGGGGTCATTGTCCATTTGGAAGACCCATTTGCGACAAAGCTTCAACTTCCTGACTGAATTCTTGAGATGTTACTTCCATATATCCACAATTTTCTTCTCTCATGATGGCATCTATTTTGTTAGGTGCACCAGTCCCTCCTGCAGCAAAGCACCCCCACAACATGATGCTGCCACCCCCGTGCTTCACAGTTGGGATGGTGTTCTTCGGCTTGCACACCTCCCCCTTTTTCCTCCAAACATAATGGTCATTATGGCCAAACAATTCTAGTTTTGTTTCATCAGATCAGAGGACATTTCTCCAAAAAGTACGATATTTGTCCCCATATGCAGTTGCAAACCGTAGTCTGGCTTTTTTATGGCGGTTTTGGAGCAGTGGCTTCTTCCTTGCTGAGTGGCCTTTCAGGTTATGTAGATATAGATACTTTTGTACCCGTTTCCTCTTGCATCTTCACAAGGTCCTTTGCTGTTGTTCAGGGATTGATTTGCACTTTTCGCACCACAGTACGTTCATCTCTAGGAGACAGAACGCGTCTCCTTCCTGAGCGGTATGACGGCTGCGTGGTCCCATGGTGTTTACATTTGTGTACTATAGTTTGTACAGATGAACATGGTACCTTCAGGCATTTGGAAATTGCTCCCAAGAATGAACCAGACTTGTGGTCTACAAAAAAAAAATCTGAGGTCTTGGCTGATTTTACTTGACATTATGAGGCACAGAGTTTGAAGGTAGTCCTTGAAGTACACCTCCAAATGACTCAAATGATGTCAATTAGCCTATCAGAAGCTTCTAAAGCCATGACATAATTTTCTGGAATTTTCCAAGCTGTTTAAAGGCACAGTCAACTTAGTGTATGTAAACTTCTGACTCACTGGAATACAGTGAATTATAATTATAATTATAAGTAAGTCAAATAATCTGTCTGTAAACAATTGTTGGAAAAATTACTTGTGTCATGTATAAAGCAGATGTCCTAACTGACTTGCCGTCTACTGAATGTCTACTGCTATTTAGAATCTAAGATCAGAGCAACTATAGTCGTCAAAATTGCTTGTTTACAATTGCATTTAACCACTCACCTCCGCTGCGACCGGATTCAAGGTGATAGCTATGGATACCAGGCCAGCTTTGGAGCAGGAGGGAGCCGGTCTGAACTGGGACCCGAAAAAGGAGCTTGAGGGTTCAGTCTTGACCTCTTGCTTAATCTCAGTCCCTGAGGGGAAACAACCAGACAATCTAATATTACAGAGAAACTAACACAAATTATGCTTGTACAACACTGGCCTGAGAATGATTATTAAAGATATAATGGCTACCATTACTAACAAGAAAAACTTCTTATGACTCAACATAACTATAAAATAACATGGGGAGCACCCTCAGGGGTGCATGCTTCATCCCCTCCTGTATTCCCTGTTCCCCCATGACTGCGTGGCCGAGCACAACTCCAACACCAATGAGACAGGTCAAAGACCTGGCAGTGTGGTACCAGGACAACAACCTCTCCCTCGACGTCAGCAAGACAAAGGAGCTAATCGTGGACTACAAGAAATGGAGGGCAGAGCATGCCCCAATTCACATCGACAGGGCTGTAGTGGAGAGGGTCGAGAGCTTCAAGTTCCTCAGTGTCCACATCATTAAGGACCTATCATGGTCCAAACACACCAACAAAGTTGTGAAGAGGGCATGACAATGCCTCTTCCCCCCCAAGAGGCTGAAAAGATTTGGCATGGGCTCTCAGATCCTCAAAATTCTACAGCTGCACCACTGAGAGCATCTTGACAGTCTGAATCACCGCTTGGTATTACAATTGCTTGACATCCAACCGCTACAGAGGGTAGTGCATACAGGCCAGTACATAACTGGGGCCGAGCTCCCTGTCATCTAGGACCTCTATTCCAGGCAGTGTCAGAGGAAGGCCCTAAAAATTGTCAAAGACACTCAAGTCATAGACTGTTCTCTCTGCTACAGCACGACCAGTGGTACGGATGCAACAAGTCTAGAACCAACAGGACCCTGAACAACTTCTACCACCAAGCCATAAGACTGATAAGTAGTTCGTTAAATAGCTACCCGGACTATTTGCATTGGACTCATCACATACACTGCTGGTACTGTTTACGATCTGTCACTTTATTCCTAGTTATATGTACATATCTACCTCAATTACCTCATACCCTGGCACAGTGACTCTGTACTGGTACCCCTTGTACACTGATTAAATTAAATGTTCCATATGCACAAAAAGCTTATTGCTCTCCAATGTTGTGCACAAATTTGTTTATATCCCTGTTCGTGAGCATTTCAGCTTTGCCAAGATAATCCATATCAAGAAGCTGATTAAAAAGCATGATCATTACACAGGTAGACTTGTGCCGGGGATAATATAAGGGTCATGAAAATGTGCAGTTTTGTCACATGCCACAGAAGTCTCAAGTTGAGGGAGTATGCAATTGGCATGTTGACTGCAAGAACGTCAACCAGAGTTGTTGCCAGTAAAATCGTTGAAAATTGTTGCGTTTATATTTTTGTTCAGTGTATATATATATATATATATACCCAGATATAATTACTCATTGTGTATCTATTAATGTGTTGTACTTTTCTATTTTCTTTCTCTCTGGATTGTTGGGAAGGGCCTTTAATTAAGCATTTCACTGTTAGTTCACACCTGATGAATAAAATTGTATTAGATTTTTGTAGCTCTTGTTCAGTCAGGAGTGAAAATTGTATTTGTGATTCTTACCTTTCCCACTGGCGCTAGGCAGCATGGGAATTACAGGGGAGGAGCAAGGGGAGGGGGGCTCCTCCTTGACATTTGACAAGTCGGGGTAGCGGCTGATCTCCACGCCGACCACACTCTCTGGGGACGAGGAGGGGACGAAGCTATCAGGGGTGTCCCTGTCCACACAGTGGTCCTGGCTCCTGGGATGTACACAGAATCAGGGAAACTAGTTCAACCACTGGGCTCCTTCACGTAACCAGGTCAGGGCAGTACAGCTTGGCTCGGCTCAGTAGTGCAGAAGGGTATAAATCTGTTTAATACTCCACTCTCCGTTCAGAAGCTAAATTACAGTTACTCGCTCAAACCAGGTAGGAACGATCCTGACTCCCATTGAAATGTGGATTTGCAAGTCCTCCAAAGGCTCACCTGAGTTCCTCCTGGTTGTTATGGGGTGGTGTGGGGAGCGAAGCGGGGACGTCCACCGTCTTGGGCCCCTGGGTGATGGCATGGGCCAGCAGGTCTTTTTCTGTTCGGAACGCTGTAGGTAGCTGCTTGGCTTTCAGGCCTATAGGGAGAAAGTAAACATTTATTGTTCCTTTTATTTTCAGACCTTAGAAATGTGTCTTTTTCCATTGCAATCCCAGTAGTGATTCTTTGATGTATAATACAGTTTAGATCACTATTTAATATTAGCTATAATATTACTACAGCATTACATCTACAAAGAAGTGCGACAGAGGTGCAGAAGATTGTGAAAATGTTGAGTCCCACTTTACCATCATGGCCACCCAAGATGGCAGCTTTCCTGGTAAGATCCTCGGCCGTGGCGAACCCGTTGACCATCTTCTGCCTCGCCACGGGGGGCGGCGTGGAAGGGAGTGATGCTGGAGGGGTGGGCGGGTTGCTCAAGTTGTTCTGCTACAAAATGGCAAATCACACAACATCGTAACTGGATCAAACTAGGGAAATTTGTTTTAGTATACAGGAGCATTCAACAAATGTGCGACTATCTATTTTATTTTCTAGGAACTATGTTCCTATTCCTATCCTATACCTTTTTCTACACTCCACCTGGGAAAGGGATGGATGTGCACACTAGTGATCTCTCCTCACCTTGTAGATGAGCTGGGAGTAGTAGTCTGACACGCCGCCCAGCGAAGCGCTGCCAAAGGATCCTGACAGGCTGTTCTCCCCGTTCAGCTGCCCGCTGCCGAAGGGGGGAAAGTGAGCAAAGTTGACCACCATCAGGGGCTCTATCAGGGGCAGCAGGGAAAGCTGCTGTGGGGGTGGAGAAAGAGAGGAAGGAGGGTTAGTGAGAGCAGAAGGGACGCTGTACGTGGTACTGTATTTTAAAGGCTTTCTCACTGCTTATATTTCGAGGTAAGCACTGAACAGGATCAAAATTAGTTCTAGAAATTGAATGAAAACGTTTGACTGTTATTAATGACCTTTTTGGGGGTATATAATATAATAATTAAAGTTATTTTTAACCTAACGTTATATGGTTATTATATCATATTATTATTAGTCAACTAAGTATTAGATTTTCCATTTAATATTCGGTTTATGCCTTCCACAAATGTTGAGTGATTTTTTTTTTTTATCCACGGACCATTTAAGTCCACCTAAATTAAAGTAATTACATATTAAGATGAGTGATTTATGAGGTGTGCTAACAGAAAATAAAACACCCACATTTGTACCTAAGCAACTGCAGAGAAAGATAAACTTTCATCTATAAAATCAGCAGCCTGAGTGCTAATCTGCACATAGCGGCACCACACACGTGAAATATTTAATGCCATCAATCAAAACATGGAAATATGTACTAAATAAAACTCTTGTTTTATGTTTCGGACTGGGAACATGACCAGACCAATCAACACACAAAAGCTAATCGGCACATTCAACACTGTTTGGTGGCTGACTACTATGATCTGTACCTGTTTGAGCTGGGTCATCAGAGTGTCAGTACTGGAATAACCAATCGGCTTCTCCTCTTCCTC
This sequence comes from Oncorhynchus kisutch, assembly GCF_002021735.2. Taxonomy (NCBI): domain Eukaryota; kingdom Metazoa; phylum Chordata; class Actinopteri; order Salmoniformes; family Salmonidae; genus Oncorhynchus; species Oncorhynchus kisutch. Next base: position 71,967,443 of record NC_034184.2, read on the forward strand.
CTTCTTCCTCCTCTTGTAGCGCGATGGTGGTTTCTCCACGCCGTTTTTATGCATCAGTTTGTTGCGCTGCTGCTTCCTCTTGCCCTGCTCCGGCACCGAGGGTTCTAGGAGCTCGGTGCTTCCTGTCAGCTGACTGCGCCGGGGAGTCTGGGAAATTACAACGAGACAAGGTTGGTGAGCTACTATTACACAACAAAGAGTTTTCATTAGGAATGTAGTACTGTATAGCAATTGCTTAGCCAATTTTGTACCCCAATATTTCGATTTCAGATAGAACATGCAGTAACCTATGCTATACTATAGTGTGGTCTTTCCCTTCTCACCATGTTGTTGGCGGTGAAGGCCGGCCTGGCAGTGGCTTTGCGGTCTGATGAGTCCTCCTGCTCTGAGCGCAGTTTGTCACAGGATATCTGCTGTGTGGGAAGGGTCTGGTTGGCATTGGCGCCGGGTGGGGGCGTGCTCTTGTTCTGCAACAGGTGCTTAAGTAGCTCGTTCCCTGTGTCGCCACCTTTGGCACCGTGGAGTGGCGAAGAAAACCCACCCTCGCTTCCCTCCTCCACTTTTACTGTCCCGCCAGCTCGGGGAACGTGCTGCAAGGCCGTCCCCTCGTTGGCCGCCTCGTCCCTTCTGCACTCAGTCTCTATGCTCTCCAACTTGATTTGGAAGGTTTCGTCAAACAGGGGAGCCCGGTCATTCTCAGAGCCCATGCTGGAGCAGCCACCCTGGGCTAAGCTGCTGCCTGAGAGCTGCCTCTCCAGTTCTGTGGAGGGGGCCAAACCAGAGGACCCCACTGGGAGGAAAAGATCGGACAGATCCTGCTCACAGGGAATGCTGAGGCTCCGGGTGGATGAGGTGTCAGACCCGCGGGAGGGCGTCAGCGGGGAGCAGCGGTCTGAGTGGGGAGTGGACGGTGTCTTGACAGAGTCTGTGTCGTCGACCAAGTCTCTCTTCTTCCTGTTCCTCTTCTTCTTGACCTTCTCCTCTGGGATGATGTTGGAGTAGAGCTGGATCAAGGACTGGCCTGAGCCGGGGTAGTTTGGAGGCAGGGGTGTGGATGAGTCCATTCCGAACGGAAGTCCCTGTCCCTCGCCTCGGCCCCCACCCTGGGGTATCATCCCAGGGCCTCTGAATCTGGCAGGACGGGGCAGTTCCGAGGGGAAGTTGAGCCCCTGCAGCATGGGGTTTTTGGGACAGAAATTGGGACCCATTTCGGGACCACCAAAAGCCCCAGTCTTGGGTATAGGCCTGCGCTCGTCCCCCAGCATGAAGGCCCCGTTGCCCTGCTGGGGGAACATGGGCCCTAGCTGCCCCTGCTGTGGTGGTGCTCGTTGTTGAGGTCTAGAAGGCTGCATGAAGTCTTGGGGCAGATCAGTATTGTAGAATGGCATGTGGGCCAGGCTATCCCCACTGGGGTTAGTAGCTCCGGGGCCGTGTGGGAGCCCAGCGGGACCCATACCCAGGCCTTGCTGCTCCATCTCCAGCCGCTGCTGCATGGCCCGGTGCCTGTCTACCTCCTGCATCAGCTGAACCCGCTGTTTCTCCTGCTGCTCCCTCATGCGGTCCCGCCTCTCGCGCTCCTGGAAGCCCTCGCTGAATGGATTGTTATCATCAAATTTCACAGCAAGGCTATTGCTGCCACCACCACCGTTACCTCCGCTGGCTTCCTGGGTTCCTGCTCCTTTGCCTGCAGGTGTGGCTTTTACTCCGGGCACCATTGAGGCTGATTGAGGCTGAGGCGGAAGTTGGGTCTGGGGTGGTAACTGGGGCTGGTGCAACTGGGCAGGGCTGGCGGGGGGCATCTGAGCTGGAATTCTTGGACCCGGGCCTCCCATCGGTCCTGGGGCTCCCCCAGGGTGCCAGCCTGGCACGTTGGGCATGCGGGCAAGATTAGGCTGGCTGGGGTGGGGCTGCATTGTCATCATGGGCTCCATCATGGGCTGGCCCAAAGGGGGCCCCCTGGGCATTATAGGGGCAGCATGAGCTGGCATCCCTGGCATCATAGGAGCCTGTAGACTTAGCTGTTGCTGCTTGACACGGTACTCCTCTATCAGCTCTGCATGGTCTTTCTGCTGTTTCCGGATCTACCAGAGAGAAACAGCACAAGAGGAAAAAAACAATAAGAGAAATGTGAGCAGACTGAAGGTTATCCCACCCAATTCTTCACAGTGCAAGATGGTATTGAGACATTTTTAGGCACTGCTTTTCTATACAGTCCAATTAGAACTGGTATTTACCTGACAATCACAGAAAGAACAGTAATCAAATGCTATTTTCTGTTACTTATTCAAAATACCTCCATATAATACGTATCGATACAGTAAATGTTTCCATGATTCCACAAGTAATCCGATTGAACCATTACGAAGTAAATACCAGGTAAATAGCAAAACCTCTTTAACCTCTTGAGTGTAGGGGGCAGTATTTTGATGTTTGGATGAAAAACATACCCAAATTAAACTGCCTATTTCTCAGGCCCAGAATCTAGAATATGCATATAATTGTCCGATTAGGATAGAAAACACTAAAGTTTCCAAAACGGTCAAAATATTGTCTGTTATTGCAGGCGAAAACCTGAGGAAAATCCAACCAGGAAGTGCTGTTTTTCCTGAAACCTCCCTGTTCCATTGCATGTCTTCCCTCCATTTAAAGGGATATCAACCAGATTCCTTTCCTTATGGCTTCCACATGGTGTGAACCGTCTTTAGACATAGTTTCAGGCTTTTATTCTGAAAAATTAGCGAGAAAGATCACATCGCGTCATTGGATGGCTGGGTGCCAGCAGAGTTTTGCATGCGTGAGCAGCTTGGAGCAGACATTTTCTCTCTCACTCCAATTGAAAAAGCTACGGTTTGACATGTTTCTACGAACTTTACGGATACTATTTGGAATTTGTCTGCCCCGTCGTGACCGCTCGAGTCTGTAGATTTCTGAACATAACGCGCCAACCAAAAATAATCTTTATGGAACAAACTGTACATTTGTGTAACTGGGAGTCTTGTGAGTGCAAACATCCGAAGATCACCAAAGGTAAGCGATTCATTTGATTGTTTTTCTGACTTTCGTGACCAATCTACTTTGCTGCTAGCTGTTTAATGTTTTGTCTGCTGAGAGAGATGTCCTAACATAAACGCTTGGATTGCTTTCGCCGAAAAGCTTTTTTGAAATCTGACACGCCAGGTGGATTAACAACAAGCTAAGCTGCGTTTTGCTATATTGCATGAGTGGAGGATGTGTGTTAACTTCACAGAATAAATCGTGCCTTTGTTCTCCTGTGGTGTTTGTCTCGCGGCCTCGCCACATTTAAAAGGTCACGGAAGTTGGAAATAATTAGCAAAGGCGGCATTTGTTATGCTAAGAAAAGGTCAAAAGGTGTGTTTTCGAGCTCAATGTTTCCCTTGATTCTCAAGAAACCAAACAGTTATTTAAAAGTACCAGTTGTTTTTCAGCAATCAAGCTTTGTGTGCTGCTGAGCAGGAGGGCTAAGATTGTCAAAATTGGGACAGAAATAAAAAGCAAAGAGTTGATAACTGAGCCGACATCAAGAGTTTAATTTCAAGAGAAAATTGATTAGATGGAATCCAACATGATGTGGGAGCTAAAGACCAAAAGGCCAAAGGAAAACACTAAATTAAGCCCTCAAAGATGGAGAGAATCTATGTACAAAGCAAGTCCTGCAGGCTTTAGTTATCTTATCTTGATTATTGTCCTGGTATATGGTCAAGTGCTGCAAAGACGGACCTAGTTCAGCTGAAGCTGGCCCAGAACAGAGTGGCACGTCTTGCTCTTCATTGTAATCATAGGGCTAATATTAATACACTGCTCAAAAAAATAAAGGGAACACTAAAATAACACATCCTAGATCTGAATGAATGAAATATTCTTATTAAATACTTTTTTCTTTACATAGTTGAATGTGCTGACAACAAAATCACACAAAAATTATCAATGGAAATCAAATGTATCAACCCATGGAGGTCTGGATTTGGAGTCACACTCAAAAGTGGAAAACCAGACTACAGGCTGATCCAACTTTGATGTAATGTCCTTAAAACAAGTCAAAATGAGGCTCAGTAGTGTGTGTGGCCTCCACGTGCCTGTATGACCTCCCTACAACGCCTGGGCATGCTCCTGATGAGGTGGCGGATGGTCTCCTGAGGGATCTCCTCCCAGACCTGGACTAAAGCATCCGCCAACTCCTGGACAGTCTGTGGTGCAATGTGGCGTTGGTGGATGGAGCGAGACATGATGTGCACAGTGTGAACCTGCTTTCATCTGTGAAGAGCACAGGGCGCCAGTGGCGAATTTGCCAATCTTGGTGTTCTCTGGCAAATGCCAAACGCCCTGCACGGTGTTGGGCTGTAAGCACAACCCCCACCTGTGAACGTCAGGCCCTCATACCACCCTCACGGAGTCTGTTTCTGACCGTTTGAGCAGACACATGCACATTTGTGGCCTACTGGAGGTCATTTTGCAGGGCTCTGGCAGTGCTCCTCCTTGCACAAAGGCGGAGGTAGCGGTCCTGCTGCTGGGTTGTTGCCCTACTACGGCCTCCTCCACATCTCCTGATGTAATGGCCTGTCTCCTGGTAGCGCCTCCATGCTCTGGACACTACGCTGACAGACACAGTAAACCTTCTTGCCACAGCTTGCATTGATGTACCATCCTGGATGAGCTGCACTACCTGAGCCACTTGTGTGGGTTGTAGATTCCGTCTCATGCTACAACTAGAGTGAAAGCACCGCCAGCATTCAAAAGTGACCAAAACATCAGACAGGAAGCATAGGAACTGAGAAGTGGTCTGGTCACCACCTGCAGAACCATTATTGGGGGTGTCTTGCTAATTGCCTATCATTTCCACCTGTTGTCTAATCCATTTGCACAACAGCATGTGAAATGTATTGTCAATCAGTGTTGCTTCCTAAGTGGACAGTTTGATTTCACAGAAGTGTGATTGACTTGGAGTTACATTGTGTTGTTTAAGTGTTCCCTTTATTTTTTTGAGCAGTGTACTATGCATGTCAGTCTCTCTTGGCTAAGAGTTGAGTAATGACTGTTGAGGAAAGACAGTTTGGAAATTCCAAATGGTTTGCGTAGTCATCTTACAAACAGCACTGACACACACACCTTCCCCACCAGGGGTCTTTTCACAGTCCCCAGGTTCAGAACAAATTCAAAAATACAGTTGAATTCGGAAGTTTACATACACTTAGGTTGGAGTCATTAAAATTCATTTTCAACCACTCCACCAATTTCTTGTTAACAAGCTATTGTTTTGGCAAGTCAGTTAGGACATCTACTTGGTGCATGACACAAGTAATTTTTCCAACAATTGTTACAGACAGATTATTTCCCTTACAATTGCCTTTAAACAGCTAAGAATATTCCAGAAAATTATGTCATGGCTTTAGAAGCTTCTGATAGGCTAATTGACATTATTTGAGTCAATTGGAGGTGTACCTGTGGATGTATTTCAAGGCCTACCTTCAAACTCAGTGCCTCTTTGCTTGACATCATGGGAAAATCAAAAGAAATCAGCCAAGACCTCAGAAAAAGAATTGTAGACCTCCACAAGTCTGGTTCTTCCTTGGGAGCAATTTCCAAAACGCCTTAAGGTATCACACGTTCATCTGTACAAACGATAGTACGCAAGTATAAACACCATGGGACCACGCAGCCGTCATACCGCTTAGGAAGAAGACTCGTTATGTCTCCTAGAGATTAATGTACTTTGGTGCGAAAAGTGCAAATCAATCCCAGAACAACAGCAAAGGACCTTGTGAAGATGCTGGAGGAAACGGGTACAAAAGTATCTATATCCACAGTAAAACAAGTCCTATATAAACATAACCTGAATGGCCGCTCAGCAAGGAAGAAGTCATTGCTCCAAAACCGCCATAAAAAAGCCAGACTACGGTTTGCAACTGCACATGGGGACAAAGATCATACTTTTTGGAAAAATATCCTCTGGTCTGATGAAACAAAAATAGAACCGTTTGGCCATATTGACCATCGTTATGTTTGGAGAAAAAGGGGAAGGCTTGCAAGCCGAAGAACACCATCCCAACCGTGAAGCACGGGCATGGCAGCATCATGTTGTGGGGGTGCTTTGCTGCAGGAAGGACTCGTGCACTTCACAAAATAAATGGCATAATGAGGAAAGAAAATAGTGTGGATATATTGAAGCAACATCTCAAGACATCAGTCAGGAAGTTGAAGCTTGGTCGCAAATGGGTCTTCCAAATGGACAATGACCCCAAGCATACTTCCAAAGTTGTGGCAAAATGGCAACAAAGTCAAGGTATTGGAGTGGCCATCACAATTCCCTGACCTCAATCCTATAGAAAATTTGTGGGCAGAACTGAAAAAGTGTGTGCGAGCAAGGAGGCCTACAAACCTGACTCAGTTACACCAGCTCTGTCAGGAGTAATGGGCCAAAATTCACGCAAATTATTGTGGAAGTCAAACAATTTAAAGGCAATGCTACCAAATACTAAGTGAGTGTATATAAACTTCTGATCCACTGGGAATGTGATGAAAAAAATAAAAGCTGAAATAAATAATTCTCTCTAGTATTATTCTTAAAATAAAGTGGTGATCCTAACTGGCCTAAAACAGGGATATTTTTTACTATGGCTAAATGTCAGGAAGTGTGAAAAACTGAGTTTAAATGTATTTGGCTAAGGTGTATGTAAACGTCCAACTTCAACTGTACATACACTATTGTACAGAGCCATGAGTGCAAGGAACTCCCTTCCATCTAATATAGTGCAAGTGAACAGCAAACATTGTTTAAAAAAACAAATAAAGCAACTCCTCACGGCACAACACCTCTCCCCATGTGACCTAATTGTTGTGTGTGTACAGTGGGGCAAAAAAGTATTTACAGAAAACAACAAAGTGTATATAAAAAGTATTGAGAAACTTTTGTTATTGACCAAATACTTATTTTCCACCATAATTTGCAAATAAATTCATAAAAAAATCCTACAATGTGATTTTCTGGATTTTTCTCTCTCATTTTGTCTGTCATAGTTGAAGTGTACCTATGATGAAAATTACAGGCCTCATCTTTTTAAGTGGGAGAACTTGCACAATTGGTGGCTGACTAAATACATTTTTGCCCCACTGTATATACTGTCATGTACAGGTCATTCAGAAATATTCAGACCTCTTTACTGTTCCCATAATTTTGTTACGTTAATGCCTTATTCTAAAATGTATATAAAACATTTACATGAGTATTCAGATTCTTTACTTTGTTGAAGCTCCTTTGGCAGTGATTACAGCCTCGAGTCTTCTTGAGTATGACGCTACAAGCTTGGCACACCTGTATTTGGGGAGTTTCTCCCTTCACTACAGATCCTCTCAAGCTCTGTTTGGTTGGATTGGGAGCGTCGCTGTACAGCTATTTTCAGTTCTGTTCGGGTTCAAGTCTGGGCTCTGGCTGAGCCACTCAAGGACATTCAGAGACTTGTCCCGAAGCCACTCATGAGGCGTCTTGGCTGTGTGCTTAGGGTCGTTGTCCTGTTGGAAGGTGAACCTTTGCGCCAGTCTGAGGTCCTGAGCGCTCTGGAGCAGGTTTATGTCAAGGATCTCTCTGTACTTTGCTCTGTTCATCTTGTCCTCGATCCTGACTAATCTCCCAGTCCCTGCCGCTGAAAAACATCCACACAGCATTATGCTGCCACCACCATGCTTCACCATAGGGATTAGTGCCAGGTTTCCTTCCTTCCTCCTTGCTTGGCATTCAGGCCAAAGAGTTCAAGCTTGGTTCGATCAGACCAGAGAATTTTGTGTCTCATGGTCTGAGTCCTTTAGGTGCCTTTTGGGAAACTCCAAGCGGGCTGTCGTGAGCCGTTTTCATCAGGAGTGGCTTCCGTCTAGCCACTCTACTAGATAAAAAGATTGGTGGAATGCTGCAGAGATGGTTGTCCTTCTGGAAAGTTCTTCCATCTCCAAAGTGGAACTCTGTCAGAGTGGCCATAGGGTTCTTGGTCACCTCCCTGACCAAGGCCCTTCTCCCCTGGTTGCTCTATGAAGAGTCTTGGTGGTTCCAAACTTCTTCCATTTAAGATTGATGGAAGCCACTGTGTTCTTGGGGACCTTCAATGCTGCATAAATATTTCTGGTACCCTTCCCCAGATCTGTGCCTCGACAATTTTGTCTCTGAGCTCTACGGACAATTCCTTCGACCTATGGCTTTCTTTTTGCTCTGACATGCACTGTAAACTTTGGGACCTTATATAGACAGGTGTGTGCCTTTCCAAATCATGTCCAAACAATTTAATTTACAACAGGTGGACTCCAATCAAGTTGTAGAAACATCAAGGATAATCAATGGAAACAGGATGCACCTGAGCTCAATTTCGAGTCTCATAGCAAAGGGTTTGAATACTTATGTAAATATGTTTTTTTAAATATATATACACATTTGCCATACATTTCTAAAAACCTGTTTTCACTTTTTCATTATGGGGTAGTGTGTGTAGATTGAGGGACATTTTTTTATTTTTTTTATCCATTTTAGAATAAGGTTGTAACGTAACAAAATGTGGAAAATGTCAAGGGGACTGAATACTTTCTGAATGCACACAAATGTAAATTGTAAAGTATTTTGTCTGTAATGTCTTTTTAGTTATTGCCATTGACGTCGGATGATTGGGATCCTAATAAATCGAATACAAAATGTTTCAAGTGGCTTAAGATGTGAGATCTTTCTCTTATCCACCTCTCCAAGGTAAATGACAGTTCTATACAGACAGCATATCAGCATATCACATGTTTACATTGGATTTCCAATTATGTTACAGATAATGCCATGTAAAGATGTAGAATCAAGAGACTAAAGAAATAACTCAAATCCAAATCTCAATATTTAAAAAAACCTAAACATAGAATGCCTGCAATGAACCCTTGCTACATTTAGTTAGCTACCTGCTCCAACTGTTTCTGCACCACATTCTGCTGCTCTGTCACATGCTTCAGCTGCTCGATGTCCTCCTTAGGGAACTCACGGCCAGCCTTCTTGGCCGTCCGCTGTTTGGCTGACAGGGCCTTCTTGGATTTCCTGTGGGCCCCAATCTGGTCTTCCAGAAACTTCTGCTGCATCTGCAGGAGCTGTTGGGTCTCCTTGAGCCACTCCTCGTACTGCTTCCTCTTGCCATCGTCTGAGACACGGGAGACAAAACTGTATACATAAATCCAAAAGACATACAAGTGAAATCGAATAGACCCTGGATTGGATATGGTCGTCAACAAATGAAATACTGAAGAGACCAAATGGGTATATGATTAATATTTTGGTTAAAATGAATGAGGATGTCATAATCAAATGCAAATAGAAACACTTTGGGTTGTCCACTCACTGACAAATCCAGGTGCAAAATTTGGGGGGTTCGGTCTCGCCATCTGTGGAGCCAACTTCCCGTCCTGCGAAGACAATAATCAAACGATAATGTGGCCTTTTTTTCTAGCATAAGATATGAAACAGGCAGACTGATAGACAGACAAATAGTGGTTGATTCACAATGCTTACCTGTCCAAACACATGTGGAGGCAGAGTGTCAGCAGCATCTGGTCCATGGGCTCCTGGCGTATGCTGTATTCTAAGAGGATCATTGCTTTAGGGAACATGAAATCATTTTTTACCCTTTCAATTAAATAACATGACCTAGCACAAGAACTCAAAGCTAGCATTGGGGAAGCTTTTGCCTTACCGGTTAATGACTATTGAGGGCATTCCCATGCTGTTCTGAGCCATGACTTTATTGATTCCCTTCAGGGCTACCATCTTAGCCTTCATGATCGGGTCTGTGACGGCATCAAAATCTGCTAAATAAGAAAACAAAACTAAAAAGTATCAGTAATTTTTTGACAAGTCCTCTTAATCCATGTTTTTTATGACTCTACAGATAACGAACAGGTAGAGGGCAGAACACACACACACAGATACCCTACCAAAATCAAACCCACCCCAACCGCCCTATGCTCCCTACTAAATAAAACCCACCCCACCAGACATGATATACAATGAGTAATATAATCAAATAATAAAAGAATAAAGATGTTATAAAAAAAAATCAAAAATTATAATAATAATTTCAAAAGAGTAATAATGATACAAATTCAAATTTGGGTTGGTTTATGGAGTTGTGAAATTAGTTGGATCCATGTCTTCTACAAAGGATAGGAAAGGTTGCCAGATATTATAAAATGGAATTGTAGATCCCCTAACGGAGTAGCTTATTTTCTTTAGCTTGAGATGTTGCAAAACTTCCTTTATTCAATGGTTAAAAGTAGGAGGAAACCCATCCTTCCACTTAAACAGTAGTACATGCCGGCATGTTGCCCATAGAACTGTTTCGAGGGGTCTCCTGTGGTGCCACTCCGAATAATGCAATAAAAGGCATTATTTGAACGCCTTTTAAAAGGATACGTTTATTTTTATAACCAAATTTCTATTTCTGATGTAAATGGCATGTTATAGAAGGGTCCATACACATTTTTTGTGATTTCACTTGTTTTTGAGAAACTTAACCCTAACAGGACATCTCGTTGTGTAGTATGGGGGAAATGGAACGTTATGGATAAAGTTCAGAATGACACAATTTCATGTGTACAACATCTAAAGACCTGCATTAATATACTGAGAGATTTGTAGTATTTGGGTGTTCTTGAAGCAATGGTTAATGTTTTTCAGGGCCCCCATAATATTCAACGAAGAAGTGATTTGCTGTTTGCGGTAAGTTTCTCAAAAACAAGTGAAATCACAAAAAAGGTGTCTGGGGACTTCTAGAACATGCCATTTACATCAGAAATAGAGATTTGGTTGTAAAAAAGAACTTCTCCTTTAAGGTTTGACCTCTTTCTAAGCCATTTTAAAAGAATCCACCCGTCACGAGTGCCACATCTAAATTATGTATGGAACGCTGGTGAAGTAAGACTCCCAAAAGTCTCTCTTAGTCAAGAAAAATTATGTCCAACATTCTGTTCCTCAAATTACATGTGGGGAATGTTCTTTTTTTTGCTTCGAAATAAATAAAAAGCATTTGTCTCAAACGAAAATGGCTTCATATTCCACATATCTACCAAAAAGGATGATTAAGCAAAATGACTGCAAAACCCCCAGAGGACTGTTCTGACTACACTCTGGAAATAACTACATGTAGAGGGGTAATGTGTGTGACTCAATTAAACGGATCACCAAAACAGCAGTCACATGTCTATCTGAAGCTCATTGTCCTTACCTATGTTGGGGAAGAAGGAGTCGCTGGAGCGCTGTCGGATCATTGCCTGCATTTGCCTCTGCTGCTGCTGCTCTTGCCTCTCCTGGTCCAGCAGGTCCTGCAGTAGGAGGGGCTGCTCGTCCAGCAGCAGAGGCCTGTTTTGTGGGCCAGCCTGCCCCAGCGAGGAGCCTTGCTGGCCCTGGGCAGTGGGCTGCTGACTGGCTCCCACCATGGCTAGGTTTAGCTCCACCTGCTGGTTTACTGAGGCCCCGAAACTGTGGTTCCCCCCTAGGATGTGGTTTGGGTTTCCCATTGAAAGCCTGCTCTGAACCAACGCAGGGTTCACCCGATGTCCCATAGCCACGCTGGGATTGAGCCTGTTGTTGTCTTGGGCATGTTGCATGCCCGTGTTTGGGTGTAGCCCAGTGGCCTGGTTCGGCTGGGCAGCTATGTTCCCTTGATGAGAAACGATTGGGACTAACCCAGTGTTTTCCAGTTTCTCTTTGACCAGAAGGTTGGAGAGGACCGGAGCCGAGACTGTATGTCCAGGCTGCTCATACAGCCCTGCGCCCTCTTGGTTAGTCATGGTTCTGTTGTCATTCATCCGGCCACTGCAGAGTGGCTGGTCCTGGTTTTGCATGTGTCCATCTTTGACCTCCGTTTTGATTGTTTCCTCTATTTTGACTATGTCCAAGGTCTCTTTGGATTTGTTGGCCTCCCGTCTGATTTGGCCGTCTGATTTGACGGATTTCCCTACGGACTGGGACGAAGTGGCTGCGCAGTCTCCGCTGGTGTTCCTCTTTTCCGACAGGGCTTTCTGGAGGTCCGAGGTCTCTCCCTGTTGGTGTTCCTCCATGGGGTCACCCAGGTCGAGATCTTCACTGAACATGTCTTTCTTGTCTTCCAGGTTGAGCTCAGGATCCGTGTAGGCGATGAGGTCAAACTTCCCAGACATGAGGAAGTCGTCGAGGTGCAGGTCATTGGGTCCCAGGTCCAGGTCTTTGCCATCATCCGGGTCGAGGTTCAGGTTCAGGTCGACCAGGTCTTTGACCTCCACGTCTTCGAGGTCCTTCACTGCAGAGTCGTCAGCGTCCAGGTTTTCGTCGATTTCGTCTCCACTGGGTATCTGAGTCTCCTCCGTTTGACCGGTGCTAGACCCAGGCAAGAGCACACCAGATGGCTCTGCATTGAGTAACTCACTAGTGACAGGGTGGCTGAGGGACCTATTCAGTGGAGGATGCTGTTGTTCAGTGGTCACCTGCACTTCAGTCTGCTGCTGGTGCAGGTTCTCCATACTAGCCAACATCTGCATTTGGCCAACCGATCCCTGGGAAGGTCTGCCCATCCTGGGAGCCATCGTTCTTGGTCCCTGGTTCCTGGCGAAGCCAATCTCCTGGCCTTCCATGAAACACTGTGGTGGTCTCTGGGTTTGGTTGGAGGGGTCCATGACGTCGGGAGGTCCATGCCCAAAGTGGTTCTTAATCCGGTTCTCAGGGGCCCTGTGGCGGAGCTCGATGAACGGCTGACCCATGATATTGTGCTGCTGGACGGTAAGGCCCCGTGGAGGGAAGTCCTGGGGGAGTCCCATCAGGGGGTTGCTCCTCCTGGAAAAGTCCACCGAGAGGGACCTTCTCATCTGGGGAGGAATGTTATCGATCATGGGCCCGCCGGGCATCTGCTGAGGGGGTCTGGGGAAATGTTGCTCTTGGCCGGAGGGAAATCCAAACCTGAGAGAAGGATGAAAAACACATTGTCAAATGCTAATCCATGAACAAGGCAGAACACAATGTCATGATTGCTCCCTACACACAAATAAGGAATATTACACAGTGAGTAGCACTTTAAACATGCATTGTGGAATGAAGTGGCATTTTTGACGAGGAGCAACACAATCTTTAAGACAATTATAATGGATTGGATTTGATATATAGAGCGTCTTCCTACCAACTGAGGTACTCAAAGCGCTTTACATAGTAAGGGTAAACTCACCTCATACACCACAAATGTGTTGCATTATGAAAATATACAGCTGCATTTAAATGTGGTAAAGGCCTTGTCCATAAAAAAAGAAGTGTCAAGGGCAAGAGTTTATGTATACCTATGCTGTCAATCTTGACTAACCTCATTCCTTGGGGCCTCAAGCCCATGTTGTCCATGTCCCTGGGGAAGTCGGGTATGGCAAACTGTCCCTCGTTGGGGAAGGGTCCTCGCTGGTCCCCTAGGAAGGTACCAGGGAACCTTTGACCCCCGAGAACTTGGGGGCCGCCCCTCATGGGTCCTGGGTAAGGGGGTGGTGGTCTGCCAAACATGTGGCCCTGAGGGGTGGGATCTTCTTGTGACCAGTGACGGGTCACCGCACCAGTAGCTCCACCAGCTTCCTGTAGTAGTCCCTTCTCTTGTCGGATGGCCGTCTTCTGTTGCTGCTGCCTCAGGATTAGCTGTCGCAGTCTCTGGCGCTGCCCGGGGGGGGGGGTACACATTAGCAAGTAACAAAACAAATCCTGCATCTTGCAGCTATTAATTAATTAGTATTTTAGGGGTCCTTAGAGGAGCAACAATTGTTTCATTTTGCACTAACGTGCACTGTCATACTGGCTTGGGAATGACTAATCACCTGCTAATAACTGTGCAAACAGAAGACGGCTTTATGACAATTCAAGTGTTATCCATGTGACAGTGTCATTGCGTCTCTACTAAATGCAAATACCTGTCTGAGCTTCTCCTCAGTGTCTCCCAGGTGTGGCTGCATGCTGTTCTGAGCAGCAACAGTGTTGCTGCTCAACTGGGGGATATCATGGGCTGGCCTTTCTGAAGCTTGAGCACAAGGTTTCATTGGACCCTGTTCAAAGGGGTCGTGAATCTGCGTTTGACCACCGTGATGATTCGACTGTGGCAGAGAGAAACTTTCGTCTGACATTTCCGGGTGCTTCGATATCTGAAAGCCTGGGGCACTTGGATGGGCAAACGTGTCTTGCATCCTGCCCGGAGACTGGTGGGAGAAGGGGTCAGCTGGGAGTTGGGACATGGGTATCGGTCTGGAGCCTAGTCGATTGAAGGCGTCAGGACCAGCTCCTGGTCGGGGCGTCCCTGAAGCTTGGGAGTAAGGGTCGGTGAGGAGTGGTCTTGGGGTTCCAGGGGGCTGTGCGTATAGAATGGCATTGGAGGGCTGATGGGTACCAGGTTGTTGGGCATAGGGGTCCATGTTTCTTTGACTAGCAGGGGATTTGGGAAATCTATCCCCTTGGGCTGGTCTGGGGGTACCTGGCATGGAGGCATAAGGATCAGTGGAGTGAGATGGAGACTGTCTGCGATTGGCTGGGTGCTGCTGGGGAAACTGGTCTAGATGAAGGCTAGGTGGCTTCTGCAGGTATGAAGGATCTGAGTGTGGCCTTGGGGTGCCGGGAGGTTGGGCATGGTCATCAGTGTGAGGTCTGGGGGTGCCTGGCGGTTGGGCGTAAGGGTCAGGCATCTGCTGGGAATAATCTGGTCTCGGGGTGGATGGTGCTTGGGCGTATGAGTTTCTGTGAGGGTGTCTCATCATTGGCATGGGTTGAGAGAAATGGCCCTCCTGTGATTGGCGCATCATCCTGGGCTCGTTGGGGAACCCTTCCCCCATGGGCGAACGGATGGTGAGGGGCTGCTGGGCATAGGGGTCGGCCTGTGGTCCTTGGGGAAAGCCATTAGATGGCCCTCGTCTAAGTACCCCAGGCATAGGGCCACCGTAGGGCTCTTGCTGAGACTGCTGGGGAGGCATGGGGGCTTTGAACACCGGCACAGAGCCCGACTCATTGCTGCCGGGGATGGGAGTGAGCAAGGGCCTGGAGTAGGGGTCCGAGAGGATCATGCGGTTGTGAGACATGCGCTGGTAGACCTCAGCTCGGTGGCCCCCTATCCTGGCAAAAGCCTCTCCTCCAGAGGGAGGGCTCATCATGTGCCTGACCTGCTGCTTTTGCTGCTGCTCAACGAGTCCTGAAGTGCCCACCCTGGCGGGTCCCATGGGTTTCACAAACGAGTCAGGTGGCCTGGGGGTATCTGGCATCTTAGCATAAGGGTCAGCATTACCAGACGTGGGCGAGCCAAAGGACTCGTGTGCCGGGGAAGGCCTCCCTCCCCTTTCCTGAATCTCTGACAGAGAGTTCTGCTGGGGCGTGGTGGATCCAACATCCCCAGGGGGCGGTCTCGGGGTGCCCACAATTTTGGCATAGGGGTCCCAAGGTGAGGATGGCCGGGAGCCTGAGGAGGAACTCGGGGAGTACTTCTGTGGTGACTGGGGCTCGGAGGATGGTCCCTGCTGCGGGTACGAGGTCTCCTGGGTGGGTGTCCTCGACGACGGAGGTAGGAGCTGTGGTCTGAGGAACACGTCATCCTGTGACCCGGAGGTGGGCGTGACTGGAAGTTGGGGTCTTGCGAAGCCATCCTTAGACACTATTGGCTGCAGAGGGGATGAGTTTCCAGACTTTCCACCATTGCTGGGCTGAGGTGTCATGGGGCTCTGGTTCCCACTATTAGGTGTTGTATCTCCACATGACTGACTGCTAAACAGCTGTTGTTGTTGCTGCTGCTGCTGGAGTTGTTGCTGCTCATTTTTAACCTGCTCCAGCTTTTGAGTAGCTTCGATCTTCGCCTGCTGCTTGCTCTTTTGTCTCATTTGCTGCCATGGAAACAAGAAAAGCAGGGGAGGGGAGGCACTTCAGTGAATGAAGCCTTTTTGAAAGAGTTGAATTTGAAATTTTATGATGACATGGTGCTAAGAATGCTCTCTTTCCCTCACTCACAACAAAGTTAATACTTTTTCAATATGAGTGGGTCTAGCGTGTGTTGTTAAGCCATGCAAGAGGGAACAATGTGAGGGTGTATGTAATATGGTAATGAAAAAAAGCTTCTGGAGGCTGTTACTGTGTTTTCAGGACGAAGGACAGGTTTTACCAGTTAACCAAGCTTTTCTCCCTACAACTCCACTTTACATTTTGTTTGTCTTACACCTCGTAAATTTTGCATTATTGGTTCTCGGCAGACGAAAACCAGAACAGTGCCTTGCCTTGGGAATCTTACCAGAGACATTTTTCCACCTCCTGCAGCTATAGTTGCCTGGTTGGAATGTCCAAAAAGGACGTCTTTATTTGTTGATTTTATGGCTTTGCTTTTTGGGACCTTTTCCTGCTGCGTCTTAAGCGGTCCCCACATCTGATTTAACTCTCCCTTTTCAATGCAAATTAAGAATTAGTAGACTGTATGAGAACGCCAAATGTATTGTTTAAAAATGACTCACTCAACCATGCACATATATAAAGTTAAATATAAAAAATTATGTTTCATGCCCCCCCAAGTTACGTTATGTTCAATCTCACCACCTTGCCTTCCACTCACAATTCCCCTGACATGCGATACTTTGATTGTTATGGTGGTGTATTATGGTGTCATAAAATACATGTACACACAAAGAAACGCACACTGCTCTCTTACACCAGGGTTTCTCAACAGGCAGGAATAAAATCCCACTTATACCATTTTGCTGCCATGAAACAAATAACTTCCTAATTTTCTAAAAAAGGCATGCATCCAATTTCATACCCTCACTCAATAAAAAAAACATGTTTTATATAATTATTAAGGTAAAACAAATCCACAACAACTCCTAGAAAAGTGGTTGAGAAACCCTGTTTTACAGTGTACCCATGCTTCATACCCCCCCCCCCCTCCATTTACAGCACACTTTAACCCTAAAGGTACTCTTACCTGTCTGAACTTCCACTCCTGCTCGTGCTCAGACTCCTTGGGCTTGAGAGTATCTTTGAAGAGCAGCTCAGCGTCCATTGGGACACTATTGGGGTCAAAGGGGTCAGTCAACGGCTGCTGGTGAGGATTCTGGTGTCTCTTCAGTGTATCGTTGGACATCTGAACTTTGTTAATGCGCAGCGCTGCCCGGTTATCACGTGCCTTTTGCTGGAAGAAAGGGTCCATTTTGTAATTTTTCCAAGTGGTCAATCACTTGACCCATTGAACAATGATAAAGCTAATTATTACAGATGGTTACACATACAGTACCAGTCAAAGTATGGACACCTACTCATTCAAGGGATTTTCTTTATTTTTACTATTTTCTACATTGTAGAATAATAGTGAACACATCAAAACTATGATATAACACATATGGAATCATGTAGTAACCAAAAAAGTGTTAAACAAATCGAAATATATTTAATATTTGAGATTCTTCAAAGTAGCCACCTTTTGCCTTGATGACAGCTTTGCATTCTCTCAACCAGCTTCATGAGGTAGTCACCTAAAACACATTTCAATTAACAGGTTTGCCTTGTTAAAAGTTTATTTGTGGAAGTTCGTTCCTTCTTAATGCATTTGAGCCAATCAGTTGTGTTGTGACAAGGTAGGGGTGCTCAAATAGTCACAAAAAACATCAAGCGCTATGATGAAACTGGCTCTCATGACGACCGCCACAGGAAAGGAAGACCCAGAGTTACCTCTGCTGCAGAGGATACGTTCATTAATTACCAACTAGAGGTCGACCGATTATGATTTTTCAACGCCGATACCGATTATTGGAGGACCAAAAAAGACGATACCGATTAATCGGATGATTTTTTAAGATTTTTTTGTAATAATGACAATTACAACATTACTGAATGAACACTTATTTTAACTTAATATAATACATCAATTTAGCCTCAATTAAATAATGCAAAAACAAAGTGTTGGCGAAGAAAGTAAAAGTGCAATATGTGTTATGTAAGAAAGACTACGTTTCAGTTCCTTGCTTAGAACATGAGAACATGTTGGTGGTTCCTTTTAACATGAGTCTTCAATATTCCCAGGGTAAGAAGTTTTAGGTTGTAGTTATTATAGGACTATTTCCCTCTATATCATTTGTATTTCATTAACCTTTGACTATTGGATGTTCTTATAGGCACTTTAGTATTGCCAGTGAAACAGTATAGCTTCCGTCCCTCTAGTTAGCGCGCGCTGACTAGCAAGCCATTTCACTTCGGTTACACTAGCCTCATCTCGGGAGTTGATAGGTTTGAAGTCATAAACAGCGTGATGCTTGGCACACAACGAAGAGCTGCTGGCAAAACGCACGAAAGTGCTGTTTGAATGAATGTTTACGCGCATGCTTCTGCCTACGATTGCTCAGTCAAATACTTGTATGCTCAGTCACATTATATGCAACGCAGGACATGCTAGATAATATCTAGTAATATCATCAACCATGTGTAGTTAACTAGAGATTATGATTAATTGTTTTTTTATAAGATAAATTTAATTCTAGCTAGCAACTTAACTTGGCTTACTGCATTCGCGTAACAGGCAGTCTAATTGTGGAGTGCAACGAGAGAGGCAGGTCGTTATTGCGTTGGACAAGTTAACTATAAGGTTGCAAGATTGGCCCAGGCTCACAAGGTGAAAATTATTAGTTCTGCCCCTGAACAAGGCAGTTAACCCACCATTCCTAGGCCATCATTGAAAATAAGAATGTGTTCTTAACTGACTTGCCTATTTAAATAAAGGTAGAAAAAAAAAAAATATGTAAAAAAAATTGGCGCCCGATTGTTATGAAAACTTGAAATCAGCCCTAATTTAATCGGTCGACCTCTATTACCAACCTCAGAAATTGCAGTCCAAATAAATATTTCACAGAGTTCAAGTAACAGACATATCTCAACATAAACTGTTCAGAGGAGACTGCGTGAATCAGGCCTTTGTGGTCGAATTGCTGAAAATATACCACCAAGGACACCAATAAGACTTGCTTGGGCCAAGAAACACAAAGAATAGACATTAGACCAGTGGAAATCTGTCTTTTGGTCTGATGAGTACAAATTTGACATTTTTGGTTCCAACCGCCGTGTCTTTGTGAGACGCAGAGTAGGTGAACGGATGATCTCCGCATGTGTGGTTTCCACCATGAAGCATGGAGTAGGTGGTGTGATGTATGGGGGTGCTTTGCTGGTGACACTGTCAGTGATTTATTTAGAATTCAACGCACAATTAACCAATATGGCTACCACAGCATTCTGCAGCGATACGCCATCTCATCTGGTTTGCGGACAGTGGGACTCTCATTTGTTTTTCAACAGGACAATGAACCAACACACCTCGAGGCTGTGTAAGGGCTATTTGACCAATAAGGAGAGTGATGGAGTGCTGCATCAGATGACCTGGCCTCCACAATCATCCAACCTCAACCCAATTGAGATGGTTTGGGACGAGTTGGACCGCAGAGTAATCAGCATATGTGGGAACTTCTTCACGACTGTTGGAAAAGCAATCCAGGTGAAGCTGGTTGAGAGAATGCCAAGAGTAGGCAAAGCTGTCATGAAGGCAAAGGGTGGCTACTTTGAAGAATCTAAAATATATTTTGACATTTGTTTAACACTTCATGTGTTATGTCATAGTTTTGATGTATTCACCATTATTCTACAATGTAGAAAATAACAAAAACAAAGAAAAACCCTTGAATGAGTAGGTGTCTAAACTTGACTTGACTTTGTGTGTGTGTGTGTGTGTGTGTGTGTGTGTGTGTGTGTGTGTGTGTGTGTGTGTGTGTGTGTGTGTGTGTGTGTGTGTGTGTGTGTGTGTGTGTGTAATAAAGGGAACACTAAAATAACACATCCTAGATCTGAATGAATGAAATATTCTTATTAAATACTTTTTTCTTTACATAGTTGAATGTGCTGACAACAAAATCACACAAAAATGATCAATGGAAATCAAATTTATCAAACCATGGAGGTCTGGATTTGGAGTCACACTCAAAATTAAAGTGGAAAACCACACTACAGGCTGATCCAACTTTGTCCTTAAACAAGTCAAAATGAGGCTCAGTAGTGTGTGTGGCCTCCACGTGCCTGTATGACCTCCCTACAATGCCTGGGCATGCTCCTGATGAGGTGGAGGATGGTCTCCTGAGGGATCTCCTCCCAGACCTGGACTAAAGCATCCGCCAACTCCTGGACAGTCTGTGGTGTAACGTGGCGTTGGTGGATGGAGCGAGACATGATGTCCCAGATGTGCTCAATTGGATTCAGGTCTGGGGAACGGGCGGGTCAGTCCATAGCATCAATGCCTTCCTCTTGCAGGAACTGCTGACACACTCCAGCCACATGAGGTCTAGCATTGTCTTGCATTAGGAGGAACCAACCGCAACAGCAAATGGTCTCAACAAGGGGTCTGAGGATCTCATCTCGGTACCTAATGGCAGTCAGGCTACCTCTGGCGAGCACATGGAGGGCTGTGCGGCCCCCCAAAGAAATGCCACCCCACACCATGACTGACCCACCGCCAAACCGGTCATGCTGGAGGATGTTGCAGGCAGCAGAACGTTCTCCACGGCGTCTCCTGACTGTCACATCTGTCACATGTGCTCAGTGTGAACCTGCTTTCATCTGTGAAGAGCACAGGGCGCCAGTGGCGAATTTGCCAATCTTGGTGTTCTCTGGCAAATGCCAAACGTCCTGCACGGTGTTGGGCTGTAAGCACAACCCCCACCTGTGGACGTCAGGCCCTCCATACCACCCTCATGGAGTCTGTTTCTGACCGTTTGAGCAGATACATGCACATTTGTGGCCTGCTGGAGGTCATTTTGCAGGGCTCTGGCAGTGCTCCTCCTGCTCCTCCTTGCACAAAGGCGGAGGTAGCGGTCCTGCTGCTGGGTTGTTGCCCTCCTACGGCCT
The DNA here is from genome assembly GCF_002021735.2 of Oncorhynchus kisutch. Classification (NCBI taxonomy): domain Eukaryota; kingdom Metazoa; phylum Chordata; class Actinopteri; order Salmoniformes; family Salmonidae; genus Oncorhynchus; species Oncorhynchus kisutch. The sequence goes on from NC_034184.2 coordinate 71,988,357, forward strand.
CCTCCACGTCTCCTGATGTACTGACCTGTCTCCTGGTAGCGCCTCCATGCTCTGGACACTATGCTGACAGACACAGCAAACCTTCTTGCCACAGCTCGCATTGATGTGCCATCCTGGATGAGCTGCACTACCTGAGCCACTTGTGTGGGTTGTAGACTCCGTCTCATGCTACCACTAGAGTGAAAGCACCACCAGCTTTCAAAAGTGACCAAAACATCAGCCAGGAAGCATAGGAACTGAGAAGTGGTCTGTGGTCCCCACCTGCAGAACCACTCCTTTATTGGGGGTGTCTTGCTAATTGCCTATAATTTCTACCGATTGTCTTTTCCATTTGCACAACAGCATGTGAAATGTATTGTCAATCAGTGTTGCTTCCTAAGTGGACAGTTTGATTTCACAGAAGTGTGATTGACTTGGAGTTACATTGTGTTGTTTAAGTGTTCCCTTTATTTTTTTGAGCAGTGTATATACTGCATATACACTACTGTTCAAAAGTTTGGGGTCACATAGAAATGTCCTTGTTTTTGAAAGAAAAGCACGTTTATTTGTTCATTAAAATAACATAAAATGTATCAGAAATACAGTGTAGACATTGTTCATGTTGTAAATTACTATTGTAGCTGGAAACGGCAGATTTTTTCAAATGTATTATTATTTTTACCCCCTTTTTCTCACCAATTTCGTAGTATCCAATTGTTAGTTGTTACTATCTTGTCTCATCACTACAACTCCCGTACGGTCTCGGGAGAGATGAAGGTCGAAAGCCATGCGTCCTCCGCAATTAAAGGACAAAAAGCCATGCGTCCTCCGCAATTAAAGGACAAATACATTAGTGTCGAGTTTGAGAAACAGACGCCTCACAAGTCCTGCCTAGAAAGCCAGCATCCCGGAGTCGCCTCTTTACTGTTGACGTTGAGACTGGCAGCTTCATTAAATAGTACCCGCAAAACACCAGTCTCAACGTCAACAGTAAAGAGGCGAGTCCGGGATGCAGGCCTTCTAGGTAGAACTTTTGAGGAGCATGTTTCTCAAACTAGACACTAATGTATTTGTCCTCTTTCTCAGTTGTGCACCTCCCACTCCTCTTTCTATTCTGGTTAGAGCCAGTTTGCACTGTTCTGTGAAGGGAAAGATCTTCAGTTTCATGGCAATTTCTCGCATGGAATAGCCTTCATTTCTCAGAACAAGAATAGACTGACGAGTTTCAGAAGAAAGTGCTTTGTTTCTGGCCTTTTTGAGCCTGTAATCAAACCCACAAATGCTGATGCCCCAGATACTCAACTAGTCTAGAGGCGGCCAGTTTTATTGCTTCTTTATTCTGAACTACAGTTTTCAGCTGTGTTAACATAATTGCAAAAGGGTTTTCTAATGATCCATTAGCCTTTAAAAATTATAAACCTGGATTAACGTGCCATTGGAACACAGGAGTGATTTTTGCTGATAATGGGCCTCTGTACGCCTATGTAGATATTCCATTTTTTTGAAATCAGCCGTTTCCAGCTCCAAATGTCAATTACAACATGACAATGTCTACACTGTATTTCTGATCAATTTGATGTTATTTTAATGGACAAAAATGTTTGCTTTTCTTTCAAAAACAAGAACATTTCTAAGTGACCCCAAACTTTTGAACAGTAGTGTATATAAAAAAAATCTGAATGTCTTGGTTTCTTTACCTTATGTTTTCCCCATCTACAATCACCCAATCTCATCAACAAAGAAATTGACATGCAGAGCATCGTTGAATGTAATGTCATCATGGAGAAAATCTAACAGTCCTGAAAAACCCTCAAATAACTATCTGTAAAGTTGGAAAACTTACTAGGCACAACATTTAAACAGAACAAAGATAAGAGAAGGGACAGAGAAAGAGAGAGCGCCCTTAGGTTTATAATGCCAGAAAACAGAGGAACAGAACAAAACAAATTCTCCCTAATGGCCTCTTGAACATTTCGTCAGTGATTGGCGGCTTTCCTTTCATTCATCAGTCCAATAAACATAGGGCCCCATTCAATCAAAATCTCAAATCAGGTTTGTGGAGTAAGTCAATAACAAAGTTGTTCTGGTGAAGTAGAAATAATTCATTTTTGATTGGTACTACGGCTGTTTTCGTTGGAAGTTTTGGAAAAGATTTGCCATTATTACATCAATGTATGGATTTTGTCTAGAGGTTTATACAAACTTCTCTTCAGCAATCAGGAAAACCAAATGCTCATTAAATTAAGTGCATTGAATCATAGTCCAGCATGGATGTAAACAAACTTACCACATATGGGGCCCTGTCCTGGGAACTGGCTTTCCTCCATAATTTTGCGATTTGTTTCACTCTCATAGCCCAGTCTGAGATAGAAAAAAGATTAGCTAAAACGTACAGCGCTAGGACACACATGCAATAAGGCCAAGTAGAGTACCTTTTCTAGTCTCGTTTTCACAATATCCATACAATCTTTTAAATGGATGCGACAACTTCGAACTCATTATTTTTAATAATAAAAAACATTTGTTTTCGATAATTCACACAAGAATTTTAGAGAACCAAACATTCTGTACCAACCTGGGAACTCCCCTAGGAGGTTGGGAAAGTTGACGTTGGTGTAAAGGACTGGGGCCACAGTGGCCATCTCGCCCAGAGTCTCCTCCTTCTCCCACTTGAGCGTGCTCCTCTGTGCGTTGGACATGGTGTCTGTCTCTCCCTCTGAAAGGGGGCCGGGGACAGGCGCGCTCCATGGAACCACTACTTCACCCCCCATCTGGCTAAACTTCTTGTCCCTGGAAGGAGCTCTCTGGTTACACATTATATTGACTTATACCATTGCATTGTTGGATACTCGTTTCTGATTTGCTTGAAGGGCATTCTAGAGACACATTGTTATTACATTTGCACTTTCTATGTCACTTACAATGTGGATCACCTTGAGGCAAATGTTGTTTGGGCTTTAGTATAAAAAAATACATCCTATTCATTGATGGAGATATTAACGCTAACAAGTGAGCAGACCTCAGAGGAAAAAAATGTGTTTAAAGCGAACTACGATGAAGTCCAAACAATAGAGGAAAACATAGTCAAGAAGACTCAATAGGTAAATAAAACAGCATCCAATTGATTGCCTTCCAGCAGTTGTCTTTAAGGGTGAAAGCAATGCTCTAGTAATACGCCAGAGGGGTACAACAGCTTCCTGCTATGCCAGCTCTTACCTCATATTCTCTTGGAAAGGCATTCTGTGGATGGGCGAGAAGTTGCCGGGGCCATAGGGGCCTGTGCCGCCGGGCATCATGGGAGTTGGAGGAAAATGGGGGTTGGGCCCCATCATGCCGTTTATCATTGGCATCCGGGGGAACATCCCACCGTCGCCTGCAACAGAGAGCATAGAGAATGTCAGATAAGTAGTTCCATACATACATTGATTATACAAAACATCAAGAACACCTAATCTTTCCAAGACAGACTGACCAGGTGAAAACTATGATCTCTTATTGATGTCACTTGATAAATCCACTTCAGTCAGTGTAGATTAAGAGGTGGAGACAGGTCAAAGAAAGATGTTTAAGCCGTGAAACAATTGAGACATGGATTGTGCATGTATGCCATTCAGAGGGTGAATGTGCAAGACAAAACATTTAAGTGCCTTTGAACACTCAACAGTTTCATGTGTGTGTCAAGAACGGTCCACCACCCACATCCAGCCAACTTGACAACTTTGGGAAGCATTGGATTCAACATGGGTCAGCATCCCTGTGGAACACTTTTGATACCTTGTAGAATCCATGCCCTAACAAATTCAGGCTGTTCTGAGGGCGAAATGGGTGGGGTGGTGCAACTCAATATTAAGGTGTTCCTAATGTTTGGTATACTCACATGTACATCCACATGTCCTGTTGATTATGTGAACATGACATGCATATAAATCAATGTGCTCCTCAATGATCAATAAATGCCCATGGTTATACATTCATTTTACAGTCAATAGTAGATTATATAAAAATGTGACCAAATACAATTCTCCAAGAGGCTTGGGGTGGTGGTGGTACCTGGGTTTGGAAGGGCCATGGCTCCAGGTCCACTGGCCCCAGGCTGAGACAGCTGTGGAGGCTGGCTGGTGCTGGGACTAAGGACCGCTGTGAAGAGGTCTTCCACATCCTTCCCCTCCAGCTCTTTAGGCAATGAAATAAATGACATTGATGAGCGTATTTTATTTTAAAAAACAACTCTTTCTCCCCAATTTCGTGGTATCCAATTGGTAGTTAGTCTTGTGCCATTGCTGCAACTCCTGTACGGATACGGGAGAGGCGAAGGTCGAGAGCCATGAGTCCTCCGAAAAACGACCCTGCCAAGCCACACTGCTCGCTTTATCCAAAAGCCAGCCACACCAATGTGTCGGAGGAAACACCGTACAACCGGCAACCGTGTCAGCGCACATAAGCCCGACCAGCCACAGGAGTCGCTAGAGCGCGATGGGACAAGGGCATCTCTGCCAGCCAAACGGTCCCCTAACTGGGATGGCGTAATTGTGCACCGCCTCATGTGTCTCCTGGTTGTGGTCGCCTGCGACACAGCCTGGAATCGTACTCGGGTCTGTAGTGAAGCCTCAAGCACTGCGATGCTGTGCACATACTTTAAACCACCATCAATAAGTGTCGTTCAAATCTTTCAATTATATAAAACTGATAATCTCTGACATACAACTGAATGAACAACTCTCAGAACTATCTAGGTTGGGCCTTAATGGGCCTGAAAAGATTCATATCAAAACCACAAACCTGGGATTTTGTAGAGTTTACTGAGAATTGCACCTGAAAAAGACAAAGAAATGCTTATTACGTTACTGCAATGATATAGACACAGTACCAGTCAAAAGTTTGGACACACCTACGCATTTCAATGTGTTTTGTTTATTTTTTACTATTTTCTACATTGTAGAATAATAGTGAAGACATCAATACTAGGAAATAACACATATTGAATGATGTAGTAACCAAAGAAGTATTAAACAAATCCAAACATATTTTTTTAAAGTAGCCACACTTTGCTTTGACAGCTTTGCAATCTTGGCATTCTCTCAACGAGTTACTACATCATGTGGTAGTCACCAGGAATGAATTTAAATTAAACAGGTGTCCCTTCTTAAGTTAATTTGAGCCAATCAGTTGTGTTGTGAAATGGTAGGGGTGGAATACAGAAGATGGTCTTTTACCAAATAGGGCTAAGTCCATTCTATGGCAAGAACAGCTACAATAGGCAAAGATAAATGACAGTCAATGCAGAACATTTCAAGAACTTTTAAAGTTTCTTCAAGTGCATTCGCAAAAACCATCAAGCGCTATGATGACTGTCTTTCATGAGGACCGCCACAGGAAAGGAAGACCCAAAGTTACCTATGCTTCAGAGGAAAAGTTCATTAGCATTACCAGCCTCAGAAATTGCAGCCCAAAAAAATGCTTCAGAGTTAAAGTAACAGACATATCTCAACATCAACTGTTCAGAGGAGACTGCATGAAACAGGCCATCATGGTCGAATTGCTGCAAAGAAACAACTACTAAAGGACACCAATAAGAAGAAGAGACGTGCTTAGGCCAAGAAACACAAGCAATGGACATTAGACTGGTGGAAATCTGTCCTTTGATCAGATGAGTCCGAAAAATTCAAGGTACACATAACTAGCATGGCTATCACAGCATTCTGCAGCGATATGGCATCCCATCTGGTTTGCGCACAGTGGGCCTATCATTTGTTTTTCAACAGGACAATAACCCAACACACCTCCAGGCTATGTAAGGGCTATTTGACCATGAAGGAGAGTGATAAAGTGCTGCATCAGATGACCTGGCATCCACAATCACACAACCTCAACCCAATTGAGATGGTTTGGGATGAGTTGGACCGCAGAGTGAAGGAAAGTCAGTCAACAAGTGCTCAGCATATGTGGGAACTCCTTCAAGACGGTTGGAAAAACATTCCTCATGAAGCTGGTTGAGAGAATGACAAGAATGACAATTTAACACTTTTTTGGTAACTACATGATTCCATGTGTTATTTTATAGTTTTGATGTCTTCATTATTTTTTACAATGATGAAAATAGTAAAAATAAAGAAAAACCATTGAAAGAGTAGGTGTGTCCAAATATTTGACTGGTACTGTATATACAGTGCCTTGCGAAAGTATTCGGCCCCCTTGAACTTTGCGACCTTTTGCCACATTTCAGGCTTCAAACAAAGATATAAAACTGTATTTTTTTGTGAAGAATCAACAACAAGTGGGACACAATCATGAAGTGGAACGACATTTATTGGATATTTCAAACTTTTTTAACAAATCAAAAACTGAAAAATTGGGCGTGCAAAAATTATTCAGCCCCCTTAAGTTAATACTTTCTAGCGCCACCTTTTGCTGCGATTACAGCTGTAAGTCGCTTGGGGTATGTCTCTATCAGTTTTGCACATCGAGAGATTTTTTCCCATTCCTCCTTGCAAAACAGCTCGAGCTCAGTGAGGTTGGATGGAGAGCATTTGTGAACAGCAGTTTTCAGTTCTTTCCACAGATTCTCGATTGGATTCAGGTCTGGACTTTGACTTGGCCATTCTAACACCTGGATATGTAGATTTTGCTTTATGTTTTGGATCATTGTCTTGTTGGAAGACAAATCTCCGTCCCAGTCTCAGGTCTTTTGCAGACTCCATCAGGTTTTCTTCCAGAATGGTCCTGTATTTGGCTCCATCCATCTTCCCATCAATTTTAACCATCTTCCATGTCCCTGCTGAAGAAAAGCAGGCCCAAACCATGATGCTGCCACCACCATGTTTGACAGTGGGGATGGTGTGTTCAGGGTGATGAGCTGTGTTGCTTTTACGCCAAACATAACGTTTTGCATTGTTGCCAAAAAGTTCAATTTTGGTTTCATCTGACCAGAGCACCTTCTTCCACATGTTTGGTGTGTCTCCCAGGTGGCTTGTGGCAAACTTTAAACAACACTTTTTATGGATATCTTTAAGAAATGGCTTTCTTCTTGCCACTCTTCCATAAAGGCCAGATTTGTGCAATATACGACTGATTGTTGTCCTATGGACAGAGTCTCCCACCTCAGCTGTAGATCTCTGCAGTTCATCCAGAGTGATCATGGGCCTCTTGGCTGCATCTCTGATCAGTCTTCTTCTTGTATGAGCTGAAAGTTTAGAGGGACGGCCAGGTCTTGGTCGATTTGCAGTGGTCTGATACTCCTTCCATTTCAATATTATCGCTTGCACAGTGCTCCTTGGGATGTTTAAAGCTTGGGAAATCTTTTTGTATCCAAATCCGGCTTTAAACTGTTCTTCATGATGCTCTCTGCGCTTTTAACGGACCTCAGACTATCACAGTGCAGGTGCATTTATACGGAGACTTGATTACACACAGGTGGATTGTATTTATCATCATCATTAGTCATTTAGGTCAACATTGGATCATTCAGAGATCCTCACTGAACTTCTGGAGAGAGTTTGCTGCACTGAAAGTAAAGGGGCTGAATCATTTTGCACGCCCAATTTTTCAGTTTTTGATTTGTTAAAAAAGTTTAATTGTTTGTTTCATTGAACAAGCATGGGAAACAGTGTTTAAACCCTTTACAATTAAGATCTGTGAAGTTATTTGGATTTTTACAAAGTAACTTTGAAAGACAGGTTCCTGAAAAAGGGACAAGGGATAAATCTCTGCCAAGAAAACAGGGTAGACCTCCCTATTTGTCAACATTTAACTTTGCGGGAACATCGGCTAAACTGAGCAAACATTATTTACTTAGCGTTCCATGATTTTGTAATCTGGCATTTGATTCGACCACCATGGCTTCTATATACACTGCAGTTGCTCCATGTGATGGATACTGTACAGCGCATACGCAACTCTAGGAAGACATACTTATTTTTCCATTCTTGACTTTTAGGGGCAGTTTCGCCGACACAGATTAAGCGTAGTTCTGCCTAAAAGTGCTTTCAATGGAGATTGTTCTTTGCTAATGCTTTAGTCCAGGACTAGGCTTAATCTGCATCTAGGAAACCAACCCTAAATCCATGTACTGATGTTGACCAGGGAAACCAAGTGGTGTGCAACTCTCTGGCCAATTATACATCAGTGAGTGGGAGGAGAAAACAGACACTGAAGCCCTGGAGATTTACACCTCTGCTCTTCACCAATGACACCGATTAAGCAGCACATCCAGTAGACAGTCAAAATTCAACATGGCCGTCTTACCATCTGCGACCATCTTGTCCAGTTCTGGGCTCAGGATGACATCCAGAGGCTCCTCCTGTAGAGCCCTGGGCCCCCGGCCTGCAGAGCCCTGACAGGACCCAATGGGATCATCAGAGATGGGGGCCAGACCAGCCAGACCAGCTAGGGGATGGCAGAAAAGGTCAAAAGGATGGTGAGGGGAGGGTGGTCACACAGGCGCACACATCCACACAGTCCACTTTTATGTTAAAAATCAACACACTAGCCCCCTCCCCCGCCAACTAACCCCCCTAAAAACTGGAAGCTGTCACACCAAAGAGTAAATCAGAGTTGAATGGCAATTTATTGTGTCTGAGTGCTGGGTGTTGGAGGAAGAAATAAAAAGAGAACGAGGAGAGAGAGAAAGCGAGGAGAAAGAGGAAGAGAGGAGAAGGAGAGAGAGCTGATCATTCATGTCATGGTTGTAAAATAAGCTCTCCATGCATTTTCTTCCCCTCACAAAATTTTCCAAGAATAGCAATAAACTAATTTGTGTTGCCTGCTCGACAGAGTGGAAAGAGGTTGGGGGGGTTCTTAAAAAATAGTCACACTACTTTCATCATCGTTACGATCCTGCCCACATTCGAATAAACGAGGGCTTAATCAATGAAAAAAGTTATGGAAGATTGCAATGATTAATCATCATAACCGCTGTCTAACATCAGAGGGGGTCGGAGGTTCATGCAGATTTTACTGTGGCGCACACTCGACTAGTTTGCAATGGGTTTTTCGGAAGAAGCTACTTTGCGTGTGACCTTAAATGAACTGGATATAAAGGAAGAGATGCATTGAGACCACATATACTGCATATGGCCTGAAAGGAAAGAATAAAGGCTAAAGTAACTTATTGTTTTTATAAAACTAGTCATCTGCTTCAGGGCATTCAGGCATTCTCATAAGACACAGTTTGTTCTTAAATAATCTCTCAGACAAATAGAAGGGTGGAAAATGAAAATCACTATACAACACTGCAAAACTGGATAGATAAAATATGTTTCACAGACTCAAGGCGACAGAGAAAAAAGGAAACCTTGCAGATTGGTGCGTGGTTAGTAACACCGCAGTAGTTAGTCAAAGAGACTGGACAGTGCTACAGCGTGAGAAAGGAGTGGGGTGCACAGACCACAGATCAAGAGAGAAGGAAGGATATGCAAATGCAGTGAGCAGGCCCAGAGTGGGAGAAGTGGAGGGAGGGGGCAGCTCTACTCCTAAGAGGCCAGATGGGCCCGAGGACTTCTCTTACCAAAAGGAGAAGGAGGGCTGTCGACCTGGAAAGGGCATAAATCAAGACCTACAGGAACCCAAAACCAGATTATTATAAACTGAGGGGGAGAAAAGCAGGTGTAATAAAATGCTAATGCTATTGATACTACTTGAAGCAGCTCAATGTGATGCCACACCATCTCGTCATAGTTGTGACATAATATCAACAACCATAACACGTCCTAGCACAGACCTGGGTTTGAATAGTATTGGTTCTCTTTCAAATATGCAGGCATCAAGACAGGCCTTTCAAGTAAACTGTTCGAAAGCAAAAATAATGCACACAGACAGAAGGGTTGGCCAGAGTAGGCACTGCAAACCAAGAGTATTATTCAATGTGCAATACAATACAAGTGAAGGAAAATGCCAAATCATAAGTAAAGATGCAACAGAGAAATTCCATAGGTAATTGTGTATGGCGTTGACCTTGTTAGTGACAGGAAGAGTGCGTATTTGAGTGGGCAGAGGAGACAGGAAGTGGAGGCTGCCATTTTGGAGGAGGGGAGGGGTCTACCTGAGTCATTCCCCTGCTTCACCAGATCATCCGACAGCATTCCCAGGAGATCTGCATCCGTGCTCAGGACTTCCGGAAGGTCCACTAAGGGATCCTCGGAATTGGCTGGAGAAGGAGTTGATATACATACCCCATAATGACAAAGCGAAAACTGGGTTTTAGAATTTTTTGCATTCGTATTAAAAATAAAAACATCAATACCTTATTAACATAAGTATTCAGACCCTTTGCTATAAGACTCGAAAATGAGCTAAGGTGCATCCTGTTTCCATTGATTATCCTTGAGATGTTTCTACAACTTGATTGAAGTCCACCTGTGGTAAATTCAATTGATTGGACATGATTTGGAAAGGCAGTGCATATCAGAGCAAAAATCAAGCCATGAGGTCAAAAGAATTGTCTGTCGAGCTCTGAGATAGGATTGTGTCGAGGCACAGATCTGGGGAAGGGTACCAAAACATTTCTGTAGCATTGAAAGTCTCCAAGAACACTGTGGTCTCCAAGCTCTTCCTAGAGCTTGGCGCCCAGCCAAACTGAGCAATCGGAGGAGGAGGGCCTTGGTCAGGGAGGCTACCAAGAACACGATGGTCACTCTGACAGAGCTCCAGAGTTCCTCTGTGGAGATGGGAGAACCTTCTAGAAGGACAACCATCTCTGCAGCACTCCACCAATCAGGCCTTTATGGTAGAGTGGCCAGACGGATGTCCCTCAGTAAAAGGCACAAGACAGGCACCTAAAGGACTCTCAAACCATGAGAAACAGGATTCTCTGGTCTGATGAAACCAAGATTGAACTATTTGGTTTGAATGCCAAGTGTCACGTTTGGAGTAAACCTGGCGCCATCCCTATTGTGAAGCATGGTGGTGGGAACATCATGCTGTGGGGATGTTTTCAGCAGCAGGTACTGGGAGACTAGTCAGGAGAGGGAAAGATGAATGGAGCCAAGTACAGAGAGATCCTTGATGAAAACCTGCTCCAGAGTGCTCAGGACTTCAGTCTGGGGTGAAGGTTCACCTTCCAACAGGGTTCACCTTCCAACAGGACAACGACCCTAAGCATAGAGCCAAGACAACGCAGGAGTGGCTTCGGGACAAGTCTCTGAATGTCCTTGAGTGGTCCAGCCAGAGTCAGGACTTGAACACAATAGAACATCTCTGGAGAGACTTGAAAATAGCTGTGCAGCAATGCTCCCCATCCAATCTGACAGAGTTTGAGAGGCTCTACAGAGAAGAATGGGAGAAATTACATGTGTGCAAAGGTGGTTGTAATCGCTGCCAAAGGTGCTTCAACAAAGTACAGAGTAAAGGATCTGAATACTTCTGTAAATGTGATTTGTTATACATTTGTACAAATTAAAACAGTTTCTTTGTCATTATGGGGTATAAATTGATGAGAAAAAAAAACAATTTAATCAATTTTGGAATAAGGCTGTAACGTAACATTTGGAAAAAGTCAAGGGGTCTGAATACTTTCCATACAGTGCTGTATATAGGCATACAGTATATGGTTTCCTAAATATCTAAGAGAACTAACACTGTCCAAGGACCATATTCAAACTAAAAGCTGGTGAATGTCTTCAAAACAAGCAAATCCTCCGAGTGATTAGTGTGCTTCCCTCTGCAACAAATGACGGCAGGTAGCCTCGTGGTTAGAATCCCCGACCTGACAAGGTAAAAATCTGTCGTTCTGCCCCTGAACAAGGCAGTTAACCCACAGTTCCTAGGCCGTCATTGAAAATAAGAACAACTTCTTAACTGACTTGCCTAGTTAAATAAAAGTGAAATAAAAATGACCAGAGGGAATTTAGCACGAGTGGACGAGTGGGAGGGCAAATTGCGTTCTGAAGGATACTAGAGCAGGGGTCTTCAACGTTTTCAGGCATGAGATCTACTTTTAAAACATGTCGCAAGCTCCTCATCTTTGGATAGCTTTCAAATAGGCACATTCTACTTCTACCCTGCAACTCTTCCCCGGGTCCTTGGTGTCAATATAATGGTTAATAAACAGTATTTGGCATGACAGGGCCCATAACATTTTATTTTGTATTTTCCCAAATTCTGTATTGACAAAGAAACCGATTTGAAGACAAGAAGGTAATGACATCACTGTGCACCAATGACATGACCACTGTTTCGTTGATTGACTGAATTTGAAAATCAAATCAAATTTATTTATATAGCCCTTCGTACATCAGCTGATATCTCAAAGTGCTGTACAGAAACCCAGCCTAAAACTCCAAACAGCAAGCAATGCAGGTGTAGAAGCACAAACAGCAACCCAATGACCACTGATCGTCTTGAAATCTAGCTGGGTAGATAGCCAATGAGCTGAGGTAAACGGCAATATGTAATGGTTATTTGTTGGAAGACCAACCAATCCGGTGTAAAGAGAGCCATTCGCTATTTAAGTTTTATACCGGAAGGAGCAACGCATATTACGCACAGCATTATTTTGGTAAACGCACAGATTCAGCTGTTTATATATCAATCAGTATGGCGACTAAGTCAGGGAAAGCTAAATCTAAGTCTAGATATACAGATGTACACACAATTTTAGAATAAATTGATCGGGAAAGTGAGACAGAGATTGTTGTAGGACGATTCATTTAGCGATTCCCAAGTGGAGGAATATTTTTTGAACGGAGAGGACATCGTTTTGGACTGGTAAGTTCTTCTCATGCTAATGTCCTAAGCGTGTTCCCAGTAGGCAACTTGCAGCACTTTTCATAGCGTGTTGGAGTAGAGTGTAAATGACTGTATATGTGGAAAAGATTACTTAAGATGAGCAGACAGGATTGAAGGTTGATGGGGGATGGTGGAATAAACTTGATGGGGGATGTTGGAATAAACTTGATGGGGGATGGTGGATGAAACCATGTGAATTTACAACTTTTCACAACAAAAAAACGGGGAAAAACTTAAGGGAAATAGTACGGTTCAACTAGAGGAGGAGAGGGACCCAAACTAATACAAGGCCACTTTTTTTTACATTCTGGGTTTGTTAGAAAGATGGCATTGGGACTGGGTTGATTGAGAGTCCATTGTGTATAAAAGAAAAAGCAAAAAAACATATTGGAGAAACACATTTTCTCTGCATGTAGAATAAAATGAACATTTAGGAGAGGAGAGTCAACATGACAGCTCACCTCTTAGGAAGAACCTCTGTATGTGTGTGTGTGAGAATGCGTCGGTGTGTGTGTGTAAGACAGGGAAAGTGACAGCTCGAGAAAGTGTGCAAGAGAGATGTGAACATACGCAGTCCTCCTCCTTTGGTGGAGATGGGTATGGTGGTCGAGGAAGCGCTGAGCAGCGGGTCTGAGGAGGGGTCCAGAAAGCTGGCGTTGACGCTGCGGGGTTTGGTCTCTGCATGGGCCCCTGAGATCTCACAGAGCCCTGTGGTCACCAGGCCCGCCTGCCTGCTCTGCTTGCTCTTGTCCAGCAGCTCCTTTCCAAAGAAAGCCTCCTGGTAACATACCACACAGTCAATGAGAAAGTGTCCATGAGATACAGAGAACACATTCAGTAACACAACACACATCTTTCACGCCCAAAATACATGACATGAAGCAAAGTTTGTCTCTTTGGCTATGGCAGCAAAGGCAGCCTAATTCTTCTCTTTTGCAATTAATTGGTCTTTGGACAAATCAGATCAAATCTTCTGCCGAGAATTGGGATGCCAGTATAAAACGCAGCCCTGGAGACAGAAGGTGGAATCCAGTTATGAATTCTGGATTTGAATGGAAATAAATAAGGGTTCAGTTCATAGTAATTCAACTCAAATACAGTATTTGAAAATACAATGCATACTGAACATTAATTAAGTAAAGCTACTAATAAACCAAAGGCTTATCAGGCTACGCTGCTGCTAACCCAATAATTAATTGAATGGGTCTCCAGGCCCAGATTCCAGTGTGTTTTGTGTTTGTATTTTTTTTCTTCTCAGTGTTGCAGCACTCTATAGGCCCTAGTGTTATCCAGACACACACAGAAATAGTGAGGTGTGTATACAGTTGAAGTCAGAAGTTTAACCAGGGCAAGGTGACCGGAAACATGACTGAATACAAACAGTAGAGAGACAACGTAGAGTCACAATTCAACGGCTCAGACGAGGTATGTGGCAGGGTCTACAGTCAATCACGGATTACAAAAAGAAAACCAGCCCTGTCACGGACCAGGATGTCTTGCTCCCAGGCAGACTAAATAACTTTTTTGCCCGTTTTGAGGACAATATAGTGCCACTGACACGGCCCGCAAACAAAACCTGCGGACTCTCCTAAAACATTTAAACGTGTTAACCCTCGCAAGGCTGCAGGCCCAGACGGCATCCCCAGCCGCGTCCTCAGAGCATGCGCAGACCAGCTGGCTGGTGTGTTTACGGACATATTCAATCAATCCTTATCCCAGTCTGCTGTTCCCACATGCTTCAAGAGGGCCACCATTGTCCCTGTTCCCAAGAAAGCTAAGGTAACTGAGCTAAACGACTACCGCCCCGTAGTACTCACTTCCGTCATCATGAAGTGCTTTGAGAGACTAGTCAAGGACCATATCACCTCTACCCTACCTGACACCCTAGAGCCACTCCAATTTGCTTAACGCCCAAATAGGTCCACAGACGATGCAATCTCAACCACACTGCCCTAACCCATCTGGACAAGAGGAATACCTATGTGAGAATGCTGTTAATCGACGACAGCTCAGCATTTAACACCATAGTACCCTCCAAACTCGTCATCAAGCTCCAGACCCTGGGTCTCGACCCCGCCCTGTGCAACTGGGTACTGGACTTCCTGACGGGCCGCCCCCAGGTGGTGAGGGTAGGTAACAACATCTCCACCCCGCTGATCCTCAACACTGGGGCCCCAAAAGGGTGCGTTCTGAGCCCTCTCCTGTACTCCCTGTTCACCCACGACTGCGTGGCCATGCACGCCTCCAACTCAATCATCAAGTTTGTGGACGACACTACAGTGGTAGGCTTGATTATCAACAACGACGAGATGGGAGGAGGTGAGGGCTCTCGGAGTGTGGTTTCAGGACAATTACCTCACACTCAACGTCAACAAAACAAAGGAGATGATTGTGGACTTCAAGAAACAGCAGAGGGAGCACCCCCCTATCCACATCGATGGGACAGTAGTGGAGAGGGTGGAGAGGGTAGTAAGTTTTAAGTTCCTCAGCGTACACAAACTGAATTGTTCCACCCACACAGACAGCGTCGTGTCATGCACAAAGTAGGTGTCCTAACCGACTTGTCAAAACTATAGTTTGTTAATTAACAATACATTTGTGGAGTGGTTGAAAAACGAGTTAATGACTCCAACCTAAGTGTATGTAAACTTCCGACCTCAACTGTATCTAGATTCCTACTGTACAGTGACCAACTGGAATCTAATGTGACATGGCAAGAGCTACATGCATGCATTCTCTAGAGAGAGGCCTGGTTACATAGAAGCAGAGAAACACACAACACCATATAAAGATGCAACCATATGAAGTCAACTCATAGTTCCACAAAAATAGAAAGTTGACTCGAATCACTGATATAGCAACTAGAATCACTGATATAGCAACTCTTTTTGTAAAAAACTAGTGGCTGTACAAATCAATGTCTTGGATAGAATGTGATTCCGATGTGAGAATTGCCCTAAACCTGTACAAAGCCATACAAATAAACAGACATTGGTAGACACAACCTCACAGAAAGCCTGAAGTCAGTGGCGACACGTTGTACCGCTGGCTGGGCCACTACGTGTTTAAGTCACTAGTGCTTCCAACATGTCTAACGGCTCCAAAACTATCAATGTGACTGCTCCCTGCTGTGGTAAAACATTAAAAAGGCTAATGTGCCGGGTATTTAAATAATTGATTAAAGTCGTTCCTCTGGTGAGGAACTTTAAATAAAAATTTTAAGCGCAGCGTACAAGAAAGCCAGAAGTGACAGCTGGTGCGCTTAACGCATGACTGCTCCCCCGAACCCTGAACATGCCGGGTCTTTTAAAGGTGTGGCGTGGCACAGAGGGGGCAACGTCTCTCCGAGAGGACTTTCGCTTCAGGGATTTTTTTAAATATCATGACGGTAATACATCTGAGAAGGGGGCAACATGCAACTTATGAAGTGCTGGTTGAAATGGGTGGTGAAAGAAAGTTGCTACTGGTAAAATGATTGGTAGATGTCTTTTAGAATATGCACTATTCTAATGTGGTACAAGAACATGATTTGGGACAATGACGTATTTGCTAAAATGGTTCATACAGATGTGGGATTTTAAATTTGATCAGTATTATTGCAGCAACAGAATCATGCCGCAACAATTTTAAAGTTTAGTCCATAATGTTGCTTGATTGGTAGTTAGGCTACATGAAACTGGCAATACTGTTAATATAACTAACTGTGTGTTAGTGCAAGTTTTCAGTTAATTTATGTAAATCATGAAGCTCATCTGCATTGCAGGAAATTCTCAGCAACAGAAGTGTGATCAAATTAAGATCCTACATCTGTAAAGACAATCAAGCACCTCAGTATGATTGGGTGATTTTATGCATATTGTACCGTGACCTTTTCCTATAAATCGATCAATAAGACAGAATCAATATGATAACAGAATCAAAATGAAAATTTTAGACCAATACTGATATCATTAGTGTATATGTGACTGAAAGTCACCTGCAGGTACGAAGGGAACTCCTCTTCCAGTTTGGTTCTCTTTTTGCGGTATCTTTTCTTGACCTTCTCCAGACATTCAGACACCGGTGGGGTCTCCTCCGCTTGAGTACTCTCCGTCTTGTTCCACCCTGCAACACACAGACAGGAGGTCACAACCTCAAAGGAACAGTCAGGGAAACGCCTTATTACTGGGTTAAGTGTTGGATTTGATAGTCCGCCTGGAGTGTCAGATGGGTGGGACTTGCACTTTAGGGACTATTCCATTTGCTTACCTTCCTCTTTGCACATTGAATTCTCAGGTAACGATCCTGTTGAGTATTTCCTGGATAGGGATCGCTTGGCTTTCCCTTGTCCCGTCCTGCTTCTCTGGCGGACCATAAACCCTCCAATACCTTGCCGGGAGACAAGTGGGAGGGAGGAGATATATGACAGCAATTTATGTCACCGGGGCCCTAATTATGTCAGACAGATGAGGGTCTTTCAGTCCAATCTCTGGCATTAATCTTAATTACTCAGTGACCTATGAGCACAGAGCCTGAGGGGAGATGTGAGTGAGCGAGAGACTTTCACTCTGGTCAATACACAATGACAGAGTGCATGAGTGAGAGACCAAGTCGCTTGGGATAAAAGTGTCTGCTAAATGGCATATTATTATATTATATATTAAAATGTGTGAGAGAGCAAACGTAAGAGAGTGAGTGTGTAAGAGTGTTTGGGGAACTTATCTCCTAGCCACTAGACCTGAGAGACTGTGAGAGAGAAAGAAGGGAGCATTTTGGGTGAGCCTATTTCTGGATAGCTTTGGTACTGAGAGAGAAGCCCCTATGGTCTGGAAGCAGACAAACAGAGCCTTCCAGCCTTCCTTAAGCTGCCTCAGTGCAAGAGAGGGGAGACTTGATGATTTATGTGCAGGGAAAAGAGAGGAAATAGCCGTTTGAATTCAGAGTTGCCAGGATACCACCCCCTTATGAGAAGTCCAACTCAGAGCATTCAATGGATAACCAACTCTCGTCATCTGTGCTAAATAAAAACACCAAGATATGAGATGCTATTACCATACACTAGACTTAAAATAGCAAAATTACAAAACATACAACATCATGTAGCCTAGCGGTTAAGATTGATGGGCCAGTAACCAAAAGGTTGCTGGTTCAAACTCCCGAGATTACTAGATGAAAAATCTGTCGATGTGCTCTTGAGCAAGGCACATAAACCCTAATTGCTCCTGTAAGTCGCTCTGGATAAGAGTATCTGCTAAATGACTAAAACTTACATTTGAACAACATTGAAAAACTACTTTAATCTTGCAATGAACAACTTCATTAAACATTATTTAAGACAATTATCATATGAAAGAGGTTCACAATCAAGTAATAGCGCCACAGTATACCCCATAATAATAGCTTTGTAATCCACCTTAAATGACGCAGTAAACATACATTATTTGTGTGATACTGGTATGTTATTTGTGAGAATGTCTGTAGCCACTTGCCTCTGTTCACTAGAGCAGGGTGGAAATAAAATGTCTCCACTGTGACAGTTCATAACAAGTGACCTGGCAAACAGGAGAGACACACCCCTTCTCCATCTCTCCCCACCAGTTCTCCTTCACTCCCGCCCCGTCAAACCCAGCTACTTGACATGGGCGAGAGCTTGTGGCTCTCTCTGGCATAGACATTCGCATACTGTACACACATTCATGCATGCTTACACACACGCTGCATTTTAACAGACAGCCCAATTCTGATATTTGTTCCCACTAATTGGTCTTTTGACTGCTGTGAGGAGATCTGATTTGATTGGTAAAAAGACTTTGGAATGTGCACAAACTTCCGACTTTGACTGTATATACACACACACAAAGTTGAAGTCAGAAGTTTACATACACCTTAGTCAAATACATTTACACTCAGTTCTTCACAATTCCTGACATTTAATCTGAGTAAAAATTCCCCGTTTTAGGTCAGTTAGGATCAACACTTTATTTGAAGAATGTAAAATGTCTATTTCACATTCCCAGAAGGTCAGAAGTTGACACACTCAATTAGTATTTGGTAGTATTGCCTTTAAAGTGTTTAACTTGGGTCAAATGTTTTGGTTAGCCTTCTAGAAGCTTCCCACAAAAAGTTGGGTGAATTTTGGCCCATTTCCTCCCGACCGAGCTGGTGTAACGGAGTCAGGTTTGTAGGCCTCCTTGATCTTTGTGATGGCCATTCCAATACCTTGACTTTGTTGTCCTCAAGCTATTTTGCCACAACTTTGGAAGTATGCTTGGGGTCATTGTCCATTTGGAAGACCCATTTGTGACCAAGCTTCAACTTCCTGACTGATGTCTTGAGATGTTACTTCAATATATCCACAATTTTCCTCCCTCATGATGGCATATATTTTGTTAGGTGCACCAGTCCCTCCTGCAGC
This sequence comes from Oncorhynchus kisutch, assembly GCF_002021735.2. Lineage (NCBI taxonomy): Eukaryota > Metazoa > Chordata > Actinopteri > Salmoniformes > Salmonidae > Oncorhynchus > Oncorhynchus kisutch. The sequence goes on from NC_034184.2 coordinate 72,007,450, forward strand.
AAAGCACCCTCACAACATGATACTGCCACCCCCGTGTTTCACGGTTGAGATGGTGTTTTTTTGGCTTGCAAGCCTCCCCCTTTTTCCTCCCAACATAACGATGGTCATTATGGCCAAACAGTTATATTTTTTGTTTCATCAGACCAGAGGATATTTCTCCAAAAAGCACGATCTTTGTCTCCATGTGCAGTTGAAAACCATAGTCTGGCTTTTTTACGGAAGTCTTCCTTGCTGAGCGGCCTTTCAGGCTATGTCGATATAGGACTCGTTTTACTGTGGATATAAATACTTTTGTACCAGTTTCCTTCAGCATCTTCACAAGGTCCCTTTCTGTTGTTCTGGGATTGTTTTGCACTTTTCGCACCAAAGTACGTTCATCTCTAGGAGATAATGCTTCTCCTTCCTGAGCGGTATGACGGCTGCGTGGTCCCATGGCGTTTATACTTGCGTACTATTGCTTGTACAGATGAACGTGGTACCTTCAGGCATATTGGAAATTGCTCCCAAGGATGAACCAGACTTGTGGAGGTCTACAATATTGGATGATTTCTTTAGATTTTCCCATGGTTTCAAGCAAAAAGGCACTGAGTTTGAAGGTAGGCCTTGAAATACATCCACAGATACACCTCCAATGGACTCAAATGGTGTCAATTAGCCTATCAGAAGCTTCTAAAGCCATTACATACTTTTATGGAATTTTCCGAGCTGTTTAAATGCAGTCAACTTAGTGTATATGTAAATTTATGACCCACAATTATGATACAGTGATAAGTGAAATAATCTGTCTGCAAACAATTGTTGGAAAAATTACTTGTGTCATGCACAAAGCAGATGTCCGAACCGAGTTGCTAAAACTATAGTTTGTTAACAAGAAATTTGTGGAGTGGTTGAAAAACAAGTTTTAATGACCAACCTAAGTGTATGTAAACTTCCGACTTCAACTGTATATAGACAGGCAAATGAAAAGGTCATATATAAACACAATTTCCGGGTGTTTTTTTCAGTAGGACATTATTCGATTGAGTATATATATATATATATATGAGTCAATGTTATTTCCGGAGGACTCTTCCACATTCAGTGGGAGAGCTTCAAAGGGCCAATTCGCAGTTGAAACAAAGAGGACACCCCACCTCTGTTTTGGTAAAAGAAAACAGAGATGGGTCTGGAGAAATCTAACCACTCTCAAATTCATAGACCGATATGGATGTAAGGATTGACCATCCATGATAGAACATTTTTCATTTTAACAATGTTTTGAGGCTATAGGGTTTTTACAATTACCATGTTTTACTCCAATTACCATGGAGTAAAACAATCTTCCATTTTAGATTCTGCTGGGCTGTGTCAGCTCATGAGGCATTTATAAGTTATATTCTTCAAGAATCCATGGGCATACATAACATTTTTAAGTCCAAAAATGCACGTTTTGCACATTTAAAGTGGAACTGACAGCGTTTTAACTACTTGTAGATAAGAAACAGACAATCATAATATCAGTCAAAAATATCTAATTCCCAGTTTATGCTACAAAACCAACTTCATGAGGTTTTAAAATAGGTTATATTTGACTCAACATTCCATGACGTACACTAAAGTACTGTTGCCATCACTAACACAGACAGGCTGCTGCCTACATACAGACTTGAAATCTTTGGCCACCATAATAAATGGATCTCTAGTCACTGTAATAATATTGACATTGACATCTTGCATTATTCATCTCATAAGTATATACTGTATTTTATACCATCATGCCTATGCCTGCAATTGCTCTGTAATTGCTCATCCATATATTTATATGTATATATTCCTATTCCATTCCTTAGATTTGTGTGTATTAGTTAATTGTTGTGGAAATGTTAGATGACATGTTAGATATTGCTCCACTGTTGGAACTAGAAGCACAAGTATTTCACTTCACTCGCAATAACATCTGCTAACCATGTGTATGTGACCAATAACATTTGATTTGACAGAATAGATGGATGCAGTTCAATGCATGATTAAAATTATTCACCAATACATTTCTTGATAGTCCATAAAATATTGCTATCAGCTGGCTCGGTACCATTGTTTGCAACCTCCACTCGGGATGCACAGTTTCAATGACTCAATATCTATGGACAAAAACAGACAAACGTTAGTAAGGCTATGGTAGCGTATCTATTTATGTAGCAAGCTAACAACCCAGATAGCTACGCTAGCTAGATGCTAGGAGGACATTATATCAATGTTTGAGTGGGTGAGTAACTGACCTCGTATAATATTTTTGTGTGGCTACACAGCTAGAGATGCATGTGTCATTTGGTTAGCTAGCAAGAAATGTGAATCGCTTTGCTAGCTATCTATGCTGAGCGACTGTTATCCAGTTAGCATATCTCGAGTTTGCAAATTCACTCTGGCTAGCAATCTAACCCGATTTCAGAGCTCTTGTCTGAGTGTGCCAGAGCGCAGAATAACCGTGCAAGACCCATTGAATATGACCGGTGTCAGTAAATGTAGGCAAAATAAAGTTAGTTGCGAACGCTCTCGATAACATGTAAACAGCCTAAACAGCCTCTGGTAGGGCAAGTAAAATGGTCAGAGTGAGGTGTTCTCTCATTTGTGTCTGGAAGTAGCTGGCAAGCGAGCCAACTTTACCAGTAAGCTTGGGTACTTGGTTGGGACAATGCATGCATTGGCAGGCAAGCTGCAGAAGGACAAGCAGGCTGTTCTCCATTGTTTATCAGTGCAACTTTCACAACTAGCTGAAAAAGTTTGAGAGGATTTATCTAATGTTCCTTCATTAGATTTGAGCTCATCTTGCTCTGGCTAGCATTAGTTGTTGTTGAGTTTGAGTTTATTTTTTATTTTTACAGGGACAGTGCACATTAATCAACGTTTCAGTTAAAGTGCCGGTTTTAGCCAGCCGGCTAATTTTCAACCGCAGTCCCTGGGCAGGTTATTAAAAACAATTACAATATAAACAATAACAACATAGAACAAGCAAGACATAGCAACATAGGACAAGCAAGACATAGCATACAGACAGAGCAACATAGGACAAGCAAGACGTAGCATACAGACAGAGCAGCATAGAACAAAAAGCAGCAAGTCAAAATTCATAAAAGCAACAAAGTGTTTCCACACCTCACAAGCTACAGACAACAGACAACATGGAGAGCGGCAACACACAGCTAGGGACCATGTTCACAAATCTGATTGACCTTTAGCCATGTCTTCAAGCATTTTGTGAAAGTGTGATATGTGGTGCAGTTATGTGTGTCAGATGGCAGTGTATTCCAGACATGGGAAGCTCTCACAGAGAATGCAGATGTTGATGTACATATAGGGAAAGACAGCCTACCTCTTTATGGTTGTTTGATCAATAGTACTGTAAAGTTCCCAAATGTAAAGGGACTATCATGGTATTTAGCTGCATATTTGCAGAAATCCAAACAAGTGTATTTTGTGGCTTTTGCCGAATGTGTTCTAATGATCTAAAGTTGAGCTGTTGCTACTGTCTGTAAACACACAGTCCAGTTCAATGTGAATTTTGGAAAATGGCTTGTTTGCATATACCCCTACTGTTCCTCTGATTGGCTATGGCGTACCAGTCTGCGTGGACCCCAGTCCTGGACGAGACAGATGCATCTCTGCATCTTCCATAAGTCCGCTCCCTCCCTCCGCATCTCCCTTAAGTCTGCATCTCCCATAAGGCTGCATCTCCCATAAGTCTGCTCCCTCCCTCCCTCTGCATCTCGCATAAGTCTGCCCCTCCCTCTGCATCTCCATAAGTCTGCTCCCTCCCTCCCTCCCTCTGCATCTCGCATAAGTCTGCTCCCTCCCTCCCTCCCTCCCTCCATCCCTGCCTCTGCATCTCCCATAAGTCTGCTCCCTCCCTCCCTCCATCCCTGCCTCTGCATCTCCCATAAGTCTGCTCCCTCCCTCCCTCTGCATCTCCCATAAGTCTGCTCCCTCCCTCCCTCTGCATCCCCCTCTCGTCCTACCACCACTCTCCTTCCATCTCGATTCATCCCCATCAACATCCTATCTTCTCTTTTCTCCTAATGGGGCTAAACATAAGATGTTCCTGCTGTTGTAAGATAAGCTTCATCTTGCCCGATCTGAACCTCAACCCATAGGAGTTCAGAGACAAAACTGATCCAGGGTCTGATCCTTTGTCAAAGAGACAAAGTTTTGAATGTTAAACATACCGGGCCGGTAAGGTTTCCTCTTCCTTTTCTTGTTGCCGTCGGCCCCCTTCGCGTCGTCAAGCTCCCGTTCCGGACTGGAATCCGACTTCAAGTCACAGTCCATCAGGAGATCCCCTTCTGGAATGGAACAGAACCATGTCACTAAAACCAGGACACAGACCATGAAGACATTATTTAGGACACCCAACAGAAACCACTTTTTCTAAACTACAATTAGAATTTCTTGATAATCCCTCTACTTCTCCCATTTGGTTCTTGATGAACATGACCCAGCCCTGCACATACTAGTGACCCACAAAACCCTCAATGCATCTTTGATGGGAGGTCTACCATCTTGGTGGGCCTGGTGTCAGAGTAAGAGCTCTGGATGAGGAGCCACATCGGTACATTAGTGTTGGAATTCTAAATTAACCACTTAAACTATTTTAGGAGATAACCATTTTAGAGATAACACTTTAGTATTTCTCAGATTATAAATGCAAATGGCATCTCCAGGATTAATAAGGATCGGACCCTTTTTTTTCAATTTTCACCTAAAATGACATACCCAAATCTAACTGCCTGTAGCTCAGGACCTGAAGCAAGGATATGCAAATTCTTGGTACCATTTGAAAGGAAACACTTGGAAGTTTATGGAAGTTTGAAATTAATCTAGGAGAATATAACATAATAGATCTGGTAAAAGATAATACAAAAAAATATCTTTGCAAGTGCAAAGAGAAACGCCATCATATAATATTGCAGTTTAGACAAAGTTTATATTTTGGCCAATAGATGGCAGCAGTGTGTGTGCAAAGTTTCAGATTGATCCAGTGAAGAATTGCAATACTGGACAATATTTTGTATCAAGTCTGCCCAAATGTGCCGAATTGGTCAATTGATACATTTTCAAGTACATAACTATTGAGAACATACAAAAATGATATGGTAATAGAAAATAAGTTTACACACTCCCAGGAATGTCATAAATGATTTGTCATTAGCCTATACACTAACTTTCACACATCTAGATGGCAGGGCGGGGTGGGTGTGGAGCCAGAGACAGCAGGAGTTCAAACTGTAGAAGCCATTTCCTACATTTTAATATAAAAATAGATTTGATCAAACAAAACTATGCTACATTTTTATCTCTGGGACCCTCAGGATTTACTGAATAAGATTACTGAATATAAGTACATTATTTACCTTGAGGTGAATGTATCAAACCAGTTGCCGTGATAAGTGTTTTGTTGTTGTGCACTTTCCACAAACAATATCATGGTATTCACTGTAATAGCTATTGTAAATTAAACAGTGCAGTTAGATTAACAAGAATTTAAGCTTTCTGCTCATATAAGACATGTCTATCTAATCACGTTAGCTCAACCGTCCCGGTATAGGGACACTGATCCCGTAAAGGTTTTAATGATTGATATATATCCTTTACATACAGTGGTTGCTCCACTAAAAGTTTTGTGATTATGCTGCAGGACTTAATCATTTGTGGTTTAATGCGTCACCACTTCATTGCTCCAGACCAGCGCAAGGGAGAGTTAGCGCACTGATTATGCTTTTGGGTCCTACTGTGTCTCTAACTGACAATAAACCTAAATAGGAACTGATAATTGTGCACAACTTCAGTATTACTTACTAAAACTGTTGTTACATAAAGTTTTTTTTTTGATTATTTCACTCTTACTGTAGTACTGTAACCCAGTCCCGACCGGTCACGGTGTACAGCGCCTAAGTGGCACAACGGTCTAAGACACTGCATAGCGGTACAAGCTGCGTTGCTACAGATGCTGGTTCAATACCCGTGCTGGCCTCGACTGGGAGACCTATGAGATGACTGTAGGTTTTTGGTTCCGCTCCCTCTAAAAACAGAAATAATTCTAAATAACAAACAAGGCTTTATTTAGAAATTAGTAACAATGTCTCACCCCGTGATCAAGAATGGCTTTTTTCCTCGCTCGTTTTACATTTGAAAACAAAATCTACAAAATTCTTTTTTTAAACAAAGCCCCTTGGATATTCTCACAGATATATTATTAACCCTGTTATTAGCAGAACAATATGTATTGGTCATGGCTCCCGAGTGGCGCACAATGGGATTGCCTTGCAGTTCTCCAGCTGTATCCACTGAAAGCACGCGAGGCTCAAGGCACGAGGGCAAGGGGCATGGGATGGGCCGCAGAGCCACGCACAGAAGACGGACCTAGCCCATGGGGGAGGGGAGGGGGGGTGTACCCCCGCTGACTAGGGAAACGTTCCCGTTGTTCTTAGTGCCAGTCTGCACGTTCAAACTAAAACAATGTAACTAATAATGGCATCTTTATGCTTTCGTTAAATAAAATGATAAAATACTCTTTCAAAAATGCAGATGTATTTAGTTATGGATCCATAACAAATTACTATGGGAATAAATATCACTGAATTACAAATATTGGAACAAAGTTGTCTAATGAAGGTAAACAAATTGTTGCTGACTGGAAAATACTCCTTCAAACATAGTCACATTGCCCAGCGCCATTATGGCTATTAGTAGGTAGATGGACAATAGACTTGCCTAGAAGGAGATAGGGGGAGAATTCTATCGTCAAATGTATTTCTTAGTTAGGTTGGCTGTATCACAACCGGACGTGATGGTTGCAATTTCAGTTTAATCCACAGGAAAATACAAAACAAATAATACAACAAAAAGTATTATTAGGAATCACATCCGATCGTGATTGGGAGTCCTATAGGGTGGCACACAATTGTCCCAGCGTTTCTCTCCCTCTAAAAAGATAAATACATTTTTTGGCCTTTACAAATATTATTTTGGCCTTTATTCAGATTACAATCGCTCACTTTTGTTTTTTTGAAAACAGAATAACCTCCAAAATATCATTATATATTATCAAGTTGATGGCAGGGTCATATAGCTAGCACCTACATAAAGCTGAGTGACTCACTCATTCATGGCTTTGGATCAAAATAAACAAGTACCAATATTCTTTCTGATAGTCTTAATAAAGAAATGTTTTGGTTATCCTGACCTGGACACCATTACAATATAATAATAGCCATTTATGGGCTATTAGCAGGACAATATACCTTTTCCAACACTTCTCTGTATTTTGATATTTTGTGGATGGGGGCTCCCAAGTGGATGGGGGCTCCCTCAGAGCAAAATGCTAAAGATGCAGGTTCGATACCCATGCCGGCCGCCACCGGGAGACCCATGAAGCGGCTTTTGGTTTTAATTTAGAATCCTCCAATCCTCTATATGTAGTTATTGGCAGAGTCATGTCATATTTTTCGATATACTGTAGGCCTACCGTAGGCGAGGTGTCTCACTAGTGTTGAGTAACGTTCTGTTAAAAATGGTGTAGGTGTTATTTATTTAAAGAGCACATTGAAGTTCGAAGCAATAGGATTTGAAGCAATAGCCTACAACTATTTTAGCACAGTTTTGCGCTGCTCTGAGACAAGCATTGGGACTGGTCTTGATAAATCAATTTGATTAAAATTTTCACTGAATCTCCGTTTGGAAATTGGTTAGACTACAATTATACAATTAGGGTGTAGAAATGTTATGCTCTTAGTGTAACCTTAATTTAACTTGGCACGTCAGTTAAGAACAAATTCTTATTTACAAAGACAGCCTACTCCTTCCTCCCTATCGGGGAATTGAACCCCGGTCTCCCGCACGACACAGGAATTATTTAGCTAGATAGCCCAGTATGTAGCCTACTACCGACCGTGACGTTGTACAGCACCATATTTTCCGTTCCATCCTAACGGAAACCCAGAGGCTTTTTCGTTTTTCTTGGAATAGAAACACCATAATATTAATGAAATTAAGCAACATTTCTTAAAAATTTGTCCCATATACTTTGTTCTTACAAAAAAAGTTTTTTAATTCTCTAGAACAGCCACTATTGAAGGCTATCAAATGCTTCTCTAAGATGCCCTCTGGTGGTCAAATTAGCACTAACTAGCATTAATGGTATCAGTGGTTGGCACTTAAATAACGTACCATAGAATTTTGCAGTACGCTGCAACTTTTAAAGGACAAACCACTATATGGGACATGCACAAATGTACATACTGTATGTACGCATGATTAATCGAAGGCTGACTTTTTCGTTCATATTTCACATTTTTCTAAATGCCATGAGGTGGTACATCTACAGTGGTTGGCTATAACACCTACAGACAAAACAAAAAATAGTCCCTAGTACCTGATCACAACCATTGTTCACAGTAAATACTGAGATACTTCTTCACACTTCAAAACAAGGTTAATGTAATCTATCTATATTTATGTGCATTGTCATAAACCGTGTACGGTCATGGCAACATAGTTTTATGTGATTTGTAAAGCAGCCACTGAAAATCTCCCTCTCGGCATGGCTTGAAAATGTGCCCGCTGCGTGAGTTAAATATAGAGGACCAAATATAGCGTGAGCGGGAAAGGGTTAATTTCTCATCATTAGCCCTTGCTTGCACTGAGAGCCAGGTTCTGATGGATGGGCTGGGGATTAATTCAGTTAGCCCCGGCCAGCTTCCTCTCATCACCAAAATGCCAATTGAGGTATAATTTGCTGACTGCTGTTTTCAAAAGCCTTTCTTCTCTCTCCAAGTCATATTCATTATATGCCTGCCTGCCTGCCCTCATTCCTCTCATTTCCCCCCCATCTCCTTCCTCCTCCGTTTCCCTCCTCATTCCATCTTTTTCCGACAAATAGGTTCCAGTGCAAACGCCAAGCATTACTAAATTAGTTTGCCTTTACGTTTTCTGTGCATCTAAATCTTGAGATGAAGGGAACATTGCTTCCTGGCAAACATCTGTCTTTCCTTTTGACCATTCTGATTAAATGGAAACGAGGGAAGGATGTATGTAGATCCCCTCCTGTGTCATACCAAGAAAATCTAACTGAAAAGTCTATCCTTAGAAAATAGCCCAGATATTCCGGTCCTGGCCAATGTGGAAGAGAAAACCTGAGCTTTACATCCTAGTTCAAATATATCAATCTACAAAAAAAGCCAATAATGGGTTTATTTGAACAAGCCTCTATTTATTGTTTTACTTTGTAACTTTTTAGCTGAGGATGGAGCCCCCGGATTCCTCAAGGCAGAATACCCCCAGCCAACCCATAGTGAAGACCTAGAAGTCTTTACCTCCGCGGTCGTCCATGTACCCGTCCCCGTCCTGGGACAGCTCTGAGTAGTGGGGGTACGGTGGGGTCTGGAGCACAGCCACGCTGTTCTGGTTGATGATCTTCAGCTTGAGCTTGGGTTTGGGCCGCCTGTTTTGCCCTCGGCAGGTTGAGGAGGGCACTGCCAGGCTCTCCAGCTGGCACAGGCCAGACTCGGTCAGACACACCCCATCCTGGGTGTATGTCTTCTGGATGTCTGGAGGTATGGAGGAAGGGTTAATTAATCAATCTACCAAGCCTGTTTACAAGTATGAAATGTAGCTCTCGAGGACTACCCTGTGTTGTGAACACAAGTTTTTTTTTGTACTAGACAGATACAAAGTGCAATACTCATGAGTGATTCACTTTTCCCTGCAGCCTCCCACGTACATGTCTAAAACCATATGTGACCATCTTGTTTACAAATACTGAAATACTTGTGTCCACATAACGTGGATATTACGTTAGCGAGTCCAACACTCAACGAGCGACAACATTTAAAGAAAGTAATGATTAATTTGAGTCACACCACTTGATAAATGGCACTGTGATTTATCAGGGTAGTGCTGTTTTACCTGGCTCTCTCGTTTTAGACACAATCTGGGCCACCATCGGGGCCTCGCAGCCATCAGATAGGAGGGCCTCCACTTTGCCTGCATGACAAATATGCAAAATGTCAAAGGATTGAGGATTTAGATTTCAGTGCATTGAAGTCATATACAGCAGTAATATGGAGATGAAACAAATAAATGCATCAAACATCAAAAACTGGATTTCACCGCTGCCACCAAATGTAAAGAATACTTCCTTAATTTTTTTTATATTATAAAATAATTTAATTGAGATTTAATTCATTCATTTTATTATTTAAATAAAACTCCACCTCCCTCCCTTTTTCCATCACTCCCTCTATTTTCTCGGAGGTAAAATCTGTTCCCAATTTCAAGAATTATCTGATAGAATGACTGAGTGAACAGGCTGCAGCTTGAATTTTAAATCTGGCCATCTGCTGTTGTAATTTGGTTGAGGCTGGTCCCCTTAATAAAAAAAGAGGATGACTTTGGGCTAATTGAGTGGAGCTGGTTGCATTCATTGCGATGAGCTTGGTAACACTGTACACTACATTTAAGGCCTTACCCATGGGATATACAACTACGCTGTGTTAGAATACCCATACTAACATACTGTATAATAAAAACTTAATGAGTACATACAATTAGTTTATTTTAGTATACTGTAAAAAAACGGTATACTTTTAGTTGAGTGTACTAGATCCTCTCCTGTTTACCGGAAGTTGATACTGTTTCTAGCATAAACCGGCTTGTGGGAAGTGACACATTTCTATTAAAGGACCAGGGCACAAATAATTATCAATAATTTTGCTCGTTATTTTGCCATCTTACATATAAAACCTTAATTGTTCATCAAAAATTATGAATAATTCACCATAGGTTAATGAGAAGGGTGTGCATAATTGCACACCCAGCTCACTCAGGTGCTTCGCTATATCACATGAGACATTGTCCGTAAGCTTGAGTTCATTTGCACACAAAGAAATTATACAACGATGGAAAGACCTGTGTTGTCCTTGTTAATTCAGACAGACATGAGCTCCAACTTCTTAATCATAGCCTCAAGTTTGGCCCACACACTGAATATAGTTGGAGAGTCCCTGTAATCCTAGATTCAGATCATTCAGGCGAGAAAAAACATCACCCAGATCACCCAGCCAGTCGTGTGAGAAACTCGTCATCATGCAAGCGGTCAGACAATTGAAAATTATGGTCAGTAAAGAAAACTTTAAGCTTGTCTCTCAATATTGTAAAAAACGTGCCAATACTTTGCCCCTTGATAACCAGCGCACTTCTGTATATTGTAAAAGCGTTACATGGTCGCTGCCCATATCATTGCATAATGCAGAAAATACACAAGAGTTTAGGGGCCTTGCTTTAACATAGTTAACCATTTTCACTGTAGTCTCCAAAACGTCTTTCAAGCTATCAAGCATTCCCTTGGCAACAAGAGCCTCTCGGTGGATGCTGCATTATACCAAAGTGGCATCGGGAGCAACTGCTTGCAAGTGCGTTACCACTCCATTATGTCTCCGTCATGGCTTTTGCACCATTAGTACAGATATCCACTAATTCACTATGTCTCCATCATGACTATTGCAACATCAGTACAGATACCAACACATCTTGACCACCAAAGTCACAATGCTGTCCAGTACTTAAAAAATATCCTCTCATGTTGTCCTGGTTTCCAGTGGTTTGCAGAAGAGGATGTCTTCCTCAATTGACCCCCTATAAACGTAACGGACATATACCAGGAGCTGTGCCAGGCCCCCCACGTCTCTTGACTCATCTGGCTGTAAAGCATAGAATTCAAAGGCTTTTATGCAAAGCAGTAATTGTTTCAAACCATCTCCTGCAATGTCACTGATGCGTCGTGAAACAGTGTTGTTTGATGAAGGAATTGTCTGTAGTATTTTGGTCATTTCCCCCAGCCTTATCCGCGGCAGCAAGAAGAATTAAGTCCTCCACAAATAGTACAGAGCTTGCCTGCCCTAGCCACTCGGTAGCTCACCATATAAGACACTTATAGCCTCTTCTTATTAATGGTTTCTGTTGCTTTTATACATGTCTTACAACTCAAAAGTCATCTTAATTGTCACAAAAAAAAACATTACTTATTTTTCAAATGGGTATGTTTTGTTTCTAAATGTCTGCGCAAGAGTGAAGGATTCCCGCAAGAGAGTAACGGTTAATGTGATTGGATGTTAATTATTTGACTAGGCTACCTGTATTTGACATTGTGTTATTTTACTGAACACTAGATGGTTGCATTTTATTCATGGTAGTGAAACAAGGCTACTCAGGCGAGAAGAAAACATCACCCAGATGTATAGCGCCATTGGAAAATCTAAATGGACTGTTTGAAAATGTCAATCACATTTTTATTTGACGTACCCCGACAGCATTGCACGTACCCCAGTTTGGGAATAGTCGAGTTAAAGCAATGAATTTGTATCCTCTCTCGTCGGACTTTATCTGCATATTTAACTCCATTTTCTTCAAATCTGAAAATGTTGCGAAGCCACGCCCATTCTCAGTAGAATTGCATTATGAGCGGAAATAGTGTCCACTGCACTGCTTGTATACTTTGTTTTCTGGCAAATGTCGTACGACATCCAGGAACATTTGGTATACTAACTATATCCACACTACGACCAATAAGCATACTACTCAATTTACAACACAAATAGTATGGTTAGTGCAGTTAGTATGAGTATTCGAACGCAGCTCTAGTTACTACAACTTGTCATGATGCAAAGGGGTGTATTTACAGCTATTTTCCACCAAATTGGCTGCCATTAATTTGATGAAGACAAGTGCACAAAGTCTTTGGAGAGAGTTGAAAGTCCGTGTTGCCCAGCAACAGCCCCAAAACATCACTGCTCTAGAGGAGATCTGCATGGAGGAATGGGCCTAAATACCAGCAACAGTGTGTGAAAACCTTGTGAAGACTTACAGAAAATGTTTGACCTCTTTCATTGCCAACAAAGGGTATATAACAAGGTATTGAGGAACTTTTGTTATTGACCAAATACTTATTTTCCACCATAATTTGCAAATAAATTCATTAAAATCCTACAATGTGATTTTCTGGATTTTTTTCTCTCATTTTGTCTGTCATAGTTGAAGTGTACCTATGATGAAAATTACAGGCCTCTCATCTTTTTAAGTGGGAGAACTTGCACAATTGGTGGCTGACTAAATACTTTTTTTTGCCCCACTGTAGCTATACACCTATTGTAAGGTATTGGCCTCATAATCATACACATAGCATTCACCGTGTAGGCTAGGTCTGGAGTCTTACCCTGTGAAGGCAGAGCGTGCGTTCGACACATGGTGCAGTCAAAGCCATCATCCGCTGCCTTCTCCACCTCCTCATCTGTGTTCAGGCCCTGGCAGCAGGCATGGATCCACCTGACAATGGAAGAAGAAGATGATTAGATACAGTTACATATGCACTTTAAAAACATGCAATTTAATGTCTATGTACACTACTGGTCAAAAGTTTGGACACACCTACTCATTCAAGGATTTTATTTATTCGTACTATTTCTACATTGTAGAATAATAGTGAAGACATCAAAACCACGAAATAACACATATGGAATCATGTAGTATCCAAAAATGTATATTTGAGATTCTTCAAATAGCCACCCTTTGCCTTGACAGCTGTGCACACTCTTGGCATTCTCTCAACCAACTTCATGAGGTTGTCACCTAGAATGTATTTCAAGTAACAGGTGTGCCTTCTTAATTTGTGGAATTTCTTTCCTTAACCTCTCTAGGGTAGGGGGCAGCATTTGGAATTTTGGATGAAAAGCATGCCCAAATTAAACAGTTTTCTACTCAGGCCCAGAAGATAGGATATGCATATAATTAGTAGATTTGGATAGAAAACACTAAAGTTTACAAAACTGTTCAAATAATGTCTGTGAGTATAACAGAACTGATTTGGCAGGCAAAATCTCTGAAAAATCCATTCAGGAAGTAGGATTTTTTTTGTGTGTAGTTTTCTATTCAATGCCATTACAGTATCCATTGACTGAGGACTCAAATTGCAGTTCCTATGCCTTCCACTAGAAGTCAACAGTCTTTAGAAATAGTTTCAGGCTTGTATTCTGAAAAATGAGTGAGTAAGATCAGTCTGAATGAGTGGACCCTGCCGTGTCACAGAGCTTTTTCATGCGTGTGACCAGAGAGAGTGCCTTTCTTGTTTACCTTTTATATTGACAACGTTATTGTCCGGTTGAAATATAAAAGATTATTTAGGCTAAAAACAACCTGAGGCTTGAATATAAACATTGTTTGACATGTTTCTACGAACTTTACGGATACAATTTGGATTTTTTTGTCTGCCTGTTGTGACTGCGTTTGAGCCTTTGGATTACTGAAGAAAATGCGAACAAAACTGAGGTTTTCAGAAATAAAGAGAGACTTTATCGAACAAAGGGAACATTTATTGAATAAATTAATGTCTTCTGAGTGCCACCATATGAAGATCAAAGGTAAGGGATTCATTTTCTCTCTATTTCTGACTTGTGTAACTCTTCTACTTGGCTGGTTACTGTTTGTAATGATTTGTCTGCTGGGCTATGTTCTCAAATAATCGTACGGTATGCTTTCGCCGTAAAGCTTTTTTTTATTTTTTTATCTGACACCGTGGTTGGATTCACAAGAAGTTCATCTATAAACCAATGTAAAATAGTTGTATCTTTTCTGAATTTTTATAATGAGTATTTCTGTATTTGAATTTGGCGCTCTGTAATCTCACTGGATGTTGGCCAGGTTGGACGCTAGCATCCCACATACCCTAGAGAGGTTAATGCGTTTGAGCCAATCAGTTGTTTTGTGACAAGGTAGAGGGGTATACATGAGACAGCCATATTTGGTAAAAGACCAAGTCCATATTATGTCAAGAACAGCTCAAATGAGCAAAGATAAATGACAGTTCATAAGGAAAGAGAAATGAAAGTCCATCATTACTTTAAGACATGAAGGTCAGTCAATACAGAACATTAAGAACTTTGAAAGCTTCTTCAAGTGCAGTAGCAAAAACCATCAAGCACCATGTTAAAACTGGCTCTCATGAGGACCGTGTCGTGTCTTTGGCATCATTAAATTGAAGACCGTTATTTTATCAAATCAATTCTCTGTAATTATTATTACGTGATTAAACCAATCATGTAAATGTAATTAACTAGGAAGTCGGGGCACCAAGGAAAAGCTTCAGATTACAAACTTATAATTTTCCTAATATAACTTTTCAGATATTTTAATATCTGATCAATTAGTCTTGTAATTATTGAATTACTCTTTAGTTGCATATTGTTGGTTATCTGCACGAACCCAGCCTTTACTATGAATCATCAATACACCAATTGTCTTAATAATTTATTTACTAACTAAATAATCACAGAAATGTATAAACAAACAGTAAATATGATTACAAGGAAATGATAGGGGAGGTTCCCTAGTTGCTAAACCGATATGACGGCTTGGTAGACAAAGGGAAGTGGGTGTGGACTGAGAAGGGCGGGAAAGACCAAAGTCACTACACAGGATAATTTATATTGATTGAAATGCTAATCTTTTGCACATGAACGCTCAGACATTTCGGGAATAATTGCAATCAATATATATTTGCGCTCAGTGTGTCGTCGTGATCTCTTTTGGAATCGTCCGTCTTTCTGCTGGAATGTTCATCTGATCGGCCTCTCTGCTTCCATGAAGTCTCTCGAGGTTAGAATGGATACCTCAGAGCACCATTCAGAAATGTTCCTACAGAATAGATATTTCGGCGGTTGTCGGCCCTCGCATCTCAGGTCGACAATTTCCAGCTGCAGACTAGTAAGTAGTACCGAAGATTTGCTCTTATTCTGTCTGTATCGATAGTCTCAGAGTTTAACCATTTCCACCTGTGTAGCCAATGCTCACACGTGGTTTGGTTAGGAATTCAACAACCATTAAAACCTTAGCTTATACTGAGGTTTTTGTGGTCTCTACTCAAACCTTCACCCCCTCTGTGGTCTGAATTGGTTTTTTTACGTAACATAATACTTATTTTCCACCATAATTTGCAAATAAATTCATTAAAATCCTACAATGTGATTTTCTGGATTTTTTTAAATTCTCATTTTGTCTGTCATAGTTGAAGTTTACCTATGATGAAAATTACAGGCCTCATCTTTTTAAGTGGGAGAACTTGCACAATTGGTGGATGACTAAATACTTTTTTCCCCCACTGTATGTCATGCAATTTGAACATATACAAGTGTAAATACAGAGAGAGACAGGTGCACATAGACACATAAACAAGCACTTAAATACGCACTCAAACAGACTCCGACATGCATTAACACGTTTGCTACAGCAACGATACGTTCTGTCGCATCAAGCCTTATGATGAGTAAATGACACCGTAGTAGATCTTTGGACTGTTTCCTTTGTCAAACTGGACGCTGGCTGCCAGCATGCCATATCTACACAGTGTTGCCAGGTCCTAGTGTCACCCAATCATTCTCAGGTGGTGCATGGCCTGGCAGAGAGAGAACGCTGCTCACCTGTCACACTGGCGGCACTGCACGATGAGCTCGTCCTCACGGTAGCTGCGCATGCACATTGGGCATGATGCCAGGCTGGCACAGGGGCCGCACTGGGTGTAGTTGTTCTGCCAGTCACACCTCATGCCGGGGGAGGTGGCACCGCACTGGGTACAGGAGACACACCTATGGCAGGTGAGAGAGAGGGTGGCATGAGTGGGCGATGTTAAGCAGGGGTGAAACACAATCGCAGTGACTCCAGTATACAGAGAGTCCAAAGATAATGCAGTTGTATTACACACATACAGTGCCTTTACAAAGTATTCACACCCCTGGACTTATTCCTCATTTTGTTATGGCAGCCTGAATTCAAAATGGATTGAATAGATGTTTTTCCTCACCCATCTACATTCAGTAGAATACCCAATAATGACAAAGTGAAGACATGTTTTTAGAAATGTTTGCAAATGTATGGAAAATGAAATACCTCATCAACATAAGTATTCACACCCGAGTCAATCATTTGTAGAAGCACCTTTGGCGGCGATTACAGATTTGAGTCGTCTTGGGTATGTTTGTATCAGCTTTGCACATTTGGATTGGGGGATTTTGTCCCATTCTTCTTTGCAGATTTTCTCATGTGCTGTTAAGTTCGATGGCGAGTGGCGGTGAATAACAATCTTCATGTTTTACCACAGATTTTCAAAAGGAACTTGGGCATTTTTGTTCGGATGCCATTTCAGCGTTGCTTTGGCTGTAAGCTTGGGGTCATTGTCCTGTTGAAACTAGAGGTCGACCGATTATGACTTTTCAACGCGATACCGATACCGATTATTGGAGGACCCAAAAAAAAGCTGATACCGATTAAATCAGACGATTTTTATATGTACATTTGTAATGATGACAATTACAGCAATACAGAATGAACACTTATATTTTAACTTAATAATACATCAGTAAAATCAATTGTCTCAAAAAAATAAAGAAACGTTCAATTTGGTATAAATCATGCAAAAACAAAGTGTTGGAGAAGAAAGTAAAAGTGCAATATTTTCCATGTATAAAAAGCTAACGTTTAAGTTCCTTGCACAGAACATGAGAACATATGAAAGCTGGTGGTTCCTTTTAACATGAGTCTTCAATATTCCCAGGTAAGAAGTTTTAGATTGTAGTTATTATAGGAATTATAGGACTATTTCTCTCTATACCATTTGTATTTCATATACCTTTGAATATTGGATGTTCTTATAGGCACTATAGCATTGCCAGCCTTATCTCGGGAGTTGATAGGCTTGAAGTCATAAACAGCACAATACTTGAAGAGCTGCTGGCAAATGCAGGAAAGTGCTGTTTGAATGAATGCTTACGAGCCTGCTGCTGCCTACCACTGCTCAGTCAGACTGCTCTATCACATCATAGACTTAATTATAATATAATAACACACAGAAATGCGAGCCTTAGGTCAGGTCCTTATGGTCAAATCCGGAAACTATAATTTTTGGGGAAAAAAGTTTATTCTTTCAGTGAAATACGGAACCGTTACGTATTTTATCAAACAGGTGGCATCCCTAAATCAAAATATTGCTGTTACATTGCAAAACCTTCAATGTTATGTCATAATTATGTACAATTCTGGCCAATTAATTACGGTATTTGTTAGAAAGAAATGGTCTTCACACAGTTCGCAACGAGTCAGGCAGCCCAAACTGCTGCATATACCCTGACTCAAGAGAAGTGACAATTTCCCTAGTTAAAATAAATTCATGTTAGCAGTATTAACAATATTAACTAAATACGAAGGCTTAAAAATATACTTGTGTATTGAATTTAAGAAAGGCATTGATGTTTATGGTTAGGTACACATTGGTGCAACGACAGTGCTTTTTTCGCAAAAGTGCTTGTTAAATCATCACCCGTTTGGCGAAGTAGGCTATGATTCGATGATAAATTAACAGGCACCTCATCGATTATATGCAACGCAGGACAAGCTAGATAAACTAGTAATATCATCAACCATGTGTATTTAACTAGTGATTGTTCAAATGGATTGTTTTTTATAAAATGTTTACTGCTAGCTAGCAACTTACCTTGGCTCCTTGCTGCACTCGCGCAACAGGTAGTCAGCCTGCCACGCAGTCTGACTGAGTAGAGTGCAATGTAATTGGCCACAATCGGAGTCCAAAAATGCAGATAGTTATGAAAACTTGAAATCGGCACTAATTAAATCGGCCATTCCGATCAATCGGTCAAACTCTAGTTGAAACATAAGTCTAAGGTCATTTGCACTCTGAAGCAAGTTCTCATTAAGAATTTGCCTGTATTTGGTTCCATTCATTGTTACCTCTATCCTTACCAGTCTCCCAGTCCGTGCTACTGAAAAGCATCCCCATATCTTGATTCTGCAACCACCATGCTTCCCGGTAGGAATGGTGTTAGACAGGTGATGAGCTGTGCCTGGTTTTCTCCAGACATGGCGTTTTGAATTCAGGCCAAATAGTTACATTTTGGTCTCAAACCAGAGAATATTTTTCCTTATTCTTTTGGTTTTTCTGCAAATTCCAGGAATGCTGTCATGTGCCAATTTCTCAGGAGTGGCTTCCATCTGGCCACTCTCCAATAAAGCCCAGTTTGGTGAAGTTCTGTAGACAAACTCAGCCAAGGAATTCTGTAGTTCTGTCAGAGTGGTGATTGAGTTCTTGGTCACCTCTCCCTGAACAAGGTCCTTCTTGCCCGGTTTCTCAGTTTGGTCGGCCGGCCATCTCTAGACAGAGTCTGGGTAGTTCGATATTTTTCCAATTTCCCAATGATGGAGACCACTGTGTTCTATGAAGGAGATGATGGAGACCACTGGAATGTTTCAACACTATAAATTCGTGAAAACCCTTCCTCAGAGCTAGTGCATTTGGTAAGTATTCAGACTTTTTCCACATTTTGTCATGTTACAGCCTTATTCTAAAATGGATTAAATAAAATAAAAAAATCCTCAATCGACACACAATACCCCATGACATAGTGAGAAACAGGTTTTTAGAAATGTTTGCAAATGTTAATTACATAAGTATTCAGACCCTTTGCTATGAGACTCGAAATTGAGCTCAGGTGCATCCTGTTTCCCTGGATCACACTTGGTTTCTACAACCTGATTGGAGTCGACCTGTGGTAAATTCAACTGATTGGACATGATATGGAAAGGCACACACCAGTCTATATAAGGTCTACAACATTGTTGGTCCCCAAGAACACAGTGGCCTCCATCATTCCTAAATGGAAGAAGTGTGGAACCACAAAGTCTTCCTAGAGCAAATTGAGCCATTGGGGAAGAAGAGCCAAGAACCTTATGGTCATTCTGACAGAGCTCCAGAGTACCTCTGTGGAGATGAGAGGACCTTCCAGAAGCATAACCATCTCTGCAGCACTCCACCAATCAGGCCTTTATGGTAGAGTGGCCAGACGGAAGCCACTCCTCAGTAAAAGGCACATGACAGCCCGTATGGAGCTTGCCAAAAGGCACCTAAATGACTCAGACCATGAGAAACAAGATTCTCTGGTCTGATAAAACCAAGATTTAACTTATTGGCCTGAATGCCAAGCGTCACGTCCTGGCACCATACTTACGGTGAAGCATGGTGGTGGCAGCATCATGCTGTGGGTATGTAATTTAGCGGCAGGGACTGGGAGACTAGTCAGGATTGAGGGAAAGATGAACGGAGCAAAGTACAGAGAGATCTTTGATGAAATCCTGCTCCAAAGCACTCAGGACCTCAGACTGGGGCGAAGATTCAACTTCCAACATGACAACGACCCTAAGCACACAGCCAAGACAATGCAAGAGTGACTTTGGGACAAGTCTCAATGTCTTTGAACCAATCGAACATCTCTGGAGAGACCTGAAAATAGCTGTGCAGCGATGTCCCCCATACAAACCAGACAGAGCTTGAGAAGATCTGCAGAGAAGAATGGGAGAAACTCCCCAAATACAGGTGTGCCAAGCTTGTAGCGTCATACCCAAGAAGACTCGAAGCTGTAATCGCTGCCAAAGGTGCTTCAAAGTAAAGTGTCTGAATACTTATGTAAATGTCATATTTCAGTTTTTTTTTTAAGTTTGCAAAACATTTTTTAAACAGTTTTTATTTTGTCATTCTGGGGTATTTAGATTGATGAGGGCAAAAAACTACTTAATCCATTTTAGAATAAGGCTGTAAAGTAACAAAATGTGGAAAAAATAAAGAGGTCTGAATACTTTCTGAATGCACTGTGTATGCTTCATCACAATTCTAGCTCGAAGGTCTACAGACAGTTCCTTGGACTTCATGATATAGTTTATGCTCTGACATGCACTGTCAATTGTGGGACCTTATATAGACAGGTGAGTTTCGTTCTAAATCATGTCCAAACAATTAAATTGGCCACAGGTCAAATTGTAGTGGCATCTCAAGGATGATCAAAAGAAATTGCATGTACCTGAGCTCAATTTGGAGTGTCATAAAGGGGTGTCAATATATATTTCTGTCTTTAATTTTCAATAAATGTGAAAACATTTCTAAAAACATGTTTTCACTTTGTCATTATGAGGAATTGTGTTTTCATGGGTGAGAAAATAATCCATTTAGAATTTAGGCTGTAACAAAATGAGGAATAAGCCAATACTTTCTGAAGGCAGTGTAAATACTGTGTAAATACAGTGTAAATACTGTTCATCCAAGCAAACCTGAGGGTAAACAGACACACAAACCTACTATAAACTCCAAAATAACCCACTACAGTTACGCTATCTGATATATACCACACACACTTCTTAAGTGTGTGTGTGTGTGTTTGGATCATCCACCTTGAAAAGAGCTGCCCTAAAAATAAATATATGTCACTGGCGGGGCTCCAAGGAAAGTCCTGAATGAATGAGTCTCGCTGCAGTGTCAACAGAGTGTTGTTTGACTGGGGATTAGGGACTGATGTTACGCCTAATATGGGGGAAATCCCTCCCTATCAGGGCTGAAAACAGCTGCTACAGATCAACAATATGTGACAGAGAGAGGGGGAAAGAGAGAGAAAACAATGTTGATGTTCAGTGGTGGGAGTGTAGATAGTTGGCAAGAATATATGAGAGCGAGACGCAGAGAGAGAGCGAGACGCAGAGAGAGTGACTAAACTCTGATGCTCAAACACTTGGCATGCCTTGGAGTTGTTGTCAGTGGACAGACTAGGGTCGCCAGCCACATCACAATCCACACAGGCACAAATGACCTGAGGATCCAGCAGGAAAGGGTGGCCACAGCGCAAGGGAGTGATTGAAAAAGCTTCTTCCACTTTCCCCAATGCACAAGTGGTCATCTCTACCCTGCTACCACGAAAATACTTACACCCTGCCACCACACAGCGGGTGAATGAAAGTGTTTTGCAAGACTGTGCCTCAAAACCTAAATGTCTACCTGGCCCACCACCCCACCCTCAACTTGAACAGCCTTTACGACCAGGTCCACCTCTACAAGGCACCAATCCCAACTTTTGCCAGGACCCTGAAGGACGTCACCCTCAACCGTAGCCCCAGAACCTCACACAGGAGCAACGGACACCCTCCCAGACCTGCAAGACCCCTCCTGAAGGACCTGCATCGAGAGAACACACAAAGAAGACCTACACCCAGAACACAGCATCACCAGCCACACCCCAACCAGATAAGACCACCCCAAGCAAACCCTGGCCACACCCTATAAAGGCCAACGCATATCAGACCTGTGTCCCTTCTGCCCACCCCATGCCCCCCGCCACTGCGGCACAGACCTCAACCTGACAGCAGGACATATGCCCAGGCCGTGAGCAGTGCAACAGGCCCAAGCCCATTATTTACACCTGCCCAAGCCCCATCCTGCGACCTAAGATGTACATAACTGATGCTTTGCTCACACCTACTGTGATGGTCCAGGCCTAAACTACACAAAAACACCACTAGACACTATGGAACACAAAGCTTTTACAATCTCATCCTGGAATATACAAGGTCTGAGGTCGTCTGCCTTTGGCCTAAAGAGCATGAACCCAGACTTCATCAAAGAAATTGGAAATACAGACATTGTCAACCTAAAATAAACATTGTATAAAGGAGACTTGCCCTCTAGGTTATAGTCCCATCCACCAAACTACCAGGTATGAAACAGGGAAAAGACATAGTTGGTATGCTAATTTGGTAAAGAGCAGACCTAACCCACTATTAATTAGTCATCTTCGAGGAGGAGATCAACAATTTCCAGGCCCAGGGACATGTACGAGTCTGTTGCGACCTAAATGCCAGAACTGGACAAGAACCTGACACCCTCAGCACACAGGGGGACAAACACCTACAGTTGAAGTCAGAAGTCTACATACACTCGTTTTTCAACCACTCTACAAATGTCTTGTTAACAAACTACAGTTTTGGCAAGTCAGTTAGGACATCTACTTTGTGTATGATACAAGTAATTATTCCAACAAATATTTACATAAAGATTATTTCACTTATAATTCACTGTATCACAATTCCAGTGGGTCAGAAGTTTACATACACGAAGTTGACTGTACCTTTAAACAGCTTGGAAAATTCCAGAAAATTATGTCATGGCTTTAGATGCTTCTGATTTGCTAATTGACATCATTTGAATCAATTGGAGGTGTACCTGCAGATATATTTCAAGGCCTACCTTCAAACTCAGTGCCTCCTTGCGTGACATCATTGGAAAATCTAAAGAAATCAGCCAAGACCTCAGAATTTATTTTTTTATATCTCCACAAGTCTGGTTCATCCTTGGGAGCAATTTCCGAACGCCTATGCAAATATAAACACCATAGGACAAGGGCGCCTTCATACCGCTCAGGAAGGAGACACATTCTGTCTCCTAGACATGAACGTACTTTGGTGCGAAAAGTGCAAATCAATCCCAGAACAACAGCAAAGGACCTTGTGAAGATGCTGGAGGAAACAGGTAAAAAGTATCTATATCCACAGTAAAAACGAGTCCTATATTGACATAATCTGAAAGGCCGCTCAGCAAGAAAGTAGCCACTGCTCCAAAACCGCCATAAAAAAGCCAGACTTCGGTTTGCAACTGCAAATGGAGACAAAGATCACACTTTTTTGAGAAATGTCCACTAGTCTGATGAAACAAAACTATAACTGTTTGGCAATAATGACCATCGTTATGTTTGGAGGAAAAAAGGGGGGGGGGTCTTGCAAGCTGAAGAACACCATCCCAACAGTGAAGCACGGGGGTGACAGCATCATGTTGTGGGGCTGCTTTGCTGCAGGAGGGACTGGTGAACTTCACAACATAGATGGCATCATGAGGTAGGAAAATATGTGGATATATTGAAGCAACATCTCAAGACATCAGTCAGGAAGTTAAAGCTTGGTCGCAAATGGGTTTTCCAAATTGACAATGACCCCAAGCATACTTCCAAAGTTGTGGCAAAATGGCTTAAGGACAACAAAGTCAAGATATTGGAGTGGCCATCACAAAGTCCTGACCTCAATTCTATAGAACATTTGTGGGCAAAACTGAAAAGGCGTGTGCGAGCAAGGAGGCCTAGAAACCTTGACTCAGTTACATCAGCTCTGTCAAGAGGAATGGGCCAAAATTCCCCCAACTTATTGTGAGAGGTTTGTGGAAGGCTACCTGAAACGTTTGACCCAAGTTAAACAATTTAAAGGCAATGCTACCAAATACTAATTGAGTGTAACTTCTGACCATTTAAGAATGCGATGAAAGAAATAAAAGCTTAAATAAATCATGCTCTCAACTATTATTCTGACATTTCACATTCTTAAAATAAAGTATTGATCCTAACTGACCTAAGACAGGGAATTTTTACTAGGATTAAATGTAAAGGATTGGAAAAACTGAGTTTAAATGTATTTGGCTAAGGTGTATGTAAACTTCCGACTTCAACTGTACCTGGAGGTGACAGCAATCCCTCCCCCATATGCCTCCATAGACAACATAACCAACAAAAACGCGTCGCAACTCTGTCGGATGCTGGGTATGTACATAGTCAATGGCAGGCTTCGACGGGACTCCTATAGTAGGTACACCTACAGCTCATCTTTTGGCAGTAGTACTGTATCCTACTTTATCACTGATCTCAACCCAGAGTCTCTCAGAGCGTTCACAGTCAGCCCACTGACACCCCTATCAGATCACAGCAAAATAACACTCTACTTGAACAGAGCTATGCTCAATCACGAGGAATTATAGCCAAAGGAACTGAATCATATTAAGACATGCTATAGATGGAAGGAAAGAAAGTAGTGTTAAAACCTTGCCAAAAAACTATTAGGCAACAACAAAGTCAATCCCTTTTAGACAACTTTCTTGACAAAATGTTTCACTGTAATAATGAATGTGTAAACTTGTCAGTAGACAACCTAAACAGTATATTTGACCTCTCAGCTTCCCTATCAAATCTAAACATTTCTAGCAGACAACCTAAAACAATGACAAATAGTTTGATGAAGAATGCAAAAACCTAAGAAAGAAATTGAGAAACCTATCCAACAACCAAAAACATAGAGACCCAGAAAACTTGAGCATACGCCTTCACTACGGTGAATCACTAAAACAATACAGAAATACACTACGGAAAAAGACAGTATGTTAGAAATCAGCTCAATATAATTGAAGAATCCATATAATCTAACCACTTTCGAGAAAATTGGAAAACACTAAACAAAAAACAACACGAAGCGTTATCTATCCAAAATGGCAATGGATAAACCACTTCTCTAATCTTTTTGCTCTATAACAAAGAACAAACACCAAAAGCATATACAGTGGGGAGAACAAGTATTTGATACACTGCCAATTTTGCAGGTTTTCCTACTTACAAAGCATGTAGAGGTCTGTAATTTTTTATCATAGGTACACTTCAACTGTGAGAGATGGAATCTAAAACAAAAATCCAGAAAATCACATTGTATGATTTTTAAGTAATTCATTTGCATTTAATTGCATGACATAAGTATTTGATACATCAGAAAAGCAGAACTTAATATTTGGTACAGAAACCTTTGTTTGCAATTACAGAGATCATATGTTTCCTGTAGTTCTTGACCAGGTTTGCACACACTGCAGCAGGGATTTTGGCCCACTCCTCCATACAGACCTTCTCCAGATCCTTCAGGTTTCGGGGCTGTCGCTGGGCAATACGAACTTTCAGCTCCCTCCAAAGATTTTCTATTGGGTTCAGGTCTGGAGACTGGCAAGGCCACTCCAAGACCTTGAGATGCTTCTTACAGAGCCACTCCTTAGTTGCCCTGGCTGTGTGTTTCGGGTCGTTGTCACGCTGGAAGTGCCAGCCACGACCCATCTTCAATGCTCTTACTGAGGGAAGGAGGTTGTTGGCCAAGATCTCGCGATACATGGCCCCATCCATCCTCCCCTCAATACAGTGCAGTCGTCCTGTCCCCTTTGCAGAAAAGCATCCCCAAAGAATGATGTTTCCACCTCCATGCTTCACAGTTGGGATAGTGTTCTTGGGTTTGTACTCATCCTTCTTCTTCCTCCAAACACAGCGAGTGGAGTTTAGACCAAAAAGCTCTATTTTTGTCTAATCAGACCACATGACCTTCTCCCATTCCTCCTCTGGATCATTCAGATGGTCATTGGCAAACTTCAGACGGGCCTGGACATGCGCTGGCTTGAGCAGGGGGACCTTGCGAGCACTGCAGGATTTTAATCCATGAAGGCGTAGTGTGTTACTAATGGTTTTCTTTGAGACTGTGGTCCCAGCTCTCTTTAGGTCATTGGCCAGGTCCTGCCGTGTAGTTCTGGGCTGCTCCCTCACCTTCCTCATGATCATTGATGCCCCACCAGGTGAGATCTTGCATGGAGCCCCAGACCGAGGGTGATTGACCGTCATCCGGAACTTCTTCCATTTTCTAATAATTGCACCAACGGTTGTTGCCTTCTCACCAAGCTGCTTGCCTATTGTCCTGTAGCCCATCCCAGCCTTGTGCAGGTCTACAATTTTATCCCTGATGTCCTTACACAGCTCTCTGGTCTTGGCCATTGTGGAGAGGTTGGAGTCTGTTTGATTGAGTGTGGGGACAGGTGTCTTTTATACCGGTAACGAGTTCAAACAGGTGCAGTTAATACAGGTAATGAGTGGAGAACAGGAGGGCTTCTTAAAGAAAAACGAACAGGTCTGTGAGCCGGAATTCTTACTGGTTGGTAGGTGATCAAATACTTATGTCATGCAATAATATACAAATGAATTACTTAAAAATCATACAAATGTGATTTTCTGGATTTTTCTCTCACAGTTGAAGTGTACCTATGAAAAAAATGACAGACCTCTACATGCTTTGCAAGTAGGAAAACCTGCAAAATTGGCAGTGTATCAAATACTTCTCCCCACTGTACATGATCAAATACAAATCTTACAATAAATTAATGAAGACTACCAGAACCCACTGGATTCTCCAATTACATTGAATGAACTACAGGACAAAATACAAACCCTCCAACCCAAAAAGGCCTGTGGGGTTGATGGTATCCTAAATGAAATGATAAAATATACAGACAACAAATTACAATTCGCTATACTTAAACATCATCCTTAGCTCTGACATCTTTCCCAATATTTGGAACTAAGGACTGATCACCCCAATCCACAAAAGTGGAGACAAATTTGACCCCAGTAACTACCGTGGGATATGCGTCAACAGCAACCTTGGGAAAAGTCCCTGCATTATCATTAACAGTATACTAGTACATTTCCTCAGTGAAAACAAAGTACTGAACATATTTGGCTTTTTACCAAATTACCATAAAACAGACCACGTATTCACCCTGCACACCCCAATTGACAAATAAAACAAAGGCAAAGTTTTCTCATGCTTTGTTGATTTAAAAAAAAGGTTGACTCAATTTGGCTATACAAATGGATGGAAACTGGTGTTTCCATTATAGGACATTATAAAATCCATGTACACAAACAAGTGTGTGGTTAAAATTAGCAGAAAAAACACGTCTTTCCACAGGGCCGGGGGGTGAGACAGGGATGCAGCTTAAGCCCCAACCTCTTCATATATATCTCAGAGAGACAGAGACGCAGAGAGAGCGAGAGAGACGCAGAGAGAGTCGCAGAGAGAGAGACGCAGAGAGAAAGACGCAGAGAGAGAGACGCAGAGAGAGAGACGCAAAAAGAGCGAGAGAGACGCAAAAAGAGCGAGAGAGAGACGCAAAAAGAGCGAGAGAGAGATGCAGAGAGCGAGACGCATGGATGAGAAGACACATTATAGAGATGGAGAGATAACAGATGAGATACTAAGGGAAAGAATAGAGAAACACAAAACATCTGAATTCTAAAAACATTTGACAGCATCATTGGTGCAGCCAGACAAGCTCTGATGCTTTGATTGGCTGTGCTGTGCTCTGTAATTAGCAGCAGTCCCGACATATACACACCACTTGCACTTCCAGCTGCCCTTGGGCACCATCTGCAGGGGTGGGTCCAGGCAGTATGTGTGGTAGCTGATGTCACAGTTGTCACACAGCAGCAGGCGGCCTGGGTCGCTGGCCTGGCCGCACGCCTCGCACACCGTGCACTCCAGACAGCGCCAGCCTTTACTCAGCACCACCCGGGTGATCTGGTGGCACAGGGGGGGGCAAAGGTTAGAGAGGGGTTAAAGGGGCAGAGCAGGGATAGGAATCCCCTTTAAGGTCCATTTCAATGGAGCATATTGACTAATGGCTGTATGTTCTATATTTACATAGTAGGGGAATAATCAAACCTAGTTCCCAGCAGCACATCTTCCAGGTTAAAGGTCATTGGTGAGCTATTTGTCAAAGGGATGCACCGGTATTTATTAGCCAATAAACCATGGATGCAGAGGGAGGATCAAACCAATTGAGAGAAAGACCCTCCACCCTCACAATTATGTGCTGAAAGCCAGACAACAAATACCATAACAAGCTGACGTTGGTGGAACGTGGGTGGATTTCCACTTGCATAGTTTAGCCACCCAGATTATCTCCATTAAATGTTTTTTTATTTCAGTACTCAAATCTGGGTGAGGTATTTAGAGACTGCATAGTAAACTGTTACCCAATATCATTACCCAATTACTCCTAAATGTATCATGGGCTTACTTATAAACACCACTTTGTGCCAGTAGGCCGCCAATTCCATTGGATCCAGCAGACCGAAATGGATGCCAAAAAAGTGACTTATTCTCACCATGTTGTCAATAACAGGTACATCTCTCTTTTACTAGCCTTGTAATAAAAATAAATAAAAATTACAACCAAGCAGCCAATGTGTATAGCCATGAGTGAAATGTACAGTCACACTAAGTGCTGCTGAGCGCACTTGGCTACCAAGGGCAATTAGCCGTTTCGCTAGCTACCGGGGGCCATCAATAATGCCGTCTCCATCATTCCTGTCCATTAGCTTCCGCCAGTGCGCCGCGGTGCTGCTAACATCAATCGGTTTAATCACTGTGTTCGCTGGGATGGGTGCGATTGGATGGCAGAGGCAGGCGTGATGAAGAAAACCTGTGCGTGTGTGTGTGAGTGGGTGCGCCTGTGTCTGATAGTCTCCCATTATTGAGTGAGTGCTTTTTTTTCAGGGGGAGAGATTAAAAGGGGGGTGGCACATTCTATATTTAGGGGCCAATTCACTGAACAGGAATAGGCATAAGGGCAGCATGCATATGACTTTCAGAAAAGTAAAACTTCTATACAGTCTATTGATTTTATTTTAGAGGTTGTGTTCCAACTAGAATGGAATATGACAATGGTAGGCAAGCCGGCTTGGAGTGGCGACTGCTTGAGGTGATATTTGTGAAAAACTTAACACTATATCAAAGGAAACTGTCTTAGGCCCTTATTTGTCTGCCAGAGGGGGTGGTGTTGCGGGGATAAGGCTTGGCGATAAATCCATCAATAGTATCCACACAAGGTGCTTAAAGTGAAACCTGTTAATCATCCCAGTATTTATTTGACACATTGGCTGAAAGCTGCTTGGGGAGGTTGGCACAGAGCCTAATACAATCTGTAGGGAATCCCCTGGCGACTACGCTACAACCAAACTATGCATACATGTAGCCACATACACAAAATGTTGCTGTTTTAAAGCTAACTTCCTGCAATTTTACAAATTTTGCTACGGGGTAGAGAGAAGATCTTATAGTTTTAAAGCTAGTTTCCTGCAATTGTACACATTTTGCCATGGGGCTGAGAGACCATTTTAATTTTAAAGCTAATGTCCTGCAATTCTACACATTTTTGACATGGCTTATGTCATGTTCTTATGCCATCTGAGCAGTGGTGTAAAGTACTTTAAAGTACTACTTAAGTCGTTTTTTGTGTGTATCTGTACTTTACGATTTATATTTTTTGGCAACTTTGACTTTACTACATCCCTAAAGAAAATATTGTACTTTGTATTTCATACAATTTCCCTGACAACAAAAAGTACTCGTTACATTTTGAATGCTTAGCAGGACAGGAAAACGGTCAAACGTATCAAGAACACGTGGTCATCCCTACTGCCTCTGGCCTGGTGGACTCACTAAACACAAATGCATCTTTTGTAAATAATGAGTGTTGGAGTGGGTGCCCCTCCTTATACATGTACGTTTACTTTTGATAATTAAGTATATTTTAGCAATTACATTTGCTTTTGATACTTAAGTATATGTAAAACAAATACTTTTAGACTTTCACTAGTATTTTACTGGCTGACTTTTACTTGAGTAACTTTCTATTAAAAAGGTATCTATACTTTTACTCAAGTATGACAATTGGGTACTTTTCCCACCACTGCATCTGAGTGCCTCAAGCAGAAACAAATCTATGGAGGGGTCCCATGTCATGCTAAATGCATTTAGACACTGCTAAATGCATATAGGAGAAACAATGCAGTGTTTATATACATACACATTATTGGTTGCGGATTATCTTTTGAGAGATACTGTAGGTCTGGTATAGGAAAGAGAAGGGTTCACCTTGATGTTGACACAGAAGGGGTGGTAACACTGGCCACACTGGGAGCAGGCCAGCAGCCTGCCCTCTGACCCCTGGCCAAAACTCCCACACACCACACACATGTCCTGTATAAGGGAGAGAGGGAGAGGAAGGGAGAATAGAGAAAAGAAGAGAAGTAGACAGAGAGGGAAAGAAGGAGGTAGGGAGAGAAAGATGGAGAGGTGGGGGGGGGGGTCAAGAGAGGGAGCAGGGGAGTGAGAGAAAAGGATGTGGAAGGAAAAGGAGAGAGTGCATAAGTAATGGGGGAAAGAGCAGGTAAACAGAAAATGGAGAGAAAATAAGAGAAAGTTAAGTTTCTTGACATACATAAACATATGGGTCACATAGTAACAAGCAGCGTAACTTGGGATATGTTCGTCTTCCACGATACAGCATCTCTTAAGAGCCTTACCTCACAGCAGGATTCAACTGTGTCTTAGGGGTGTGTGTGTGCGCGAGTGTGCGCATGCATGTCCATGCGTGGGTGTGTGTGTGTGCGCGTGAGCTGCAAAAATGGCCAGACACAAATGAGTGGAAAATTGGAAGAGAAAACAAGGCAAAGAAGAGACTAGTATAGTAAACAGGCTGTCCAACAAGGCCAAGAGACTATCATAGCATCATCATACAAAATGCATTTTTAATGTTTCATCATCTCTAATAGCTGTAGTATTTTTTCACCAGCATGCATATTCAAATATGTACAGTAGGGCTGACCCCATTTAGTCGATTGGTCGATTGTTTGGTCAATAGGTTGTTGGTAGACAGAGATTTTTTTAGTCGAGCAGTCACAATTAATACATTTTATTTTTCACAAGACACGTGTCTGATTCACGTCTCAGTGGACTAATCCATTGCGCACGCCATGAGGAAGGCACAGTTCATCACTAAGACATTTGATATTGAAATTGTGTATGTAATATTATGTAAAAAATATTATGGTGCAACACTACTAAATATAATATTATTTTATAACAAATGTGCTTTTTCCCGATATTGGATACGGTCACTGTCCGCGGTTCTGAAAATCTTCAGTGCTCCGTAGAATTGCCGCCTTTCCCTATGTTGCCATCTGCATAATAGCAAAGTTACTAGCATATTGGGAATGAGAACAATGTGGCTGAGGCAGCAGCAGCACAGATGAGTCAACAGTCCTTACTTAAGCCTAATTGTTTAAGAAAATCAATAGCCTAACTGTTAAATGCGCCTGAATTTATAAATCATCCATATTTAAATATCTACAGAAATAAGACAGATCTTGCTTACGTAGCTTGTTTGAGTGTTTAATAGCCTACTGATTCCGTGAGCACCAAGCCTCATGCAACAGCAAAATGTTGGACAAAGCAATTTCACAGATTCAGCTGTTTTTAATCTTTGCTTTGCTTTAATCAAGACTTTACAATTTTTTTCCCGTTAGAACAGATTGGTATTAATTATAATGTATTTAGTGTTGTTTACACTGTTCCAAACAGACAGAAAAATGATATTGTAATCTAACCGCACCGGTTTGTCACACATCTGCATTTAGCTCTCGCTCCCATACCCTCATTTATCTTGATCTCTTTCGTATTGTTATAATTATTATTATGATCGTCGTTATCATTATTAGGCTTTGTATAGTAGCCTTGTGTAACTGTAGGCCTAAGAGCACATCCGGTTTAGTCTTAATAACTGTAACTTAGTTAGGCCTATATTTCAATATATAGGCTACTGTATCAATCAATCATTCATTTGTTCATCCCATCAAACAGGATATGAGACATTCATGCTTTGAAATGCAATCGATTATTTAGTGTTGTTTACACTGTTTCAAATTGTCAGAAACAATATTTTATTATAATCTAACAGTAATGACTTTTGGCACACAATACTCAAGCAATAATTGCTCCTATACCAGCCTTTATTTTATCTCCAGTAATTTCCACAACTAAGTCAAATGTCTTCCACAGATCTGACTTCACCTTTCCCTGCTGAGCAACCAGTAAACATTCGCCCGTTTCGAGTTTCTTTTTCACTTCCTCCGCATCCATTTTGCTGTCACGTGTTACTGTGTTGGGATTTTGTTATAACCAATTTCTTGATGTGATTATGACAGGGTATAGGTCAGGCCCTATTGGTCACATGCGATGCATACATGTTTCACGTAAAAAGAGCAAGGGTTGAGCGAATAGGGAATGTTTTTCCTAAACAAATTAGAGATTGATAACTTTTCAGTCAGAAGCAAGTAAATGGCTGCAATTATGTTGCAGCTTCAGCACGAACAGCGCAATAAACACTCGCAATAAACACTCGTGCTGCCTTTGAGCTGCAGTAGGGAGAAGAGCGAGACAACGTGCGCCAGTCACACAGGTTCTAGCTGTAATTTCTTTCAACAGTGTGACCATCAGGCTCTTTGAGTCATTTGTGTGTCTTAATTATTTAATCAAACAGTGTGCTAAAAGCATCAGACAAGCACAGTGCATATGTAGTTGATTTTATTTAAACACAGGGTGTGTCTGTCTATATATGGAAAAATAAGGTTAAACATTATGACCAATCAATTGGTCAAAACAGGACGACTCTCGGTTGACAAACATTTTTGTCAGTTGGGACAGCCATAATGTACAGTACAGTATTTGGTTATGTGAGACATTTAACAGGCTTTAGGCCTATTCAACAGACGCAGCTTGACCAGGGAGGAAGAGTCTGACTGTCCTCCTTATTAAAGTCATCAGTCACTACTGCTATACAGAGCCTTTTCTAAGGAAGACAAGAAGGATTTGACAGTAGAGAGACCACGAGGGGAGTTGAAATACACAGCTTTAAGCAACACACAGACACAAACAAGCCGGGACTTTAATGGCACAAAGTGTCAATACTCTATAGTTTCAGTGATGTATGATGGTACTGGCCTGTCAGATTGAAGTGGTCTGAAGTTGAGAACATGACCACAGTGTTGGTACTGACCTGTCAGAGTGAAGTGGTCTGAAGTTGAGAACATGACCACAGTGTTGGTACTGGCCTGTCAGTGTGAAGTGGTCTGAAGTTGAGAACATGACCACAGTGTTGGTACTGACCTGTCAGTGTGAAGTGGTCTGAAGTTGAGAACATGACCACAGTGTTGGTACTGACCTGTCAGTGTGAAGTGGTCTGAAGTTGAGAACATGACCACAGTGTTGTTACTGACCTGTCTGAGAGTGAAGTGGTCTGAGGTTGAGAACATGACCACAGTGTTGTGCATGGCATTCTCCTCCTCTTCTTTCACCATGTACGGCTGCTCCACAAAGCTGGCCTAGAGAGAGACACAAGGACATGTACGGACACACACACGGACACAGGCACACACATACAGGCACACAAGCTGGAGTTGATTAACAAATTATTCAAAAAAATATTGAAATTAAAACAGATGGTAAGATTGTGTTTAAAATCTGAAAGGTTGAGAGAAAAAATAAAATATTGCTTGGCCTAGTAAAGTATTTTTCAATTGAGGTAGAAAATATCTCCCAGGAATAGGCCTGATCTAGGTCTAGGACATGGAAGACGGTCTCATGTGACCAGCTATCACACCTCCAGACTGTGTATCAATATATTATTATGTCATCCACAGAGACAAACAGGCAGCAGGGTTCCCATCTCAGCATTACCATGCCGCCCGCGTGTTACCATGCCGCCCGCGTGTCAACATGCAGGTGCCTTGCGGCTCTGGTCAACAAGCAGGCTGCCATTTAATCCAACTATCTAGCTCGTACAATCAATACAGAATTGACATTTCTACCTTAAAAAGGTGCCCACAATGTATAGTATTTAAATGCATGTTGAACACATTTTCTGCGTCACCCACCCACAGTTTTTAGTGGGGGGGCAAAAACATGTCAGTTTCCTAGCCACCGCTATGTATAAAATAGCATTCCTCTCCCCACCACCCCCTTCCAACCAACCAACCCTCATGCCGTGCTTGAGTGTACTGTTCCTCTTGCTAATGTGAGAGCACTCTCTGGGTTAAGCTAAGCACATAGGCCATTGTTTTATTAATGTATGCAGAGGAGGAGGAGGACAGAGAGAGGGAGGCGGTGGCGGGGGATAAGGGGGGGTGAGGTCTCCTACCCCAGGTGTCATGGCGAGGATGGTGTCGGCTTTGAGTCCTCGAGAGCGTCCGCGGCCCCCGCGCCCAGATAGGTTGGCCCCGCGGGGCCTCCGCCTTCCAGGGAAGCCTGAACCACGACCCTGTGTGGGAGAGAGTGGGCAGGATAAAAAAGTGAGGGGGGAGAGAGACATTAAGACAGGAGCAAGAGGAGAGTGTGAGGAGAAAGCAAGACAGGAGGGAGACAGGGAGGATAGAGCGAGGAGAGAGCAAGGCAGGAGGGAGACAGGGAGGAGAGAGACAAGAGGGTGAGAGGTGTGTGTCGGGCAGAGAATATCAGAGAGAGCAAGGAAGGAGCAAGAGGGAACGAGCGAGGGGGAACGAGGAAGGAGCGAGGGGGAACGAGGAGGGAAATAGGAAAGAGCTAGAGAGGGATAGAGGAAGGGGAGAGAGGGATAGAGGAAGGAGAGAGCGGGAAAGAGTAGAGCGCGCACGAGGGAGGTATGAAGTGTGTATATGCTAACTGATATGAGACTATACATCGCTCAGATCAGTGATAGATTGAAGTATAATAATTGAGCCATGTTGTGAAGGAGTTTTATATTTACCTTGTCAGCTCAGACAGAACGACATAACAGTGGAGTTTATTAACTCAGAGAGCGTGCGAGAGAGAGGCTTGTTGTGGCGAGTTACGGTGGGGGAGACAGAGAGGGGGGTCAGGGGTAGCCTGGAATTATTGAGTTTGTTTCACTCCACTATCAGTCTGGGATTCCTGTCGTCCCGGCAATGCTAACAACGCTAAATGCTATGTTAATTTATAGAATAATAACGCAATTCATAAAGGAGGTGCAAAAACAATGTTCACATAGATTTGCCTTCACTACATCACCGCAGGAGGCACCATGTGCTGTGTCATGTCCTAACCTGTCCCCACCTGGCCGGGCTAAACCACTGAGTGAAAGGGAGGGAGGGGGGTTGGACATGGACATCATAAGAGCGCTCCATTTTACCACTCTCATGCTCCAGACGGGCACGTCCTGCAGCTGCCTGTTTTTTGGGCCATCCCACCCCCCCTCTGAGGGGTCCTGCTGGGACCAAGAGCTTGCTGCCCTATGGTTACTCCATGCTCCCTGATTGGAGGAGGGGTGTGGGTAGGAGGAAGAGGGGTTGGGAGTGGGAGGGGACAAAATGCAGCAACATAAATGCAACAACCAAATACAAATGTCAAACAAAGCAACAAAATAAATGGTAATACATGACATTATAAAAAACAGCCAAGAAACCAGAGATGAGACGTTTGGGACAGATCCTATACATGAGTGGAGGGTAAACTGAATTCACCTCAATTTGGAGATTCAGTACAATTCTATTTGAAAATCTGTTCCAATCAAAAGGGAGATTGTGAAATATCGATGTCTGCAAGAAGAGGGTCAAGTTCAATAGTCGGAGAGAAGACGAGACATTGCACATTTGCACATCCACTGCTTCCAGTAATTCTACGCCTAGTCAAGCGCTCTGCAACAGTCCGTCCACAACTCCACACTATCCAGTGTCAGGCCTGCCGGGTGCCATGGCAGCCGCCTGTTACTTGTTGGCGTGTTTACAAAACAAGTGATGATTATGTCAGCGTGATGCCACCGCTGCTGTCGAGATAAACACAGCGACCGTCGTCAGGGAATTTCAGATTAAATTGTCACAGGGAAGCGTTTAGCTTGTTTAATGAGCTAATCGGCAAGAGGTTATATAATTAAGCTCAATCACACAATCACAGAGGGCTTTTTCCATTTTTTTTTTTTTTTGCAATGCAAAATCATTTCAACTTGATTAATAATATATCACAGCCGTGGGTTAGATTTTTTTCTCTCCACTCGCTTCCTGCATTTTTTTTCTCCATCTCACATTTGTCCCAAACCTCCATTTTCGTCAAGCACTTTTTAATGAAACTGTCGGAATTAAGCACGAGACAACCTTTTCACTGTGAGTTCCAAATATCTCTAATGATCGCCACAGGGGGAGTTTTTTATGCAAGTGATGTCAGAATGCACTCACTAACCCAAAATGTGATTGTTAGGCAACAGGACAGTTAACCGGCGCTGCCCTCAAACAAAGGCACGCTGCCTCCTAATTATCTATCGGTTAGGTTTCTAAATGGTCAATTTCAAATTATTTTCTAACAGTTTGAATTGAGGTGTGTTCTGCCTACTCATTCATTCACATAGAAGTACCCCATTTCACTGTTGCAGACCATTTATGTTTGATGCTTTACTGAGCAGGAGAAACTTCTCTCTATGACGAGACCCCAAGCATTTCCCCTGTGTTTCCCCAGACATTTGTGCATCTCCAGTAAGAAAAGAACCTACACAAACTTTTTGCACCTGGCATATTTTCCGGCTGGCGCCTTCATTGTGGTTTCCCTTACATTATAATAACAACAACTTTGGACATGTGCGTTCCTATCAAAGTAAGTGCCTTATTACGTTATTGTAGATTCTGTATATAATGTTGTCGTTTCTACTGTAGCACACCGCATATATGGACCATAATGTATTTACTGTTTTATTCACATTTTCAAGTACTGGTGACAAATCATGCATACCGATTCTTGCATTGATTGTAATGGACTGATTATGATGAGCTAATACTAAGCTAAATGCCAGCTATGTGTGGCGCCATGTTTGTTGACATCACAATGCATTCTGGTTGTCACGTAAAAGTCAGACCAAAGATGTTATGACAAAATGAGGTGAAGGGATGGTTCACGTGACTGACAGACTATAACTATTGTTACTCTGGGTTGCCAGCTCAGACCCCACATTCCAGGAGTTTTACTTTTAGTTAGGTTTTACTTTTAGCTAACCATTTATTGATAAATCCCCCATCATGGTAGTATTTCCTGCATCATATTCCCCCACAATACATTCCACATTTCTACCCACAATGGACATGCAATCATCGACAAACTAAATGAAGCCCCCCCCACAAACTCCCCTAAAATGGTTAAACCAAATCTGGCAACCCTGTTTAGCTTTTGCGCTACGGTTAGGCTTGACAGTAGGCTTGTATTTGTAATGATCTGTGAGGTAATAACATTTTATTTGGTTTGTGATTTGTCAAAAACTGAAAACGACTTGTCAAGTCATGTGCTCCAGTTCTTGTATACACTAAAACAAGTACATTGAAGATTTGTAATATCCTGAAAAGTGGCCAAACTAAGTTCATCTTTTACACGCAGCCATCTCCCAGCTAGCACAGCGGATCTGGGCCGATTCCGGTTGAGAGTCGGGGCACTCGGCTGAGAGTCAGACTCGGCCGACATCATGCGGACCGAGTCTGGGCCGCCTTCGGCAGTATTACTTATGGCTAGGATGCAGGGATTGAGCTCGAGCCGACTCCGGTGATAGTTATCTGGCCCAAATGTATTACTTGGGGTTCGGGCCAATTGGGGCTACTCTCTGGCAGCTGCTTTGTATTTTTCCATATTTTCTCACTGTTTCTATAATAAAAAAATATTAATTCTTTAAGAGTCCTGTGTAGTATTTTGATACTTTGTGTAAGGCAATTGATAAACATTAAAAACTTTGTGGATGGAACCTCCCGAGTGGCGCAGCGGTCTGAGACTAGAGGTCGACTGATGAATCGGAATGGCCGATTAACTTCTTTGATATAGGGGGCGCTCTTTTAATTTTTGGATAATAAAACGTTCCCGTTTTAAACGAGATATTTTGTCACGAAAAGATGCTCGACTATGCATATAATTTGGAAAGAAAACACTGACGTTTCCAAAACTGCAAAGATATTATCTGTGAGTGCCACAGAACTGATGCTACAGGCAAAACCAAGATGAAATTTCAAACAGGAAATGTCCCCGATTTTGAAGGCGCTGTGTTCCAATGTCTCCTTATATGGCTGTGAATGCGCCAGGAATGAGCTTACACTTTGTCGTTTCCCCAAGGTGTCTGCAGCATTGTGACGTATTTGTTGGCATATCATTGGAAGATTGACCATTTTACACTACATCTACCAGGTGCTCGCTTGGTGTCCTCCGTCGCAATTATTGCGTAATCTCCAGCTAAGTGTATTTTTCCATTTGCTTCCGAGGAGAAACCCAACTGCCACGAATGATTTATCATCGAATAGATATGTGAAAAACACCTTGAGGATAGATTCTAAACAACGTTTGCCATGTTTCTGTCGATATTATAGAGTTAATTTGGAAAAAAGTTTGGCGTTGTAATGACTGAATTTTCGGGGGTTTTCTTAGCCAAACGTGATGAACAAAACGGAGCGATTTCTCCTCCACAAATAATATTTTTGGAAAAACTGAACATTTGCTATCTAACTTAGAGTCTCCTCATTGAAAACATCCAAAGTTCTTCAAAGGTAAATGATTTTATTTGAATGCTTTTCTTGTTTTGTGAAAATGTTGATCCAATCTTGCAACCATACAGTTGACTAGTCCAACACTCTAAACACCTGCCTCACGAGGCACCTGCCTGTTACGCAAATGCAGTAAGAAGCCAAGGTAAGTTGCAAGCTAGCTTAAAACTTATCTTATAAAAAAACAATCATAATCACTAGTTATAACTACACATCATTGATGATATTACTAGTTTATCTAGCGTGACCTGCGTTGCATATAATCGATGCGGTGCGCATTCGCGTAAAAGGACTGTCGTTGCTCCAACGTGTACTTAACCATAAACATCAATGCCTTTCTTAAAAACAATATACAGAAGTGTATATTTTTAAACCTGTATATTTAGCTAAAAGAAAGGTTAGCAGGCAATATTAACCAGGTGAAATTGTGTCACTTCTCTTGCGTTCATTGCACGCAGAGTCAGGGTATATGCAACAGTTTGGGCCGCCTGGCTCATTGCGAACTAATTTGCCAGAATTTTACGTAATTATGACGTAACATTGAAGGTTGTGCAATGTAACAGCAATATTTAGACGTAGGGATGCCACCCGTTAGATAAAATACGTAACGGTTCCGTATTTCACTGAAAGAATAAATGTTTTGTTTTCGAAATTATAGTTTCCGGATTCGACCATATTAATGAACTAATGCTCGTATTTCTGTGTGTTATTATGTTAGAATTAAGTCTATGATTTGATAGAGCAGTCTGACTGAGCGATGGTAGGCACCAGCAGGCTCGTAAGCATTCTTTCAAACAGCACTTTCGTGCGTTTTGTCAGCAGCTCTACACAATGCTTCAAGCATTGCGCTGTTTATGACTTCAAGCCTATCAACTCCCAAAATTAGGCTAGTGTAACCGATGTGAAATGGCTAGCTAGTTAGCGGGGTGCGCGCTAAATTGCGTTTCAAAGTCGCTCTGAGACTTGGAGTAGTTGTTCCCCTTGCTCTGCATGGGTAATGCTGCTTCGAGGGTGGCTGTTGTCGATGTGTTCCTGGTTCGAGCCCAGGTAGCGGTGAGGAGAGGGATGGAAGCTATACTGTTACACTGGCAATACTAAAGTGCCTATAAGAACATCCACTAGTCAAAGGTATATGAAATACAAATGGTATAGAGAGAAATAGTCCTATAATTCCTATAATAACTACAACCTAAAACTTACCTGGGAATATTCAAGACTCATGTTAAAAGGAACGACCAGCTTTCATATGTTCTCCTGTTCTGAGCAAGGAACTTAAACGTTAGCTTTCTTACATGGCACATAATGCACTTTTACTTTCTTCTCCAACACTTTGTTTTTGCATTATTTAAACCAAATTTAACATGTTTCATCATTTGAGGCTAAATTGATTTGATTGATTGTATTGCTGTATTATATTAAGTTAATTCAGTACTGTTGTAATTGTCATTATTACAAATAAAAAATCTATGCAAAAAAAAATTATAAAATGTTTTATTTTTTTTAAATTGGCCGATTAATCGGTATCGGCTTTTTTGGTGGTCCAATAATCGGTATCGGCATTAAAAAAATCATAATCGGTCGACCTCTATCTAAGACACATTGCTACAGATGCTGGTTCGAGAACCGTGCCGGCCACGACCGGGAGACCCATGAGGCAACACACAATTGGCCCAGCGTCGTCCGAATTAGGGGAGGGTTTGTCCCGGGCGGGATGTCCTTGTCCCATCGCGCTGTAGCGACTCCTGTGGCGGGCTAGAAGCACACACACTGACACGGTCAACAGGTGTATGGTGTTTCCTTCGACACAAAATATATATATATTTTTGTGGATGGGTATAATTTGTATGCATAAAATGTATAATAGTAATATTTAAAATTACTAAAATCATTTTGGGGTCGCTTCTGGGGGGGTTCTGGTAAGATGCCGGCAAAGTCCGCTGAATTCCGGTAGAAGGAAAAGGCCCGATGTACTTGGGCCGATTCTGGGCAGTCATTCATTTTGACTCCGGGCAGAGTCCTACACCCAATTCCGGGCAGAGTCCTACACCCCCCGGAAGAGGGCTGCTTCTGGGTCGATTCCTGGCTGCGTTTTGACTTTGTTTATTTGCATCTTATACTGGATGGCATTCTTGGATTAGGGAGTTTTTACATGTCAAACAAACATGCCTGCCATCATAATAATTTATCTGCTGTTAGCTTATGTCTTTTCTAAACAATATGACATGTCTCCCTTGTGCACACCAGAGATGTGGTATATTGTAAACAAGTCTAGCTGTTAGGTTGGTAACATATGTTTTGTTATTTCGACTGGTTTATGGAATGAGTTTGGATGTGTTCTGTGAGAATTTGATGACAAGGTTCACATTTATCTTTATTTATCTTTTACAATAAAAAGGTACAATTGAGGAATAAAGTTGTGAAGACCTTCATTTCCCATTAGTATAAAACATTGTTTAAATGTTTTCAAGACACAATGCTGTGTTTGTTGAGGCCTACGTTCTGTTGTTACTGTTCCAATCACATTTTTTGCAACAATATGCTGCAGGGACCACTCAACAATGATCACAAATATGTGATTGTACGCATCAAAGGGTTAAAGGTGTCAGTGTGCAAAAGACAGGCTTTGAGAGAGAGAGAGAGCGGGAGACATTTCAATAGATTCTGTACATAGTGTGTGAGAATGAGGGTGCAAGTGAATGGGGATGTATTAGTTGAACGCATTCATAGATACTGAAAAGAACATGATCATGCCATCTCCAAGCACATGCTTGTGAATACAGTATGCTCAGTTGCAAAGTATAAACGGACCTCAAAGGTTAGGCTGAATCCAAAAACAGGCCAAAGTCAGAGTGAAAGAGTTGGAATTTGGAGAGATTGTCTGCACAGTACAGAGACGTTCTTCAAAGCTTCCATCTCAAACATGTACGACATACTGTAGTCACAAATATTGTCATACTACCCAACTTCCTGAGCAACCCCATCCCATTCTACACATTATGCGTTGAAAAAGGTAGACAAAGCAATAAGACATCATTTGAGCAGACTTCCTGCTCACAGCAATCAACAACGATTACATACAACTGCTGGTTTGTTATGTTGCCACTGCTTTAGGGATGGAACAAATTAGGAAGAATCAAAAAGTGCCAGTCCTGGCAAACTTAAATCTGGTTGTCTGATGCTGTCATATTGTTGAGCCTACCTTTAACACAAGCCTCAAGACATGACAAGACCATCTAAATCACCATGTAGGTTGTATTGGACCACTAAATTAACATGCAGTTTAGGGTTGGGCGGTATCCGGATTTCCATACCTTCACACCGTGCCATCCCAGGATACACGATATTACTGGTAGTGCACACAAGGGGCGCAATTTTTTTTTGTACATAAAATCCCAAAACATCACTTACCAGATTGCTAACAAAATGCTAACAAGTACTAAGGAATCACCATAGCAGATACTAAGTAAATGCTAAAGAGTGCATGCAAACTTTTACTACCAAGACAGACAACCCAACTCATATAGTAAGGCAAGTATATTACAACGCAGTTTGCAGCTAGCACAAACCATATATTAGACAGTAAATCAAATCAAATTTATTTGTCACATACACATGGTTAGCAGATGTTAATGCGAGTGTAG
Organism: Oncorhynchus kisutch; assembly: GCF_002021735.2. Lineage (NCBI taxonomy): Eukaryota > Metazoa > Chordata > Actinopteri > Salmoniformes > Salmonidae > Oncorhynchus > Oncorhynchus kisutch. The sequence continues at coordinate 72,050,000 of NC_034184.2, forward strand.
CGAAATGCTTGTGCTTCTAGTTCCGACAATGCAGTAATAACGAACAAGTAATCTAACTAACAATTCCAAAAAAAACTACTGTCTTATACACAGTGTAAGGGGATAAAGAATATGTACATAAGGATATATAAATGAGTGATGGTACAGAGCAGCATAGGCAAGATACAGTAGATGATATCGAGTACAGTATATACATATGAGATGAGTATGTAAACCAAGTGGCATAGTTAAAGTGGCTAGTGATACATGTATTACATAAGGATGCAGTCGATGATATAGAGTACAGTATCTACGTATGCATATGAGATGAATAATGTAGGGTAAGTAACATTATATAAGGTAGCATTGTTTAAAGTGGCTAGTGATATATTTACATCATTTCCCATCAATTCCCATGATTAAAGTGGCTGGAGTAGAGTCAGTGGCATTGACAGTGTGTTGGCAGTAGCCACTCAATGTTAGTGGTGGCTGTTTAACAGTCTGATGGCCTTGAGATAGAAGCTGTTTTTCAGTCTCTCGGTCCCAGCTTTGATGCACCTGTACTGACCTCGCCTTCTGGATGACAGCGGGGTGAACAGGCAGTGGCTCGGGTGGTTGATGTCCTTGATGATCTTTATGGCCTTCCTGTAGCATCGGGTGGTGTAGGTGTCCTGGAGGGCAGGTAGTTTGCCCCCGGTGATGCGTTGTGCAGACCTCACTACCCTCTGGAGAGCCTTACGGTTGAGGGCGGTGCAGTTGCCATACCAGGCGGTGATACAGCCCGCCAGGATGCTCTCGATTGTGCATCTGTAGAAGTTTGTGAGTGCTTTTGGTGACAAGCCGAATTTCTTCAGCCTCCTGAGGTTGAAGAGGCGCTGCTGCGCCTTCTTCACGATGCTGTCTGTGTGAGTGGACCAATTCAGTTTGTCTGTGATGTGTATGCCGAGGAACTTAAAACTTGCTACCCTCTCCACTACTGTTCCATCGATGTGGATGGGGGGGGTGTTCCCTCTGCTGTTTCCTGAAGTCCACAATCATCTCCTTAGTTTTGTTGACGTTGAGTGTGAGGTTATTTTCCTGACACCACACTCGAGGGCCCTCACCTCCTCCCTGTAGGCCGTCTCGTCGTTGTTGGTAATCAAGCCTACCACTGTTGTGTCGTCCGCAAACTTGATGATTGAGTTGGAGGCGTGCGTGGCCACGCAGTCGTGGGTGAACAGGGAGTACAGGAGAGAGCTCAGAACGCACCCTTGTGGGGCCCCAGTGTTGAGGATCAGCGGGGAGGAGATGTTGTTGCCTACCCTCACCACCTGGGGGCGGCCCGTCAGGAAGTCCAGTACCCAGTTGCACAGGGCGGGGTCGAGACCCAGGGTCTCGAGCTTGATGACGAGCTTGGAGGGTACTATGGTGTTGAATGCCGAGCTGTAGTCGATGAACAGCATTCTCACATAGGTATTCCTCTTGTCCAGATGGGTTAGGGCAGTGTGCAGTGTGGTTGAGATTGCATCGTCTGTGGACCTATTTGGGCGGTAAGCAAATTGGAGTGGGTCAAGGGTGTCAGGTAGGGTGGAGGTGATATGGTCCTTGACTAGTCTCTCAAAGCACTTCATGATGACGGATGTGAGTGCTACGGGGCGGTAGTCGTTTAGCTCAGTTACCTTAGCTTTCTTGGGAACAGGAACCATGGTGGCCCTCTTGAAGCATGTGGGAACAGCAGACTGGTATAGGGATTGGTTGAATATGTCCGTAAACACACCGGCCAGCTGGTCTGCGCATGCTCTGAGGGCGCGGCTGGGGATGCCGTCTGGGCCTGCAGCCTTGCGAGGGTTAACACGTTTAAATGTCTTACTCACTTCGGCTGCAGTGAAGGAGAGACCGCATGTTTTCGTTGCAGGCCGTGTCAGTGGCACTGTATTGTCCTCAAAGCGGGCAAAAAAGTTGTTTAGTCTGCCTGGGAGCAAGACATCCTGGTCCGTGACTGGGCTGGGTTTCTTCCTGTAGTCCGTGATTGACTGTAGACCCTGCCACATGCCTCTTGTGTCTGAGCCGTTGAATTGAGATTCTACTTTGTCTCTGTACTGGCGCTTAGCTTGTTTGATAGCCTTGCGGAGGGAATAGCTGCGCTGTTTGTATTCAGTCATGTTACCAGACACCTTGCCCTGATTAAAAGCAGTGGTTCGCGCCTTCAGTTCCACACGAATGCTGCCATCAATCCACGGTTTCTGGTTGGGGAATGTTTTAATCGTTGCTATGGGAACGACATCTTCAACGCACGTTCTAATGAACTCGCACACCGAATCAGCGTATTCGTCAATGTTGTTGGCTGACGCAATACGAAACATCTCCCAGTCCACGTGATGGAAGCAGTCTTGGAGTGTGGAGTCAGGGATCTTAATCCAGGAGGGGATCGTCTCTGCTGCTGTTACCAAGAAGCTTGACCGTGCATGCTAACATTAGCCACTTAGCTAACTAATTTAGCCACTTAGCTAAATGATTTATTTGAATGCTTTTCTGGTTTTTGTGAAAATGTTGCCTGCTAAATACTACGCTAGCTGTTACACAAATGCTTGTTTTGCTATGGTTGAGAAGCATATTTTGAACATCTGAGATGACAGTGTTGTTAACAAAAGGCTAAGCTTGAGAGCTAGCATATTAATTTCATTTCATTTGCGATTTTCATGAATAGTTAACGTTGCGTTATGGTAATGAGCTTGAGGCTGTATTCACGATCCCGGATCCGGGATGGCTAGAATCAAGATTATTAAGACATGTAGCTAGCTAGGTAAACAATGAACCTAGCTAGGTAAACAACTTGTAATACCATACAGGTCACGTAACGTTAGCTCGAGAGCCAGCCAGCTAACGTTAGCTAGTTAAACAACAATGAACATAGTGCCAACTCATGGCATTACTAGGCCTTGCATGAATCTGCAGGTAGTGGTAGCTAACCAACATTAGGCTCTAACTTGCAAAGGAAATGGCTCTGAGATACGAATAATAACATCATACACGTAATGTTAGCGAGCGAGCCAGCCAACATTAGGCTCTAACTAGCTAAGCAAACGGCTCTGGGATACAAATAATATCATACACATAACTTTAGCTAGGAAACCACTTTGTCAAAATTAGAAAAGTGTATTATCTGAATGTAATCATCATGCATCATTCATTTGGCAGACCTAACTTGATTGACCCTCTTTCAATTCTATGAGAGGCCTAGTCTATGAGAGGCCTAATCATATTTGCATGAATATTTTGGTAACGCCTATGCTATAGAGATGAATTCAGGTAATGAACTCATTATGCATCAACATTTTAAATTGATTACAATTATTTTATTGTCAATCATTATTGAATTTGTTAATTGTATAGTCTAAGTAGATTAATGAACTGATAATACATTCATACATTACCTTTTCTCCAATCATTTTTGAATGTGATATAATGAAATATTCTATCATACATCCTATGTGAATAATGTTCATTAAAGTTCATTTGTATATTAATAATAATAATCTGAAAATCAGGCTGAAATGTAATATTTCTCCTATTGTTCATGTCTATATAGCCTAGGACAATGTGGTAAAGTACTGTTCCTTATCCACTTAATGTATGTGTATGATATTTCTGATCCTCGCCCCTACCATTTTTTAAAGGTATTTGATACCAACAGATGTTAACAGATGTTAATATCTGTATTCCCAGTCATGTGAAATCCATCGATTAGAGCCCTTTAAATTCATTTAAATTGACTGATTTCCTTATATGAACTGTTTAGATTTCTGTTCAGTATAGTTGTTGCATGTTGCGTTTAGATTTCTGTTCAGTATAGTTGTTGCATGTTGCGTTTAGATTTCTGTTCAGTATAGTTGTTGCACCTTTAGATCTCCTTTCAACTGGATATTTTCATCCATTTTTTACAATGGTGTTTTCTTGCAAATTACACACACAAAAATTCACCCCCTTTTTTCTCCCCAATTTTGTGGTATCCAATTGGTAGTAGTTACTGGCTTGTCTCATCGCTGCAACTCCCGTACGGAGAGGCAAAGGTCGAGCTGTTCTTGACACAATGGTCCCTCCAACCCGGAAGCCAGCTGCACCAATGTGTCGGAGGAAACACCGTACTACACCTTGCGACAGTGTCAGCATGCACTACGCCCGGCCCGCCACAGGACTCGCTAGTGCACAATGAGAAAAGGATATCCCTGCCAGCCAAACCCTCTCTAACCCGGACGACGCTGGGCCAATTGTGCAACGCCCCATGGGCCTCCCGGTCGCGGCCGGCTGCGACAGGGCCTGGACCCAAACCCTCTTGGTAGCCTCGTCAGGCCAACTGGTTCTACGAATTTGGGATCTTTCGTCCCATAACTGTCCCAGAATCAATTTGGAATAGGCTATTTCTGTCGCACACAGAACGACAAGCTGACCAATAGAATAGGTTAATAAAAAAAATACTATGGGGGAATAGTAGATTGACATAAGCTGAGGAAAAGTGAAGGAATTCGGTAAGGACACATGCCGTTGAATCCTCGAGTTCCTTGTTCTGGTAAGATCAATTTCCATAATCTAAATTGTGCTTTCTGTCATTCTGAACTCTGTGGGTGGACGCCCTAGTCAGGTTACAAATGCTTATGGTCCGGTAAATATCTCAAATAAATTGCTGCCGGTCAAATGTCCAACTCCACATTTTCCGAACGGAAACCCGAACGCACGCACACACTCAAAAGCTCAGTAGAACTCACACAGACAGGCAAGCAAGCAAGCACACACTACACATAGGAAATCCCAGCTGATCCTAGCGATGAAAGCAAACCCTGCAAATGATCCTGTACTGGAAACAGTAATCCTCCTGAGATCCTCCTGAGATAAGAGGGAAAAAACTAAAAGAGAAAGTATGGACTACACAAACACAAGTGCTACACACACACCCGCGAAATCTACTATTAAAATAAGTATTGCACATGTTCGCCCAAAGTCGAAACAAGGTGACATCTTTTATATGCGAGTACTTGCAGATGCATCCTAATTTTTTTTAATATCATATCCAAAACCAATCCAAGTATAAAACAAACATTGACCTCTATACTTAAAAATAAATAAAGGAAAAGTTAAACATCAATTCAAGGCTTTCCAGTTCTGAGTCAAAAGCTGACTATTGGGCTTAGATATACTGAGAAGCAAAGTTGAATTTCCCCTTCTGACAGCTTTGGCTAGCCTTAAAAAGAGGTGTCCTCCCTCTTCCCTCAGCTTGGTGGAAATGGGTTTGTGTCGTGCTTCATGCCTCAATGAGTTCTTATACGAATTAAAACACCTCCAAAAGACTCCTTTATATGGTGTCCCCCCTCCTCTACCCAGCATCAAACCCTTGGCACAGACCTCAGCCCTCGCTACTCCCTCCCCAAAGGCTCTTATACTCTTATACTCAGCTATGTGAACGAGAGAGTGATAGAGAAAGAAAGAGGAAGAGAGAAGACAAAGAGAGCAAAAGAAGGAGAGAGGGGGAGGGAAAAAAGAGATAGCAAAAGAGAGCAAGGAAGAGCGAGATAGTGAGCAAAAGAGCAAGAAAGAAAGCAAGAGAGGGAGAGAGAAAGCAGCCAGAGCCTCTCAACATTAATTAAAACACACTCCACACTGGCACTAAACTGAGCAACAAGAGGGAATGGGAAAGGAGAGAATATAATTACAGAGAGAGAGGATACGAGCTGTGGATCAGCCAGAGGACCACAACTCCCACCACAGCAGAGCAGTCTTTGGATAGAGCTACAGACATAGTTGAACAGCTACAGAAAGTCCCGAAGAACTACAGACCTGCTAGAATAGCTACAGACCTGCTAGAAGAACTAAAAGGTTTGTTATAATGGCTACAAACCTGCTTGAAGAACAAAATACCTGCGAGATGAACTAAAGGTTTGTTATAATGGCTACAGACCTACTAGAACTACATACCTGCTAGAATAACTACAGACCCGCTAGAATAGCTACAGACCCGCTAGAATAGCTACACACCTGCTAGAATAGCTACACACCTGCTTGAAGAACGAAATACCTGCGAGATGAACTAAAGGTTTGTTATAATGGCTACAGACCTACTATAACTACATACCTGCTAGAATAGCTACAGACCCGTTAGAATAGCTACAGACCCGCTAGAATAGCTACAGACCCGCTAGAATAGCTACAGACCCGCTAGAATAGCTACACACCTGCTAGAATAGCTACACACCTGCTAGAATAGCTACACACCTGCTAGAATAGCTACACACCTGCTAGAATAGCTACACACCTGCTAGAATAGCTACAGACCTGCTAGAATAGCTACAAACGTGCTTGAAGAATGAAATACCTGCTAGAAGAACTAAAAGGTTTGTTATAATGGCTACAGACTAACTAGAACTACAGTTGAGGTCAGAAGTTTACATACACCTTAGCCAAATACCATTAAACTCAGTATTTCCACAATTCCTGACATTTAATCCTTGTAAAAATGCCCTGTCTTAGGTCAGTTAGGAGCACCACTTTACTTAAAGATTGTGAAATGTTAGAATAATAGTAGAGAGAATGATTTATTTATTTTTTCATCACATTCCCAGTTGGGCAGAAGTTCACATACACTCAATTAGTATTTGGTAGCATTGCCTTCAAATTGTTTAACTTGGGTCAAATGTTTCAGGTAGCCTTCCACAAGCTTCCCACAATAAGTTGGGTGAATTTTGGCCCATTCCTCCTGACAGAGCTGATATAACAGAGTCAGGTTTGTAGGCCTCCTTGCTCGCACACACTTTTTCAGTTCTGCCCACAAATGTTCTATAGGATTGATTTCAGGGCTTTGTGATGGCCAATCCAATACCTTGACTTTGTTGTCCTTCCCGCCTCATGATGCCATCCATTTTGTGAAGTGCACCAGTCCCTTCTGCAGCAAAGCACCACCACAACATGATGCTGCAAACCCCATGCATCACGGTTGGGATAGTGTTCTTCGGCTTGCGAGCCTCCACCTTTTTCCTCCAAACATAACGATGGTCATTATGGCCAAACAGTTCTATTTTTGTTTCATCAGACCAGAGGATATTTCTCCAAAAAGTACGATCTTTGGCCTCCCGGGTGGCGCAGTGGACTAGGGCACTGCATCGCAGCGCTAGCTGTGCCACCAGAGACTCTGGGTTCGCGCCCAGGCTCTGTCGCAGCCGGTCGCGACCGGGAGATCCGTGGGGCGACGCACGATTGGCCTAGCGTTGTCCGGGTTAGGGAGGGTTTGGCCGGTAAGGATATCCTTGTCTCATCGCACACCAGTGACTCCTGTGGCGGGCCGGGCGCAGTGCACGCTAACCAAGGTCGCCAGGTGCACAGTGTTTCCCCGACACATTGGTATGGCTGGCTTCCGGGTTGGATGCGCGCTGTGTTAAGAAGCAGTTGGGTTGGTTGGGTTGTGTTTCGGAGGACTCATGGCTTTCGACCTTCGCCTCTCACGAGCCCGTACGGGAGTGGTAAGATGAGACAAGATAGTAATTACTAACAATTGGATACCACAAAATTGGGGAGAGAAGGGGGTACCGAAGGGGGTAACGTGGTACCTTCAGGAGTTTGGAAATTGCTCCCAAGGATGAACCAGACTTGTGGAGGTCTACAATTTGTTTTCTGAGGTCTTGGATAATTTATTTTGATTTTCCCATGTCAAGCAAAGAGGCACTGAGTTTGAAGGTAGGCCTTGAAATACCTCCAATTGACTCAAATGATGTCAATTAGCCTATCAGAAACTTCTAAAGCCATGACATCACTTTCTGGTATTTTCCACGCTGTTTAAAGGCACAGTCAACTTAGTGTAGGTAAACTTCTGACCCACTGAAACTGTGACACAGTGAATTATACGTGAAATAATCTGTCTGTAAACAATTGTTGGAAAAATTACTTGTGTAATCACAAAGTAGGTATCCTAACCGACTTGCCAAAACTATAGTTTGTTAACAAGACATTTGTGGAGTGGTTGAAAAACGAGTTTTGATGACTCCAACCTAAGTGTATGTAAACTTCCGACTTCAATTGTACATACCTGCTAGAATACCTACAGTCCTGCTAGAAGAACTACAGACCTGCTAGAAGAACTAAAGGTTTGTTATAATGGCTACAGACTTACTAGAACACTTACAGACCTGCTAGAATAGCTACAGTCCAGCTAGAAGAACTACAGACCAGCTAGAAGAACTACAGACCAGCTAGAAGAACTACAGACCAGCTAGAAGAACTACAGACCAGCTAGAAGAACTACAGACCTGCTAGAAGAACTACAGACCAGCTAGAAGAACTACAGACCAGCTAGAAGAACTACAGACCTGCTAGAAGAACTACAGACCTGCTAGAAGAACTACAGACCTGCTAGAAGAACTACAGACCTGCTAGAAGAACTACAGACCTGCTAGAAGAACTAAAGGTTTGTTATAATGGCTACAGACTTACTAGAACACTTACAGACCTGCTAGAATAGCTACAGTCCAGCTAGAAGAACTACAGACCAGCTAGAAGAACTACAGACCAGCTAGAAGAACTACAGACCAGCTAGAAGAACTACAGACCAGCTAGAAGAACTACAGACCAGCTAGAAGAACTACATACCAGATAGAAGAACTACATACCAGATAGAAGAACTACAGACCAGCTAGAAGAACTACAGACCTGCTAGAAGAACTACAGACCTGCTAGAAGAACTACAGACCTGCTAGAAGAACTACAGACCTGCTAGAAGAACTAAAGGTTTGTTATAATGGCTACAGACTTACTAGAACATCTACAGACCAGCTAGAATAGCTACATACCTGCTAGAAGAACTACAGACTAGTGGAGCTTCCAATCCAGTTTTGGGAAAGAAACCTTCCTGTAAAAAACAAGAGAAACAAATAGATGCAAAGCCTTACCTGCTTCACCCTTGGTCTCCCAGGGGAGAACTTCCTCTTGGAGATGGCAGGCTTCCCCATGCCAATCTTGGGAGTTAGGGGGAAAAAGGTTGTGGTGGTGGGAGGCACACAAGCACTATATCCAGAATGAGGTTGTGTCTGTGGTGGAGCAGCCTGGGCCTGGATTTGGACCTGAACCCAAGGAGGGCTGGACTCCCTGGGAAAGGACTCTGTAGGGAAGTGGGGCTGGATTGGCATGAGCGAGAGCTCAGGGGACATTTCAGGGGAAACCTTTGGGGCTTTGTCCTCTCCCCTCGGTGAGCTGAAGTCCGAGAGGCTGCGGTTGCTGGCGGGCATGATATCCATTTCTTCTGTAGTATCCATGTCTACGGGGCTCTCCATTTCAGGAAGTTCAGCCATGGGACTAAGCTCATTTTCTCTGATTGTGTCCTCTGCAATGGGCAATATATTTGGAAGCAACACTTCCCCCTCATCCAAAACAATTGGAGGCAACTCCTCATCCTCCAACCCCTGCAACTTCTTCTCAACCTCCTTTTCTGCAACTGCATCATGCACCTCCTGCATGGGTTCCATAACATTCTGCTCAACAGTAGTCTCCATTGCAGCCAATTCCAAAGGCTTCGTTTCTACAGGTGCTACTTCCATAGGCTCCTCCTCCTCCACAGGAGCCCCTTCAGTAGTCTCCTCCAAAAGCTCATGAGATATTTCGTTGGTGGGCGTGGCTAAAGTAGTTTTTGAGTCCTCCGATTTAGTCTCCTCCCCCTCTACATCGCAGGGCAAAGCATCCTCAGGCGCCGCACCTTTTTCCGTTTGTAAAGAGTCTGATATTTCCAGTTCCTGTTGGAAATCGTCCACGGGTGAGGCGGGACTCTGGGAGGCGAGCGGTGACACGTCCGCTAGAGTTCCAGACCTCTGGGGAGACTCCCGGCCCTCCGTCAGGGTAACGGTCACCTGAATCTCCTGCGCCAGTTCAACACCTGGAACAGAGAAAGCCAATCAAATAAGAGTATAACCTTGTTTGTTTTTTATCATGCTTTATTGAATGGATGTTGTGCTGAACTTTTTCCAAAGTCACACCTAAAGCAAGTGGGGAGTTAGTGGTTGAGGGAAGTTATACTTAGACATTGTGATTTTAAAGCATACACAAGTGCACCAAAACATCAGGAACACCTGCTCTTTCCATGACAAACTGACCAGGTGAATCCTGGTGAAAGCTATGAAATGTTATTGATGTCACTTGTTAAAACGACTACAATCAGTGTAGATGAAGGGGAGGAGACAGGTAAAATAATTATTTTTAAGCATTGAGGCAATTGAGACATGGATTGTGTATATGTGCCATTCAGAGGGTGAATGGGCAAGACAAAAGATTTTAGGTGCCTTTGAATGGGGTATGGTTGTAGGTGCCAGGCGCACCGGTTTGAGTGTGTCAAGTACTGCAAATCTGCAGAGTTTTTCACACTAAGCAGTTTCCCATGTGTATCAAGAATGGTCCACCACCCAAAGGACATCTAGCCAATTTGACTGTGGGAAGCATTGGGGTGAACACGGGCCGGCATCCCTGTGGAACACTTTCGACACCTTGTAGAGTGCACGAAGGTGTTCCTAATATTTTGTACACTCAGTGTCGAATGGTTTTCTATACTGTACCTGATGGAGACACTTTAGGCTCCTTTAGAGGGCCTGGACGCGCCTCCTCCCCCTCCAGCCGATTGCCTGGACGCGCCTCCTCCTCCTCCTCCAGCCGAGGGCCTGGACGCGCCTCCTCCTCCTCCTCCAGCCGAGGGCCTGGACGCGCCTCCTCCTCCTCCTCCTCCAGCCGAGGGCCTGGACGCGCCTCCTCCTCCTCCTCCAGCCGAGGGCCTGGACGCGCCTCCTCATCCTCCTCCTCCAGCCGAGGGCCTGGACGCGCCTCCTCCTCCTCCTCCAGCCGAGGGCCTGGACGCGCCTCCTCCTCCTCCTCCAGCCGAGGGCCTGGACGCGCCTCCTCCTCCTCCAGCCGAGGGCCTGGACGCGCCTCCTCCTCCTCCAGCCGAGGGCCTGGACGCGCCTCCTCCTCCTCCAGCCGAGGGCCTGGACGCGCCTCCTCCTCCTCCAGCCGAGGGCCTGGACGCGCCTCCTCCTCCAGCCGAGGGCCTGGACGCGCCTCCTCCTCCAGCCGAGGGCCTGGACGCGCCTCCTCCAGCCGAGGGCCTGGACGCGCCTCCTCCTCCTCCTCCTCCAGCCGAGGGCCTGGACGCGCCTCCTCCTCCTCCTTCTCCAGCCGAGGGCCTGGACGCGCCTCCTCCTCCTCCTCCAGCCGAGGGCCTGGACGCGCCTCCTCCTCCTCCTCCTCCAGCCGAGGGCCTGGACGCGCCTCCTCCTCCAGCCGAGGGCCTGGACGCGCCTCCTCCTTCTCCAGCCGAGGGCCTGGACGCTCCTCCTCCAGCCGAGGGCCTGGACGCGCCTCCTCCTCCTCCTCCTCCAGCCGAGGGCCTGGACGCGCCTCCTCCTCCTCCTTCTCCAGCCGAGGGCCTGGACGCGCCTCCCCCTCCTCCTCCTCCAGCAGAGGGCCTGGACGCGCCTCCTCCTCCTCCTCCTCCTCCTCCTCCTCCAGCCGAGGGCCTGGACGCGCCTCCTCCTCCTCCTCCAGCCGAGGGCCTGGACGCGCCTCCTCCTCCTCCTCCAGCCGAGGGCCTGGACGCGCCTCCTCCTCCTCCTCCAGCCGAGGGCCTGGACGCGCCTCCTCCTCCTCCTCCAGCCGAGGGCCTGGACGCGCCTCCTCCTCCTCCTCCAGCCGAGGGCCTGGACGCGCCTCCTCCTCCAGCCGAGGGCCTGGACGCGCCTCCTCCTCCTCCTCCAGCCGAGGGCCTGGACGCGCCTCCTCCTCCAGGGACACCTCCTCCTCCACCACAGCCATAAAGACATCTGGAAGACAGGAAATAACAACTAAGTCACAATTTGATTGAGAGCTCTGCTTCTCTCACAAAACTAGGCTTCCATCCAAATGTCACTGAAAATAACTGGAAAATCTGTTATGAGAGTAAAATTTGGTCCTATTGAAAATCTGGCCATGAGACAATGGAATAGATGAGAATAGACAATGGGAAATTGAGTCCCCACTCAACAATTCACAGCCCTTCCAATTAGGCTCTAATCTCAAGTTAATTAGGGAACATCTTCCTCCAAGGTACTGCAACTCCCCGCCCTCCCCAACCCAAAGCCCAAACCCCAGCTGGTTCAATAACTCAATACTTAGTGTTCCCTCTATAAACATTGCCTAATTTAATTGACAATTTTCAGTTTGATCCAAGTCCTCCCCGATGACAGTCATGCAATACTTCTCCACATTGCATCATGATTATAGCAGTGATACAGGACTACATTCTAGTATTCATTCTAGAACTCCATCCACTATAGGAAGACTTGGTAATTTTTTAATAAGGAAGGGATGTGTGAAATGAGACATTAACATGATAAGCTTCATTTCAAGACTCACTGCATCTACTATCTAGGTCTACATCAATGCAAAAAAGACTACTGGGGTAAAGTGCCCATCAGTTTCTTTCCATTTTCCGAAACAATCTAGTTCATTTCCCCTGCAACGACCTTTCACTCTCAACTCTCCATTTCTGTCTCTTCTCCTTCCATCTTCACCCCCTCTCACCCCTCTGCTCTCCTCCTCGCATTGGAGGAGCAGAAGCACATGCAGTAAAACCCAAAGAGGGAGGAGTCACCATGACAACCCCCGTTTACTCGTTAGAACACCAAGGCGATGTTTTCAGGCAGAAAATAAAAATCCCAGCGAATCGGGTGAGAGAGAGAGATGAGAGGAGTTTGAACAATCCCACTGTGTTTGGCCTGCAATGAAAGTCTTAGGCTTTGCAGTGCGGCTTTGCATGGCACCCCCACAACAGTACGGTGCAGATAAACTCCCATGTCAAAACAGAGCTCAAGATTTCTTTGAAAGCAAACTAAATAGGGTTTACAGTGAAATGGATGGGGGGGACAGAACACAGGAGGAGAGTCATGGAATTCAAAGTTAAATCATCTGTACCTGAGGCCTCAGAGGACCCACCTGGTACTCTAGCACTACCACACCTCAAATGGGAGGTTTAGATAGGCGCGGTTCTACAGCAACATTCCCTCTAAGCTGCATGCAGGCGCGCAGCTCCCTGGGAGTGCTGCACAGAGGAAATATCAACCCGCGCTGAGAAGCAATAGATTAAACTTCACTCAACTTTCTAGAGTTTTCTGCCTTAGTTAACACTATCAACGATTCCCTTAACTGTGGAATTTGTGATCGAACCAACGCATTAGCCATGTTCAATGGAACATACCGAAACAAAACAAACCATACAAGACTTAGTATGCCAAACGAACTATGCAAGAGATTTTGTTGTAGGCAGAACGCATCTAAGTTGGATTCCATTGCATGGACAGGCACGACTCAGGCCCGTACAAAGACTGGTGCACCATAACCAACAAGAGCTACAGTGGGCCTATATGCAAATAGACCATTGCCATATATGGATCTGTGCCATTGACTTTGAACTGGACTGTGTTTACAGCATTAGTGGTGCGAGTAAATGCGCTTGTTTTGAGAACAAAGCCAGAGCTACATGTAGCCATGTGTGCACATTTGTTCATATCCTTTGCTATTTAGTGAGTTATTAGCCCAGTTAAAGATAATTTGTAGTCAGCAAAGGGGGAGTGCTCTTGTGAGTCAGGCAAAGAGCTTTTTTTGTCTTAAAGGGGCAGTCTTGTATTTTAAGACAGGCTTGAATAAGCGAAGTAGCCAATAGGCCTAGGGTAGCATGATGTGTTATTCTCTGTAATAATGGTATGGGAATAATGATGCATTGTATTTTGTAAAGTGGTTTCTTGCATCAAATGCCACATTTTCGGTCACATCCTTGTCTGAAGGATAAGTGGATAAACAGGTTCATGACAAGTAAGGCTGTTACAGTGACCGTATTACCACCACACCGGCGGTCTCGAGTCATGAAGGCAGTCAAATTCCATGTGTCCGTTTAGTCACTGTAATTAGGCTTCTCCAAGCTCTGATGCTGCTGATGGTCATTAGCAGCCTACCAAACTTGCTAACTGCCTGGTACTCAGCAGTCGATTGTTCCTCTAACCACTCTTGACATCAATGCAAATGTAAATCAAAAATCTAATTAAACACTTCATGAGAGCCAAAGAGCTCATGTTGCGCATTATTTCTATAGGCTATGCAATTGCGTGAGAAAACAGAGTGATGGCCTCTATTAAAAAGAGGATCCAGCAGATTTCTATAGGCTAGGCCTACTATATTTATTTTTCAATTTAAACAGATCGCTGATCTTCAAAACAGGCGTATAGCCTACCTGGCTGGAATGAAAATGAACCATGGGAAAAGCGTCCTCCATTCGCTATTTAAGTGCATAGATGAGAGTTGGGTAGGTTACTTTCTAAATGTAATCCGTTACAGTTACCTGTCCAAAATTGTAATCAGTAAAGTAACTTTGGGATTAACCAAACTCTGTAATGTAATCAGATTACATTCTGTTACTTTTAGATTACTTTCCCCTTAAGAGGCATTAGAAGAAGACAAAAATGTATGTTACCAATTGAACATCTATTGCAGGATAAATCAATGTTAAAGTTTACATAGCTAAAGTTTACATTACATCCATTCAATGGATGTAAATGGGTTGGTTATGTAGGCTTTATGGGTTGGTTATGTAGGCTTCTTCTACATATAATACGATTAAATTATATCTTTACATTAACAACCAATGTCCATCAGAATACCAGTCATTCCAATGAACTTGACCTTCAAGAATAGGACTTGGAAATATGAACGTATAGATTAGCCAAATTGTTTTACCTGAGCATAACCCCAAAACTAAGGACTGATTAGCCAGCCCTACTCTGTTGTTAATGGTTTTGTCGTCATGAGGACTGATTGGGCTCATTGATTCGAGTTGAAAAATAAATGCTGTGCCCATGGAATGGCACGATTTCAGCACAACTGAAAAGTGCAATTTACATGTGAAAAATTAATAACATATGCTGCATTCACTATAGGTCTATTGTTAACCTTTTTGTTGGTGACACATTGATATCTTGAAAATATTAAGCTGTTTAAAAGGCAAATCTACAGATGAAACAACAAAACGGGCACCCCGCCTCTGTTTTGGTAAAATGCTGAGGGATGGGCATGGAGAAATGTAACCACGCTCAGATTAGACAGAGCTATGGATGCAAGGACTGACAATCCATTACATAAAAGTATTGTTTTAACTATGTTATGAGGCTATACAATGTTTGTTTACATTTACAATGTTTTAAAAAACATTGGAGAAAAACAAGCTTATATTTTGTGTCCTCATGGAATGTGACAGTTGAACTAAGCTCACGAGGCATTTAGACATTAAATGCTTCAAGAATCAATGGATAGATATATGTATAAGTCAAAAAATTGATGTACAGTTGAAGTCGGAAGTGTACATACACCTTAGCCAAATACATTTAAACTCAGTTCACAATTTCTGACATTTAATCGTAGTAAAAATTCCCTGTCTTAGGTCAGTTAGGATCACCACTTTATTTTAAGAACATGAAATGTCAGAATAATAGCAGAGAGAATTATATATTTCAGCTTTTATTTCCAGATTCCCAGTGGGTCAGAAGTTTACATACACTCAATTAGTTTTTGGTAGCATTTCCATTAAACTGTTTAACTTGGGTCAAACGTTTCAGGTAGCCTTCCACAATCTACACAATAAGTTGAGCGAATTTTGGCCCATTCCTCCTGACAGAGCTGGTGTAACTGAGTCAGGTTTGTAGGCCTCCTTGCTCGCACATGCTTTTTCATTTCTGCCCATAAATGTTCAGTATTTTGTGCACCAATCCCTTCTGCAGCAAAGCACCCCCACAACATGATGCTGCCACCCCCGTGCTTCACGGTTGGGATGGTGATCTTCAGCTTGCAAGCCTCCCCTTTTCCTCCAAACATAACGATGGTCATTATGGCCAAACAGTTCTATTTTTGCTTCATCAGACCAGAGGATATTTCTCCAAAAAGTATGATCTTTGTCCCCATGTGCAGTTGCAAACCATAGTCTGGCTTTTCTATGGCGGTTTTAGAGTAGTGGCTTCTTCCTTGCTGAGCGGCCTTTCAGGTTGTCATTATAGGACTCGTTAACTGTGGATATAGATACTTTTGTACTGGTTTCCTCCAGCATCTTCACAAGGTCCTTTGCCGTTGTTCTGGGATTGACTTACACTTTTCGCACCAAAGTACATTCATCTCTAGGAGACAGAACACGTCTCCTTCCCGAACAGTATGATGGCTGCGTGGTCCCATGGTGTTTGTACTTGTGTACTATTGTTTGTACAGTTGAAAGTGGTATCTTCAGGCGTTTGGAAATTGCTCCCAAGGATGAACCAGACTTCGGATGGCGGCAGCAGTCGCACCACTGGAAGACATAGCTTGGACTGTAGTCTACAAAAGCCTATTCCTAAATCTTTTCCAGCGATCCATCAAACACATTTGATGTGACATCATAGTGGTCTCTGACTCCCGCCTTTTTTCAATGCCGATTTTTTCCGAGACAGGGGCATGAAGGGTCCATTCTAAAGTAAAACACATTTCACACATATATTATTTAGTTGGATATAGGGGGCGCTATTTTAATTTTTGGATGAAAAACATTCCCGTTTTAAACAAGATATTTTGTCACGAAAAGATGCTCGACTATGCATATAATTGACAGCTTTGGAAAGAAAACACTGACGTTTCCAAAACTGCAAAGATATTGTCTGTGAGTGCCACAGAACTGATGTTACAGGCGAAACCCAGATAAAAATCCAATCAGGAAGTGCCGCATTTTTTGAAACCGCCTCATGCCAATGACTCCTTATATGGCTGTGAATGAGCTACGAATTAGCTTACGTTTTCCACGCATTCCCCAAGGTGTCTACAGCATTGTTACATCTTTTTAGGCATTTCCATTGGAGAATAGCTGTAAGGGACCATATTTGGCGAGTGGTCACATGGTGTCTTCCCGGAGAAAATCTCACGTAAAATACTGAGGTAGCCATTTTCCAATCACTTCTTATGAGAAAACAATTGCCTAAACAGATATATTATCGAATATATATGTTAAAAACACCTTGAGGATGGATCCTAAACAATTTTCTGTCGATATTATGGAGCAAATTTTGAAAAAAGTTTTGCGTTATAGTTTAAGTATTTTTCGGTCGATTTCTCAGCCAAAACTGTTGAACAAACGGGACCTTTTTCGCCTACAAAAATATTATTTTTGGAAAAAAGGAACATTTGCTATCTAACTGGGAGTCTCCTGAGTGAAAGCATCTGAAGTTCTTCAAAAGGTAAATGATTTAAATTTGGTTGCTTTTCTTATTTTTCGTGAAAATGTTGCCTGCTGCCAGCAGAGCCTAGCATAGCATTATGCCATGATGAACTTACACCAATGCTTGTCTAGCGTTGGCTGTAACGCATATTTTGAAAATCTGAGATGACAGTGTTGTTAACAAAAGGCTAAGCTTGTGTTTGAATATATTTATTTCATTTGCGATTTTCATGAATAGGAAAAGTTGCGTTATGGTAATGCAGGCTATGATTACGCTCGCGGATACGGGATTGCTAGTTGCAAATAGTTTTAAGACAAGATTATATCAAGTATAGTGTGATGGTGACAATATTAGCCTATCACTTGTGAATGGTTTGTATCATAACTAAAGTCGACAAGTAACTTCTTAAAATGAAGCACATTAATCCGCTTTACAACAGGTGCAGAGCCTAACTAGCATACACTCAGCACGTGAGTTAAGTTTGGGGAAGATCATTTTTCACCATAAAAATGCACCTTCATAATAAAAGCATTACATGCACAATCACATTTGTGTTTACTTTTAAGAACGGTGTTTTCCTGCTAAAGGAACATTCGTGCATATGGCCTACTGCCGTGTCTGCATTGCTGTGCTTTTTATGTTAAGAAATAGCCTAATAGTTTATCAACATTTTAAGCTAAACGCTCTCATCTGTTGCGTAAGGCTCATTGCTTAAAACAGGATTTTTGATGCTAGAGTGGTTATATTAAATTGGGATCTATCGCATCCCACAACTGTCCCAGACTATGATTGGAATATTTATTTCTCACACAGAATAGGTCAACTTTTGTACTGTGGGGGATAGTAACAGTGGCTTGTAGGCTATGCGTGGAAGCCAGGAGATGTGTTTATGTTCATTAACGGTCAATTACCATGAGACCAGCAGTTATTTGCTTGAATCACCGGCTGACAAAATGTCATGACCGTCACAGCCCTAATGTCAAGCCCTGCATGTTTTTTTTTCCAAACGTCTCATGGAATGTTGGACTATTTCCATGTTAAAATGTTATAGGATGCATTTTCTCCATAGTTTTTGATGGTAGACCACTCTGGTAGGCCTACATTATGATCAAATAGCCACAAGTAGCCGACTTGACCACTGTTAAAACTAACTTAGTGGGTACAGTCTCAGTGCTCACAGTAAACAGAAGTTGCACAGAATTTTCACAATGTTCAAGTTTGCGCTCAGCAGACCTGATATTTTGCTCAGTGAGAAAAAAAATTAGACATTGCATAAACATGCCTGAAAATTTTGCTGTGACACCTCAAATTTTTATTTACGAGCAAACGTATCTACCAGGAAAATGAAGGATTCTATCTTTACCATCTAAAATATTTTTCATTGTGCCCCTAAATGTCTTTGTGTGAGCCAACATTTTTCAACTTAGGCGCTCCTTGTAAAAAAGGAAAACTCATTAGTTCATAGGTTTACTGGTAAAATGCACGACAGGGAACTTCAAGGACACTGCAGGCAGAGCAAAATTCAGTTCAAAATTCAAAATTCAGGTGGTAGAGAAACCAAAAAAGGTTGGGAACCACTATTGTAGAGGCAGAAAGATGTGTGTGTGTGTGTGTGTGAGAGAAAGGGGGGTGAGATGGAAAAAGCGAAGGTGAAAGCAAGAGGACAGACAGAGGGGGGAGAGATGGAGAAAGTGCCTTTTTTTATGCACTAGTGGTAAATACACCAGCATCTCTCCATCTCCGTCTCTTTGCTGCTACCACCATCTACGCTCGGCTAACACAGACGGAAGAAGAGGGCAACGAGGACAAAGCATCCCATTGGCTGAGCCCGGGGAGTTATTTTTAACTTGTGGCAGAACCGCCACTGTCTCCTGAGATGTCTCTTCCCCCCCCCCCAAGAGATCCGTAAATCTCAGCACCATCAGAGAGCACAGACAGGCACAAGACTGGATTCCCTTCACACTTCCATTCTCATTTATCTGATTATGCTGTCAGGCTGTGTTTTCAGAGAAAAAGTGAAGAATGTTGGTTCAATGTGGGACTGCCCATATGGAAATCTATACATGTATGATTGTAAGTTGCCTTGTTTAAAAGCATCTGCTAAATGGCATATATTATTTTATACTGAACAAAAATATAAAATGCAACAATATCAAACATGTTACCGAGTTACAGTTCAAATAAGGAAATCAGTCAATTTAAATAAATTCATTAGGATCTATGGATATCACATGACTTTGCAGGGGCGCAGCCATGGGTGGGCTTGGGAGCCAGGCCCACCCACTCGGGAGCCAGGCCCAGCCAATCAGAATTTGTTTTCTCACACAAAAAGGCTTTATTCCAGACAGAAATACTCCTCAGTTTCATTTGCTGTTTGGGTGGCTGTTCTCAGACGATCCCGCAGATAAAGACTCCTGAAGTGGAGGTCCTGGGCTGGCGTGGTTATATGTGGTCTGTTATTGTAAGGCAGGTTGGACGTACTGCCAAATTCTCTAAAATGACGTTGGAGGCAGCTTGTGGTAGAGACAACTCTGGCTGGACATTCCTGCAGTTAGCATGTCAATTGCCCACACCCTCAAAACTTGAGACATCTGTGGCCTTGTGTTGCGTGTCAAAACTGCACATTTTAGAGTGGTTTTTCACGATAGCAATAACACACTATGGAGGTTTGTGGTATATGGCCAATATACCACGGCTAATGGCTGTAACCAGGCACTCCGCATTGCATCATGCATAAGAACAGCCCTTAGCCATGGTGTATTGGCTATATATTACACTCCCTCAGGTCTTCTTGCTTAATTATAGAATACAAATCTACACTTCATGACCAAAAGTATGTGGACACCTGCACGTCAAACATCTTCTAAAAAAATAAATGGGCATTAATATGGGGTTGGTCCCCTCTTTGGTCCCCTCTTTGCGGCATTCCCCAAACTGTTGCCACAAAGTTGGAAGCACAGAATCATCTAGACTGTAATTGTATGCTGTAGCATTAAGATTTCCCTTCACTGGAACTAAGGGGCCTAGCCCTAACCATGAAAAACAGCCCCAGACCAATACTCCTCCACCAAACTTTACAGTTGGCACTATGCATTCAGGCAGGTAGCATTCTCATGGCATTCACCAAACCCAAATTCATCAGTCTATCAGACTGACAGATGGTGAAGCATGATTCATCACTCCAGAGAACATGTTTCCACTGCTCCAGAGTCCAATTGCGCATGGTGAACTTAGGCTTGTGTGCGGCTGCTCGGTCATGGCAACCCATTTCATGAAGCTCCCAACGAACGCTACAGGTCTTGTGCTGACGTTGCTTCCAGAGGCAGTTTGGAACTCAGTAGTGAGTGTTGCAAACAAGGACAGAGGATTTTTACACGCTACACCCTTCAGCACTCCCATTCTGTGACCTTGTGGCCTACAACTTCACGGCAGAGCCGTTGTTGCTCCTACAAGCTTCCACTTCACAATAACAGCAGTTGACCAGGGCAGCATTAGCTGGGCAGACATTTGACAAATTGTCTTGTTGGAAAGGTGGCATCCTATGACGGTGCCACGTTGAAAGTCACTCAGCTCTTCAGTGAGGCCATTCTACTGCCAATGTTTGTCTATGGAGATTGCATGGCTGTGTACTCGATTTTATACTTTATATAAAATCTGGCCCCCTACAAATCAGCCGGGCTAGACAATCTGAAATTGTTGCAACTCCTATTACTAGCCTGTTCAACCTCTCTATCGTATCGTCTGAGATTCCCAAAGATTGGAAAGTTGCCGTGGTCATTCCCTCTTCAAAGTGGGTGACACTATAGATCCAAACTGCTACAGACCTATATCTATCCTACCCTGTCTTTCTTAGGTCTTCGAAAGCCAAGTTAACAAACAGATTACCGGTCATTTCGAATCCTACCGTACCTTCTCCGCTATGCAATCTGGTTTCAGAGCTGGTCATGGGTGTACCTCAGCCACGCTCAAGGTCCTAAACGACATCATCACCGCCATCAATAAGAGACAATACTGTGCAGCGGTATTCATCGACCTGGCCAAGGCTTTCGACTCTGTCAATCACCACATTCTTATTGGCAGACTCGACAGCCTTGGTTTCTCAAATTATTGCCTCGCCTGGTTTACCAACTACTTCTCTGATAGAGTTCAGTGTGTCAAATCGGGGGGCCTGTTGTCCGGACCTCTGGCACTCTATGGGGGTGCCACAGGGTTCAATCCTCGGGCCGACTCTCTTCTCTGTATACATCAATGATGTTGCTCTTGCTGCTGGTGACTCTCTGGTACACCTCTACTCAGACGACACCATTCTGTATACTTCTGGCCCCTCTTTGGACACTGTGTTAACTAACCTCCAGACGAGCTTCAATGCCATACTACAACGCTCCTTCTGTGGTCTCCAACTGCTCTTAAACTCAAGTAAAACTAAATGCATGCTTTTCAACCGATCACTGCCCGCTCGCCCGCCCAGCATCACTACTCTGGACCGATTTACCGATTTCCGATTGTTATGAAAACTTGAAATTGTCCCAAATTAATCGGCCATTCCGATTAATCAGTCGACCTCTACTCTGGATGGCTCTGACATAGAATACGTGGACAACTACAAATACCTAGGTTAGACCGTAAACTCTCCTTCCAGACTCACATTAAGCATCTCAAATCCAAAATTAAATCTAGAATTGGCTTCCTATATCACAACAAAGCATACTTCACTCATGCTGCCAAACATACCGTCGTAAAACTGACCATCCTACCGATCCTAGACTTCGGAGATGACATCTATAAAATAGCCTCCAACACTCTACTCAACAAACTGGATGCAGTCTATCACAGTGCCATACGTTTTGTCACCAAAGCCCCATACACTACCCACCATTGCAACCTGTACGCTCTAGTTGGTTGGCCCTCGCTTTATACTCGTCGCCAAACCCACTGGCTACAGGTTATCTACAAGTCTCTGCTAGGTAAAGCAGCGCCTTATCTCAGCTCACTGGTCACCATAGCAGCACCCACTTGTAGCCAGCACTACAGCAGGTAGATCTCACTGGTCACCCCAAAGCCAATTCCTCCTTTGGTCATCTTTCCTTCTAGTTCTCTGCTGCCAATGACTGGAAAGAACTCCAAAAATCTCTGAAGCTGGAGACTCATCTCTCCCTCACTAGCTTTAAGCATCAGCTGTCAGAGCAGCTCACAGATCACTGCACCTGTGCATAGCCCATCTATCTACCTACCTCATCCCGATACTGTATTTATTTATTTATTTATCTTGCTCCTTTGCACCCCAGTATCTCTACTTGCACATTCATCTTCTGCACATGTACCATTCCAGTGTTTAATTGCTATATTGTAATTGCTTTGCTTTATCTTGGCCAGGTCGCAGTTGCAAATGAGAACTTGTTCTCAACTAGCCTACCTGGTTAAATAAAAGGTGACACAGTGGTCTAGGGCACTGCATTGCAGTGCTAGCTGTGCCACCAGAGACTCTGGGTTCGCGTCCAGGCTCTGTCGCGGCCGGCCGCGACCAGGATGGTCCGTGGGGCGACGCACAATTGGCCTAGCTTCGTCCAGGTTGGGGAGGGTTTGGCCAGTAGGGATATCCTTGTCGCTTCGCGCACCAGCGACTCCTGTGGCGGGCAGGGTGCAGTAACCAGGTCGCCAGGTGCACGGTGTTTCCTCCGACACATTGGTGCGCCTGGCTTCCGGGTTGGATGCTCACTGTGTTAAAGAAGCAGAGCGGCTTGGTTGGGTTGTGTTTCGGAGGACGCATGGCTTTCGACCTTCGTCTCTCCCGAGCCCGTACGGGAGTTGTAGCGATGAGACAAGATAGTAACTACTAACAATTGGATACCACGAAATTGGTGAGAAAAGGGGGTAAACATTTTATTAAATAATAATACAAATAAAGGTGAAATGTTTTTTTGTTTTTTTTACACCTGTCAGCAAAGGGTGTGGCTGAAATTGTTTAAAATCCACCAATTTGAAGGGGTGTCCACATACTACTATATACACTAAAGTATCTATCGACCATCTATCTATACTAGCCGTGTCTCATTGCTGCTTCGATCATATGGTTGACAGTGACACGTTGTGTTCTTTATTTACAATCAAGTTTCACCTTTGGTAAGAGTTTGTAGGAATGTAACTTTAAATACTCGACCTCTCATACAAGTCAATAGTGCTGCATTGTATTTCTGGTAGCTGCAGATGGGGACTAGAGGTCGACCGAATAATCAGAATGGCCGATTAATTAGGGCCGATTTCAAGTTGTTTTCATAACAATCGGAGATCTGTATTTTTGGACGGGGATTTTGCCATTTTTTTGTATACCTTTATTTAACTAGGCAAGTCAGTTAGGAACACATTCTATTTTCAATGATGGCCTAGGGACGAACGGTGGGTTAACTGCCTCGTTCAGGGGCAGAACAACAGATTTTCACCTTGTCAGTTTGGGTGAACCAATCTTGCAACCTTACAGTTAACTAGTCCAACGCAATAATGACCTGCCTCTTGTTGTACTCCACAAGGAGACTGCCTGTTACGCGAATACAGTAAGCCAAGGTAAGTTGCTAGTTAGCATTAAACTTATCTCATCAAAAACAATCAATCATAATCACAAGTTAACTACACATGGTTGATGATATTACTAGATATTATCTAGCGTGTCATGCATTGCGTATAATCTGACTGAACATACAAGTATCTAAGTATCTGACTGAGCGGTGGTAGGCAGAAGCAGGCACATAAACATTCATTCAAACAGCACTTTTGTGCGTTTTGCCAGCAGCTCTTCGTTGTGTGTCAAGCATTGCGCTGTTTATGACTTCAAGCATATCAACTCCCGAGATGAGGCTGGTGTGTTAGCGTGCGCTAATAGCATTTCAAACGTCACTCGCTCGCTCTGAGCCTTGGAGTGGTTGTTTCCCTTGCTCTGCATGGGTAACGCTGCTTCGAGGGTGGCTGTTGTCGTTGTGTTCCTGGTTCGAGCCCAAGGAGGAGCGAGGAAAGGGACGGAAGCTATACTGTTACACTGGCAATACTAAAGTGCCTATAAGAACATCCAATAGTCAAAGGCTAATGAAATACAAATGGTATAGAGAGAAATAGTCCTATAATTCCTACAACCTAAAACTTCTTATCTAGGAATATTGAAGACTCATGTTAAAAGGAACCACCAGCTTTCATATGTTCTCATGTTCTGAGCAAGGAACTTAAACGTTAGCTTTTGATACATTCTCCAACACTTTGTTTTTGCATTATTTAAACCAAATTGAACATGTTTCATTATTTATTTGAGGCTAAATTGATTTTATTGATGTATTATATTAAGTTAAAATAAGTGTTCATTCAGTATTGTTGTAATTGTCATTATTACAAATTAAAAATAAAAATAAAAAAAATCGGGCGATTAATCAGTATCGGCTTTTTTCGTCCTCCAATAATCGGTATCGGTGTTGAAAAATCATAATCGGTCGACCTCTAGATGAGACTACCACTAGAATGATGTAGTTAATGTAATACAAAGGGAGCGGTCAGTACTTGGCTCTGTGAAAAGCAGGCGGTGTCCCAAATGGCACCCTTTTTCCTAAATAATAATAATAGTCCCCATGGGCCCTGGTCAAAAGTAATGCACTACATAGGGAATAGGGTGCTATTTGGGACACAGCCTGCAATAAAAAGGCCCTTGCTTGAATCACACCCTTGACATTGAGGCAAGAGCGCCCATTGTCTGGAGTGGTTGAGAGAAAAAAAGAAAAAAAAGGTGCTGAAGTTCCAATCACACTGAAACACACACAACACCATAGCCTCAGCTGCGCTGGCTAGATCGAGAGACAGGGCATATGTAGAAAGCAAGAGAGAAGACCCGGAGAGAGGGAGGGAGAGAAAGTGAGATAAGACCGGTAGAGAAATAATAGAGCCAACAGGATATAAAGTGTGAAAAGGGGGCTTAGTCAAAACTCATCTGACTGAGCGACAGTGACCCCCCCCCCCCATCTCTTGTCTCCGCCTCTCTAGAACACATCCCCGTCATCACCCAGTCCCAGGCATTCAGCCTATATGTGCCCAAGGAGAGACCTTCCACCTCTTCTCCTATGAGCAGCACAGAAATAGAGGGCAGGGGAGGGGGAATGGGAGGGAGGGAACGAACAAGACAGAGAAATAGGTAAGGCGGACAGTCGTGAGACACAGACCGGTGTGCAATAACCAATCAGAACTGCAGTAGGCCTATATGCAAATAGACCTATATGCAAATATGGATTTGTGCCACTCGATTGAACTGGACTGTGTTAACAACATGAACAGATGTGCTTGTTTTGAGATCAAAGGAAGAACTACATGTAGCGAGTGCGCACATTGAATCATTTTACTCTTATATTCGCCAAAATACTTATTTTCCACGATAATTTGCAAATAAATTCATAAAAAATGATACAATGTGATTTTCTGGAGAAAAAAAATCTCATTTTGTCTGTCATAGTTGAAGTGTACCTATGATGACAATTACAGGCCTCTCATCTTTTTAAGTGGGAGAACTTGCACAATTGGTGGCTGACTAAATACTTTTTTGCCCCACTGTATGCGTGCACACACACTGATGCGTTTGCATACATGCATGTGCATCCCGCTTGCACACACTAACACAATCCCTCATATCCTCCTCTTACACACACACCAAAAAGGCATTGGAGAAGGGTGATGGGGTGGCTACAGGGAGAGGAGAGGAGGAGAAAGGGGGAAATCACAACAAATCCACGCCGCAATTCATCTGGGTGCCAAGTGGGTTGGGAACAGGGTCCATTTTCATTAGGCCCGGTAATAACGCCTTCGAGGGAAATCAGATTGGCTTTTAGCTGGTGGGGCCAGCCCATGATAGGTCACCAGCTGGTTCTGTGAATACAGGAAGCCAGTAATTGATGCATTTCTCTCCCACCACTCGCTGCCTGGCTCAGAGAGATGGAGTGGATGGAAGGGATTCAGACAATGCTGTGTGGACCATCCGTTTGAGTATCGGCAGAATTTAACTGCATCCTCCAAAAACACTTCACAAAACCCCAAACCCAATTAGTTATTGTCCAGAAAATGTGATCAGGCCAGTTTGTTTGAGCCAAATCGTCAACAAGACTACAGCACTATTCCACATAGTCAACAACAAGACTACAGCACTATTCCACATAGTCAGGTAGACAATGACCCTATTACACAGTCAACATTACTACAGCACATAGTCAACAGTCAAAAAGACCACAACTATTTTCCAGTCAACAAGAACACAACTAAGTCAAAGACTACAGCACTGTAGAATGTCTTCCTTAATTGACCCACCATAAACGTACCGGACATATACCAGGAGCTGTTGACTCATCCAGCTGTAACGCATAGAATTCAGGGGCTTTTATGCAAAGCAGTAATTGTTTCAAACCATCTCCTGCCATGTCACTGATGCGTAGTGAAACAGTATTGTTTGATAAAGGCATTGTGTGTACAAATTGTTATTTGTTCAAATGTTATGTTAAAATAGTCAAAGTCAAAGACTACAGCACTGTTCCATAGTCAACACAACAACATGTTTACACACGAATGCAAAGACTACACGACTATTCCAGTCAAAAACTAGACTACAGCATTATTCCAGAGTCATCAACTAGACCACAGCACTATTCCACAGTCAGTTAGACCACAACACTTTTCCACATTGTCAGCAAGACTACAATACTATTCCACATAGTCAACAAGACTACAACGACATTCTACATAATCAACATAATCAAGTGGTTCCCAAACTTTTTATCGTCCCGTACACCTTCAAACATTCAACCTCCAGCTGCGTACCCCCTCTAGCACCAGGGTCAGCGCACTCTCAAATGTTGTTTTTTGCCATCATTGTAAGCCTGCCACACACACACTATACAATACATTTAGTAAACATAAGAATGAGTGTGAGTTGTCACAACCCGGCTTGGGGGAAGTGACAAAAAGCTCTTATAGGACCAGGTCACAAATAATAATAATCAATCATTTTGCTTACATATAAAACCTTATTTGTTGAATTTAAATTTTTTGAATAACTCACCACAGGTTAATGAGAAGGGTGTGCTTGAAAGGATGCACATAACTCTGCAATGTTGGGTTGTATTGGAGAGTGTCAGTCTAAAATCATTTTCCACACACAGTCAGTGTTCATGCTAGTGAGGGTCGAGAGTCCACTCTCACATAGGTACGTGGTTGCAAAGGGCATCAGTGTCTTAACAGCGAGATTTGCCAAGGCAAGAAACTCTGAGCGCAGCCCTATCCAGAAATCTGGCAGTGGCTTCTGATTGAATTACATTTTCACAGAACCCCTTGTTGCAATTTCAATGAGGCGCTCTTGTTCAGATATCGATAAGTGGACTGGAGGGAGGGCATGAAAGGGATAACGAATCCAGCTGTTTGTGTTGTCTGTTTTGGGAAAGTGCCTGCGTAATTGCACACCCCCAGCTAACTCAGGTGCTTCGCTATATCACATTTGGCATTGTCCGTAAGCTTGAGTTCATTTGCACACAAAAAAATCATACAACAATGGAAAGACCTGTGAGTTGTCCTTGTTAATGCAGACAGAGAAGAGCTCCAACTTTTTAATAATAGCCGTAATTTTGTCCCGCACATTGAATATAGTTGGAGAGTCCCTGTAATCCTAGATTCAGATCATTCAGGCGAGAAAAAACAAAATCACCCAGATAGGCCAAGCGTGTGAGAAACTCGTCATCATGCAAGCGGTCAGACAAGTGAAAATTATGGTCAGTAAAGAAAACTTTAAGCTTGTCTCTCAATATTGTAAAAAAACGTTCAATACTTTGCCCCTTGATAATCAGCGCACTTCTGTATGTTGTAAAAGTGTTACATGCCCATATCATTGCAAAATGCAGAAAATACACGAGAGTTCAGGGGCCTTGCTTTAACAAAGTTAACCATTTTCACTGTAGTGTCCAAAACGTCTTTCAAGCTGTCAGGCTTTCCCTTGGCAGCAAGAGCCTCTCGGTGGATGATGCAGTATACACAAGTGGCATCGGGAGCAACTGCTTGCACGCACGTTACCACTACATTATGTCTCCGTCATGGCTTTTGTGCCATCAGTACAGAAACCAACGCATCTTGACCACTGATGTCACAATACTTTAAAATATCCTCTCATGTTGTCCTGGTTTCCAGTGGTTTGCAGAAGAGGATGTCTTCCTTAATTGACCCACCATAAACGTAACGGGCATATACCAGGAGCTGTGCCAGGCCCCCCACGTCTGTTGACTCATCCAGCTGTAACGCAAAGAATTCAGGGGCTTTTATGCAAAGCAGTAATTGTTTCAAACCATCTCCTGCCATGTCACTGATGCGTCGTGAAACAGTGTTGTTTGATGAAGGCATTGTCTGTATAGTTTTTTGGGCCTTTTCCCCGAGCGTCGTCCCAGCCTTATCCGCGGCAGCAGGAATAATTAAGTCCTCCACAATAGGATGTGGCTTGCATGTCCTAGCCACTCGGTAGCTCACCATATAAGACGCTTCTAGCCCCTTCTTATTAATGGTATCTGTTGCTTTTATATAGTCTTACTACTTGAAAGTAGTCTTTATTCTCCCTCAAAAAACTCCTATGGCTTATTTTTCAAATGGTCATGTTTCAGTTCTAAATGTCCGCGCAAGAGTGAAGGTTTCCCGCGACAGAGTAACGGTTAATGTGATTGGTTGTTAATTATTTGACTAGGCTTTGACTAGGCTACCTGTATTAAACATTGTGTTATTTCGAAGAACACTAGATGGCTTAATTTCATTTTTGGCAGTGAAACAAGGCTACTCAGGCGAGAGAGAGAAAACTCACCCAAATGTATAGCCCCTTTGGAAAATATAATTGCACTGTTTGAAAATATGCAGATTATTATTTTTAATAAAATTGTTATTTGTTAAAATGTGAATCACATTTTTATTTGGCGTACCCCCGACGGCATTGCGGGTACCCCTGTTTGGGAATACCTGAACTATGCAGCACTAGTCCATAGTCGTCGTCAACAACTAGATTACGGCACCAGTCCATAGTAGTCGTCAACAACGAGACTACGGCACTAGTCCATAGTCAACAACGAGAATACGGCACTAGTCCATAGTCGCCAACAACGAGACTACAGCACTAGTCCATAGTCGCCAACAACGAGACTACGGCACTAGTCCATAGTCGTCAACAACGAGACTACGGCACTAGTCCATAGTCGTCAACAACGAGACTACGGCACTAGTCCATAGTCATCAACAACGAGACTACGGCACTAGTCCATAGTCGTCAACAACGAGACTACAGCACTAGTACATAGTCGTCAACAACGAGACTACAGCACTAGTCCATAGTCGCCAACAACGAGACTACAGCGCTAGTCCATAGTCGTCAACGAGACTACAGCACTAGTCCATAGTCGTCAACAACGAGACTACAGCGCTAGTCCAGTCGTCAACTAGACTACAGCACTAGTCCATAGTCGTCAACTAGACTACAACACCTTTCCGCATAATCAACAAGACAATAACACTATTACAGTCAACAGTACTACAACACTACTCCATAGTCAACAAGACTACAACACTATCCCACAGTCAACTAGACAATAACACTATCCCACAGTCAACAGTACTACAACACTAATCAGTCAGACTACAGCACTATTCCAGAGTCAACAAGACTACAACAATATTCCAGATAATCAACAAGACTAGAGCCCTATTCCAGATTCAAAAACATTACAATACCATTCCACATAGTCGACAACAAGATACATACATCCATATTCCATATTCAATAAGACTATAGCCCTATTCCACATAGTCAACAACAAGACTACAGGACTATTCCATATACTCAACTAGACTAGGGATGGGCATAAATAATAGAGTACTGGAACGGATGTCAAAGCCCTTATCTTTAACCAGAGATGGAAATGTTGTCTTGAAAACAACATTAATTTGCTTTGACTTCAGTGTTCCATTTGTACATGTGCATATGCAGGGCGACAAATAAACCAAGACAAGCGTCACACAGTTCTACCTAAATCCCCTCAGTGTTTCACTCACTTGTGTTCCGACCGCTCCCTCTACACAAGCTGAAGCTGTGCTGAGTGCGCTCACAAACTCCTGTTAGACCTACATAAATAAATGCCTATCTGATGGGATACACAAACCAAATTCCTTGCCAAATGATCACAGTTTTATCAGAAATTCTAAATGGACTGGTTGACTAAAGGGAATTGCGTTCCAAGCCCTGCCGTTTTGGAATAACTGTGTCCCGTCTATTTTTTGCTTAGGCTAATTTGCGAACTGCTAGTGCCATTTAGTCTATAACCACCCTAAACATAGACAGTGAAAATTTGTAAAAATACAGTTGAAGTCGGAAGATCACATACACCTTAGCCAACTACATTTAAACTCAGTTTTTCCACAATTCCTGACATTTAAACAGAGTAAAAATCCCCCCTCTTAGGTCAGTTAAGATGACCACTTTTTTTTAAAGTGTGAAATGTCAGAATAATAGTAGAGAGAATGATTTATTTCAGCTTTTATTTCTTTCATCACATTCCCAGTGGGTCAGAAGTTTACATACACTCAATTTGTATTTGGTAGCATTGCCTTCAAATGGCTTAACTTGGGTCAAATGTTTCGGGTAGCCTTCCACAAGCTTCCCACAACAAGTGGGGTGAATTTTGTCCCATTCCTCCTGACAAAGCTGGTGTAACCGAGTCAGGTTTTCTAGGCCTCCTTGCTCCCACACACCTTTCAGTTCTGCCCACAAATGCTCTATAGGATTGAGGTCAGGACTTTGTGATGGCCACTCCAATACCTTGACTTTGATGTCCTGAAACCATTTTGCCACAACTTTGGAAGTATGCTTGGGGTAATTGTCCATTTGGAAGACCCATTTGCGACCAAGCTTTAACGTCTCTAGGATAGGGGGCAGCATTTGAAATTTTGGATGAAAAGCATGCCCAAATTCAACTGTCATCTTCTGGGGATGAGTAGCAAAGATATGCATATTATTAGTAGATTTGGATAGAAAACACTCTGAAGTTTCTAAAGCTGTTTGAATCATGTCTGTGAGTATAACAGAACTTATGTAGCAGGCTAAACCCAGAGGACAAACTATTTTTTATTTGAGGTCACTCTTTTCAATGGTTTATCATTGGGAATCCAGATTTCTAAGGGACTTGGCTTGCTGTTCCTACTGCTTCCATTGGATGTCACCAGTCTCTGGAAATTGCTTGAGGTTTTTCCTTTGTGTAATGAAGAAGTAGCCCTGTTCAAAACGAGGGTCACTTAATGTGTACTCTTTGATAGAGGCGCATGACCAGAAATATAGCGTCAGTTTATTTTCTTCCTGTATTGAAAACAGATCATCCCGTCTTCAATTTTATCGATTATTTACTTTAAAAAATACCTACAGTTTTATTACAAAAGTAGTTTGAAATGTTTTGGCAAAGTTTACAGGTAACTTTTGAGATATTTTCTAGTCACGTTGCGCAAGTTGGAACCAATGTTTTTCTGGATAAAACGCGCAAAATAAATTGACATTTTGGATAAATATGGATGGAATTAATCGAGCAAAAGGACCATTTGTGATGTTTATGGGACATATTGGAGTGCCAACAGAAGAAGTTCATCAAAGGTAAGGCATGATTTATATTTAATTTGGTATCTTACATGTGATTTCATAAAAGTTCGATTTTTATAGGAATTTATTTGAATTTGGCGCTCTGCATTTTCTCTGGCTTTTGGCCGAGGGGACGCTACCATCCCACATATCCCAGAGAGGTTAACTTCCTGACTGATGTCTTGAGATGTTGCTTCAATATATCCACAATTTTTCTGCCTCATGATGGCATCTATTTTGTGAAGTGCACCAGTCCCTCCTGCAGCAAAGCACCCCCACAACATGATGCTGCCACCCCCGTGCTTCACGGTTGGGATGGTTTTCTTCGGCTTGCGAGCGTCCCCCTTTTTCCTCCAAACATAACGATGGTCATTATGGCCAAACAGTTATATTTTTGTTTCATCAGACAAGAGGACATTTCTCCAAAAAGTACAATCTTTGTCCCCATGTGCAGTTGCAAACTGTATTCTGGCTTTTTTATGGCGGTTTTGGAGCAGCGGCTTCTTCCTTGCTGAGCGGCCTTTCAGAATATGTCGATATAGGACTCGTTTTACTGTGGATATAGATACTTTTGTACCCGTTTCCTTCAGCATCTTCATAAGGTCCTTTGCGGTTGTTCTGGGATTGATTTGCACCGTTCGCACAAAAGTACGTTCATCTCTAGGAGACAGAACGCGGCACCTTCCTGAGCGGTGTGAAGGCTGAGTCACATGGTGTTGCATACTATTGTTTGTACAGATGAACATGGTACCTTCAGGCGTTTGGAAATTGCTCCCAAGGATGAACCAGACTTGTTCATATTTTTTCTGAGGTCTTGGCTGATTTATTTTGATTTTCTCATGATGTCAAGCAAATAGGCACAGAGTTTGAAGGTAGACCTTGAAATACATCCACAGGTGCACCTCCAATTGACTCAAATGCTGTCAATTAGCCTATCAAAAGCTTCTAAAGCCATGACATAATTTTCTGGAATTTGCCAAGCTGTTTAAAGGTACAGTCAACTTAGTGTATTTAAACTTCTGACCCACTGGAATTGTGATACAGTGATACAAATAATCTGTCTGTAAACAGTTGTTGGAAAAATGATGTGTGTCATGCACAAAGTAGACGTCCTAACCAACTTGCCAAGACTATAGTTTGTTAACAAGACATTTTTGGAGTGGTTGAAAAACTAGTTTTAATGACTCCAACCTAAGTGTATGTAAACTACCGACTTCAACTGTAGGTAAATGACAGCTGTACAGAGCTGTGTGTTTCTTACCCATAGTGGGTTCTGGTTCTGGTTCTGTGGATTCCTGGATGGGGCTGGCCGGGGTTTCCACCATGTCGCTCTCCACCTGCTTACAGACGGTGCAGATGTAGTCGGCCTGTGGGTGGAGGTCCAAGTTGCCCCCTGCCTGCATCTCACACTCACCATGAAGCCACCTGAGAGAGAACCACCAAACACAATTAAATAAACAAACAGCTTTACTTTACTGCCACCTGACATGACTAAGATGACGCAAGAAATACTTATGACTGGAACGTACCACAATCACATGCTTCATCATAACAGTGAAGATTTAATTTTCATACATGTGAAGCTGGTTTTCAACTCAGTAAGTCATTCCTTACACCAGGAATAGTTATTTGACATCCACCCCAAAGCATTAAGCATGAAACAACATTCTAGCCAGGAAGGTTAGGCAGTAATCAGTCAGTAAGCCTTCATGGCAGGGACTCTAAGCCTGTGGTTTGTGGGTTTGCTCTCCCAGCTGCGTTTCCCAGTCGCTCACTCTCCTCCACTCTTCCTGCCTTTATTGCCCCCCACCCACCCCTGCTTACTCTGCCTTGCTCCCCCCCTCGCTTCCTCTGCAATGCTCTCTCCACCAGTCTCTTCCCCCCCCCCCTCTACCCCCACCCTACTCTTCCCTGTCACCCTGATGCAGGTGTGTTCCAGTGGGGTGCCTGCAGCCTGACTTGTCTCCTGTTCAATTTTCTCTCTGGCTCTCCCTGTCTGCAGTAATTACATTTCTGCGCAGGCACCTTGGCCTGGCAGCCGGCTGTGTCGAGAGGGCCCCCCACGTGAGTGTCCGCAGTCGGCAGAGGGTCATTATGGGGAATTGTGCTTCTCCAGCGACCACTGGCGTACTTACTATTAGGCAGAAGAGGCAATTGCTGAAGGCCTCACATCAAGGGGCCTCATGAGCTGGGCATTAACAAAATGTTCTCAGCTTGGCTCATTCCAGGGTTTTTCTTTATATATTTTCTGCATTGTAGAATAATAGTGAAGACATAACTATGAAATAACACATATGGAATCATGTAGTAACAAAAAAGTGTTAAACAAATAAAAACATTTTTTGAGATTCTTCAATGTTGCCACCCTTTGCCTTGATGACAGATTTTCATTCTCTCAACCAGCTTTATGAGGTTGTGCTGTGAAAAGGTAGGGGTGGTATACAGAAGATAGCCCTATTTGGTAAAAGATCAAGTCCATATTATGTTAAGAACAGCTCAAATAAGCAAAGAGAAAAGACAGTCTATCATTATTTTAAAACATGAAGTTCAGTCAATACGGATCATTTCAAGAACATTGAAAGTTTCTTAAAGTGCAGTCTCTAAAACCATCAAGCGCTATGATGAAACTGGCTCTCATGACGAGCGCCACAGGAAAGGAAGACCTCTGCCGCAGAGAATAAGTTCATTAGAGTTAACTGCACATCAGATTGCAGCCCAAATAAATGCGTCACGGAGTTCAAGTAACAGACACCTCTCAACATCAACTGTTCAGACGCTGCGTGAATCAGGCCTTCTTGGTTGAATTGCTGCAAAGAAACCACTACTAAAGGATACCAATAAGACTTGCTTGGGCCAAGAAACATGAGCAATGGATATTAGACAAGTGGAAATCTGTCCAAATGAGATTTCTGGTTCCAACCGCTGTGTCTTTGTGAGACACAGAGTACGTGAACAGAGGAACTCCGCATGTGTGGTTCCCACCGTGAAGCATGGAGGTGGTGGTGTGATTGTGTGGGGGTGCTCTGCTGGTGACACGGTCAGTGACTTATTTAGAATTCAAGGCCCAATTAACCAGCATGGCTACCACAGCATTCTGCAGCGACACGCCAACCCCTCTGGATTGCGCTTAGTGGGACTATCATTTGTTTTTCAAAAGGACAATGACCCAAAACAAACCTCCAGGCTATGTAAGAGCTATTTGACCAAGGAGAGTGATAGAGTGCTGCATCAGATGACCTCGCCTCTACAATCACCCAACCTCAACCCAATTGAGATGGTTTGGGATGAGTTGCAAAGCTGTCATCAAGGCAAAGGGTGGCTAATTTGAAGCATCTCAAATATATTTTGGCAGCAGTGAACTGAAAGGAAAGGCGGCCAAAGGAGTATGACCCTCCAGCATGACAATGTCACCAGCCATACTGCTCGTTCTGTGCGTGATTTCCAGCAAGACAGGAATGTCAGTGTTCTGCCATGGCCAGCGAAGAGCCCGAATCTCAATCCCATTGAGCATGTCTGGGACCTGTTGGATCGGAGGGTGAGGGCTAGGGCCATTCCCCCCAGAAATGTCTGGGAACTTGCAGATGCCTTGGTGGAAGAGTGGGGTAACATCTCACAGCAAGAACTGTCACATCTAGTGCAGTCCATGAGGAGGAGATGCCACACCAGATACGGACTGTTACTTTTGATTTTGACTCCCCCTTTGTTCAAGGAAACATTATTCAATTTCTGTAAGTCACATGTCTGTGGAAGTTGTTCAGTTTATGTCTGTTGTTGAATCTTATGTTCATACAAATATTTACAAATGTTAAGTTTGCTGAAAATAAACGCAGTTGACAGTGAGGACGTTTCTTTTTTTGCTGAGTAAAAAAATAAATATATATATATATAAATAATAGTACCAGTCAAAAGTTTGGACACACTGTGAGCCCCACTCAGCAATGTGAGTATGCTTAGAAGTACATATGAGGGGCCTCAGAGGATGGCCATTACAGCCCTCCTCGGGAGCTGAGTTGTGTTCAAATACTCATACTAACCACACTAATCAGTCTATTTGTGATGTAAATTGAGTAGTATGATTATTGGTCATAGTATGGATATAGTTAGTATGCCAAAAGTTCCCGGATGTCAAACTAAATTTGCTAAAATATGAAGTATAGACGCAGAGGACACTATTTACGTAATTTAGGGCCCATAATGCAATTCAGGAAATGGGTATGGCTTCACATCGTTTCCAGATTTAAAAAATATTCCAGAAATATGCAGTCGAAGTACCACGAGAGCAGATATAAATTCATTGCTTTAACTAATTATGACAAATGTTAAGAAAATGTTGAGCAATGAAATAAATTACTTAAAATAAGTTACCCAACACGTCCTCTTGGCTGACAATTTGTTGTAGTAGTGTAGTTGGCTACTTACATCAAACTTGCCAGTATATTAACTATAGGCTAACTAACTACCCAACGTTTATTGACTTGATTATTCCTGTCATTCTTATCTGGTGTAGTCGTTGTGTGTTCTCAACGGACATTCGGGTGCTTTCGTAAATTCTCTCTGGCTATCTACTACGATTTCAGAGGACTCTCCTCTGAGTGTACCAGAGCGCAGAATAATGAATTTACGAGCATTCAACACCCGTTGAATATAGCCGGTGTAAAAAAAAAAGCGTAATTAAGTGTTGCCAACAGCAGTTAGTCACCAACGCTCTGGATAACATGAAAACTGCCTAACCAGCTCTGCTAGGGCGAGGAAAATGGTCAGAGTGGTCTCATTTGTGTCTGTAAGTAGCTAGCAAGCTAGCCAACGTTAGCTTGGGTGCCAACGGCGGCGTTGTAAGGTCAGAACGCTCAAATCAACCCTACTCCTCGGCCCGAGCGTCCAGTGTGCGCTCCGATGGTGAAACACTTAGAATGTACGAACGGACAATCTGACAATGCTCTGAATTTACGAACGCACTCTGGCACTCCAGATTGAATTTAAGAACACAACCAAAGTCGTAAAAGGTCTAACTAGAAATTTGTTATGCTAAATATCTAACAAGAGGTTGCATAGCAAAAGCATCAACTTCCAGTAGACACACGAAGAGCTAGTACGCTCAACTGAAAGCATACACACCTGTTGTCCCAGGTCTAAATCAGTTCCAGATTAGAGGATAACAATTAAAAAATAAAGTGGAACTGGCTTCGAGGTCCAGACTTGAGTTTGAAGGGGCTAGCGGTTGATTTGGGTTTGCGCCGGCTATTTACTTCCCTGGATGCCAGGAAGTGTCCTCTACGGTGAACGATATGCCTGACCCTCAAGCAACTTTTTATTTAAATTTTTTTTATTTTAACTTTATTTAACCAGGTAGGCAAGTTGAGAACAAGTTCTCATTTACAATTGCGACCTGGCCAAGATAAAGCAAAGCAGTTCGACAGATACGACACAGAGTTACACATGGAGTAAAACAAACATACAGTCAATAATACAGTATAAACAAGTCTATATACAATGTGAGCAAATGAGGTGAGAAGGGAGGTAAAGGCAAAAAAGGCCATGGTGGCAAAGTAAATACAATATAGCAAGTAAAACACTGGAATGGTAGTTTTGCAATGGAAGAATGTGCAAAGTAGAAATAAAAATAATGGGGTGCAAAGGAGCAAAATTAATTAATTATTTAAATACAGTTGGGAAAGAGGTAGTTGTTTGGGCTAAATTATAGGTGGGCTATGTACAGGTGCAGTAATCTGTGAGCTGCTCTGACAGTTGGTGCTTAAAGCTAGTGAGGGAGATAAGTGTTTCCAGTTTCAGAGATTTTTGTAGTTCGTTCCAGTCATTGGCAGCAGAGAACTGAAAGGAGAGGCGGCCAAAGAAAGAATTGGTTTTGGGGGTGACTAGAGAGATATACCTGCTGGAGCATGTGCTACGGGTGGGAGATGCTATGGTGACCAGCGAGCTGAGATAAGGGGGGACTTTACCTAGCAGGGTCTTGTAGATGACATGGAGCCAGTGGGTTTGGCGACGAGTATGAAGCGAGGGCCAGCCAACGAGAGCGTACAGGTCGCAATGGTGGGTAGTATATGGGGCTTTGGTGACAAAACGGATTGCACTGTGATAGACTGCATCCAATTTGTTGAGTAGGGTATTGGAGGCTATTTTGTAAATGACATCGCCAAAGTCGAGGATTGGTAGGATGGTCATTTTTACAAGGGTATGTTTGGCAGCATGAGTGAAGACTTGCTGGACCTTGGATAAACCAATCCAGTCGCCATAGTGGTCTTTACGTTCCCGACCCCTCATCACAAAGGCATCACTATGCCGCCAACTGCATGAGCTCTGGATTGCCGTAACGACCTTCTAGTGGTCACCGGGGGCAACAATCGCTCTGTTGTGAAAAACCTTAGCTCTCGGCAGAGCTGCCAGATCCAGCTCAGTGATTGGTTAATAATAGTAGTTGGTATAGAGGCTCACGTAGCCAGTAAACTAACGATTAATTGTTTTAAGTGACCGAGATTGGCTGGAGCGCTGGGCCAGTTGGTGAACTGGAGATTACCTTTGGTATTGACCATTTGTAAGCTGTGAAACAAAGTTTTCCGATCTGTAAAGCTTGTGAACCAATTCAGTTATAATCCATCTGAGATATTAACTCTTTGGCGGTGTGACAGTCTCCAGCTGTAAACCACATTATAATCCAATTCATTATATGACGCCGACAGCGGGGTGTCAATCCACATCGTTAGTCAATAAATAGCTTAATCACACGTAACGAGACCACATGTGGCAGATACAGTACACACCACTGACTAGGGATGGGTATTTCAAATCATTTCACTATTCAAATAATATATCATTACATGTTTTCGGATATCCGGATAGTCGAAATACATGTATATAAAAACTTAGGCTTAAACTTGGGAACTGGCATGCTGCCCAGCATGCACGACTTGGGTGGGGCTTGCTTGCAACTCAATGGCCAACAATAACAACAAACATGAGAAACCCGTGTAGACTATGATATGTCTTTTAATGGGGGCGCACGTCATAATTACAGTTTAATTGAATTAAGAATTCCAGATGTCATGGTAGATCCTTGTGTGTAGCAATGTCAAAGATAATTACATTTAGACAAAGCCTTTTCATTGTTAATATAGGCCTATGATTTATTTTCTTTGAAAATGAATACTCTTGCAAATATTTCAATATTAACATGTGTTCCGGATATTCAAATAACCGTGCCCATCCCTACCACAGATTGATACATATAAGCCTGGTCCCAGATTTGTGCTGTAGGACCCCTCATGTCATAACATGACAATGACCACAGCTTCTTACAGATTTGGGAACAGGCTAGTCACATACTAAATAAATATTGTAGCTCTACTGTGTATCAGCTCATTGTCTTGCACGGCATCCATCAGCAGTGTGGGGGACCATAACATAATCAACATTATAAACTGGGTGGTTCAAGCCCTGAATGCTGATTGGTTGACAGCCGTGGTAAATCAGACCGTATACCACAGGTATTACAAAACATTTATTGTTATTGCTCTAATTACGTTAACCAGTATATAATAGCAATAAGGTACCTTGGGGGTTTGTGGTATACGGCCAATATACCACTGCGAAGGACTGTATCCAGCCACTCTGCGTTGCGTTGCAAGTAAGAACAGCCCTTCGCAGTAGTGTATTGGCCATATACCACACCCCCTCGTGCCTTATTGCTTAAGTAACTACGGCTACAGAATGAGGCACGGCATCCATCAGCAGTGCGGGGGACCATAACATGCAGTGCATTCAGGAAGTATTCAGACACCCGACTTTTTGAAAATTGGAATAACGCTGTAACCTAACAAAATGTGGACGTCAAGGGGTCTGAATACATTCCAAATTTACTGTAAATCGACAGTAAACACGGTGACAGAATGAGGCATACCTCTTGCACGTGTGGCAGGTGAGGAGGTGGTCCTTAGGGGCATCCCCGCAGCCCTGGTCCCTCACACACAGTGTGCATGGCAGGGCGGGG
Source organism: Oncorhynchus kisutch (assembly GCF_002021735.2). Taxonomy (NCBI): domain Eukaryota; kingdom Metazoa; phylum Chordata; class Actinopteri; order Salmoniformes; family Salmonidae; genus Oncorhynchus; species Oncorhynchus kisutch. The sequence continues at coordinate 72,089,880 of NC_034184.2, forward strand.
GCGGGCTCCTCTGGTTGCCCGTGGCAACCCTCGCACAGTGTGATATTGTGGGCCCACTGGCCCGCCTGCCTGACCCCACACAAAGAACACACCCGACAGTTCTGGAGAGAGAGGGTAGGACAGAGACATGACACAGTTACACACTACATACGGATTCATTGTATTACAGAACAATTCAATATTTAGATTTCCATGTTCAACAACCAAGAGTTTAGAGTGACAAAACTACAACATGCGAAAATACATTTGAAAATAACATTTCAACAACACCCAGAGGCTACAGAATGCTTAGCTACATGGCAGCAGATTGTCCACACATACCATAGAAAGTAGTGTGTTTATTTCTGCCAACCTCCTTCAAACTTTTGCCAACTGACCTCACATTGTTATGATGCATGAAACTGTTCTATTAGAGTGTTGGTTGAAAATGTCCAAACAGAGGATTAAACTGGTTGCCATTTATAATTTGTAATGTCAGTCATTAAAACTGTTTTTTTTTTTTTACATATTTATGACAGCCATTTCAAACACATGATCACTGTATTGGATTACGCAATGATAATAATGAACATACATTTCCCCAACTTCCTTTGCAATGAGCCTATAGCCTATTACATTACACCTTCAAAAGTACCACTTCAGGCTCATTGATGAGCGTTCGAAAGGATCAGCGGAATTCCGAGATTTCAGGGGTGAGGAGGAACAAGCTCATTCTAAAGCTTCTCTGCACAACCCCCAAACCTACCACACACACACACCCTTCCCTTCTAAAGTCCACTGGCCTATTAGTGACAAACCACCCCTATGGCTTGGCTCCAGTGGCCAGCTCATGTCCAACAGCGGGGGGGAGAGAATTGGTGAATACTATCGCTGTTGGTCAGGCCCTGCCTGTAGGGCCAGGGGAAGAAAGGAAGGAGGTAGAGATAGTCACCCAATGTCTATTTTGGAGAAAATGAGTGCCTGACTGGGATTCTGGAGGAGATGGGGATAAGATGGGGGAGAGGAGTTGTGTGTGTGTGTGTGTGTGTGTGTGTGTGTGCGCGCGCGTGTGTGTGTGTGTGTGTTAGCAGGCCTCGGATAGCTACATTTGTCTTGGCAGTACAGTGTGCTGTAACCATGAGACAGACAGGGATTAATAGCAGACAGAGGCAGAGAAAAAGAGAGAGACGGAGAGAGAGAGAGAAAGAGGTAGAGCTGATGGCCAGCTGATGATCAGAGGAATGGGATCAGAGAGGTATCTCTATTAGAGATCGACAGATTAATCGGAATGGCCGATTAATTAGGGCAGATTTCAAATTCATAGCAATCGGAAATCGGTATTAAAAATAATAATAATAATAATCCTTTATTTAACTTGGCAAGTCAGTTAGGAACACATTCTTATTTTCAATGACGGCCTAGGAACGGTGGCAGAATAACTGCCTTGTTCAGGGGCAGAACGACAGATTTTCACCGTGTCAGCTCAGGGGATCCAATCTTGCAACCATACAGTTAACTAGTCCAACGCTCTAACCATTGCACTCCACGATCATAATCACTAGTTATAACTACTAATCCAGTTTAACAGGCAATATTAACTAGGTGAAATTGTGTCATTTCAAGGTATATGCAACAGTTTGGGCTAACTGGCGCATTGCCAACTAATTTGCCAACATTTTACGTAATTATGACATAACATTGAAGGTTGTGCAATGTAACAAGAATATTTAGACTTAGGGATGCCACCTGTTAGATAAAATACCCGAACGGTTCCGTATTTCACTGAAATAATAAACATTTTGTTTCTGAAATGATAGTTTCCGGATTCGACCATATTAATGAACAAAGGCTCGCATTTCTGTGTGTTATTATATCTGACTGAGCAGCAGCAGGCCCGTAATCATTCATTCAAACACCACTTTCGTGCGTTTTGCCAGCAGCTCTTTGCAAGCACAGCGCTGTTTATGACTTCAAGCCTATCAGCTGGTGTAACCAATGTGAAATGGCTAGCTAGTTAGCTGGGTGTGCGCTAATACCTTTTCCAACATCACGCGCTTTTAGATTTGGAGTAGTTATTCCTCTTGCGCTGCAAGGGCCGCGGCTTTTGTGGAGCGATGGGTAACGCTGCTTCGAGTGTGGCTGTTGTCGTTGTGTTCCTGGTTCAAGCCCAGGTAGGGGCGAGGAGAGGGACGGAAGCTATACTGTTACACTGGCAATACTATAGTGCCTATAAGAACATCCAATAGTCAAAGGTATATGAAATACAAATGGTATAGAGAGAAATAGTCCTATAAATACTATATTAACTAAAACCTAAAACCTCTTACCTTGTAATATTGAAGTCTCATGTTAAAAGGAACCACCAACTTTCATATGTTCTCATGTTCTGAGCAAGGAACTTAAACGTTAGCTTTTGATACATGGCACATATTTTACATGGCACACATTTTTACATGGCCCATATTGCATATTGGCACATATTACTTTCTTCTCCAACACCTTGTTTTTGCATTATTTAAACCAAATTGAACATGTTTCATTATTTATTTGAGGCTAAATTGATTTTATTTATGCATTATATTAAGTTAAAATACGTGTTCATTCGGTATTGTTGTAATTGTCATTATTACAAATAAATAAATAAAAATCGTCCGATTAATCGGTTTCAGCTTTTTTGGTCCTCCAATAATCGGTATCGGTGTTGAAAAATCCTAATCGGTCGACCTCTAATCTCTATCCATCCTCTGCCATTCTCTTCATCCCGCCAGTGTTTCACCCTTCCTTTCCACTCGAACCCTCCGTTTTGCAACACTTTTACTCATCCCTCCATCTGTCCCCCAACTTTCACCCCTCAATTTATCCTCACCTCGTCATGTCACTCCTTCATCCCCTATCACAGTCTCTTCTCACCCCTGTGCGTATGGGTGCTGGCAAGGTGAAGGGGCGGATGTGAAATGGATTAGCTCAGATTACATCTCAATCTCCTGCCTCCACAGACAGTGAGACTTGTAAATTCACCCCAGTACGGATGTCAATGAGAATGGTGGGTTTCAATTGGCAGTATCTTATAAGGGTCCAAATGACCATGGATGTCTATGGACCTAAGGCGATGCCTTTACAGTGAAATGAGGCAGCATTCTTCCAATCAAATTTTAAAGGGAAAATCCACTCAATCTATATTTTTGTATTTTTTCCATTAGCCCACTGCTAATACAGTCGCAAAATGTTTTGCATCATCATGATGTGGCCGGTGATACTTTGCTTCTTGAAAATCCAATAACTTGAAACCGTGACTGCTGACATGCAAAGCATTTTGGGACTGTGTCAACAGTGGACTAATAAAAATATATATAAAATGCCAAGAGTGTGCAAAGCTGTCATCAAGGCAAAGGGTGGCTACTTTGAAGAATCTCAAATATATTTTGATTTGTTTAACACGTTATTTCATAGTTGTGATGTCTTCACTATTATTCTACAATGTAGAAAATAGTAAAAAATTAAGAAAAACCTTGGAATGAGTAGGTGTGTTCAAACTTTTAACTGGTACTGTATATATTTTTATGACAATTATTTATCTTGAATGGATTTTCCCTTTAAAATGGTGCAACATGATGAATCTCTGCTCCAATAAAATGTGGAAACAAAACAGCAGCATTGCGGGTCCTGGGAAGACATTTTGGACTTCTCCCCTTTGTACCACACAGTAACTAAGTAAAATGGGTGAATGAAAACAAACATTTTGGTTTGAAAGATAAAAGATTGAAGCAAAGAAATCCTCACAAGTCCCGAGTCTTCCAGGATGTAATAAGAAATACTGTTCCCCTTTACAGTACGGTAAAAAGGTTGGGGGCCATCTCAGCTTATGGCACTCTACTCTTATGTATCTACAGTTTTTTCCTCCCTCCATTTTAGCAACCACACTAAGCCCAGAATCTCCCTTTTATGACTTAATACAGAGCTCAATAGCAGAGATGAAAGCTTGGGTGCTTGCGTGCCCCCACTGCAACCCACAGCAAAGCCGGAGGAAACAAACTTTACTGCCCATGTTTGAGGTTTGTATCTCCCCCCACCTCCTGCGGCACAAAAAGCCACTACAAAAAGGCACTAAAAGCCCCAAAAGCTATTTTCAACTGCTGGATAAAAACAGCTGGGAGACTCTTAGGGGACAGTGGAGGGATGGGAGAGAGACGGAAAAAGAGCGAGAGAGAGAGAGAGAGGAAGGTGCAAGAATGAGAGGAATGGGGGTACGGTAAAACAGACAGAAGAGTCTAAGGAGGCAATTTAGAGAGGGGGAAAATAACAAGAGTGAGAGAAAGAGGGAGGAACAGAAAAGAGAGAGAGGCTGGGGGAAGGGTGAAACGGTGCAGGGAGACTTGCTTCAAAAAGACAAGAGCTTCACGCACGTTCCTTCAGAGCATTTCCCCCGTGGGGTAAATTGACAGCACTTTATACCTCATGCATACTCTCCTGTCTCGGCCCGACGGTATTCCCTGTGTTGTATAAAGTGTTTGGAGTGTTTCTTACCTTGCACCGCCAGCCGTTGGTGGGGATGGATTTCATGGTAGGCTGGAGACAAAAGGTGTGATAGCCTTTATCGCACATGTCACAGACCAGCATCTTACTGTCCTCCCCCGGGTTCCTGCAACACACACACACACACACACGGGAGAAATATTACACACACAATAATATACGACACACACAAAATTACACACCCAATGTAACACACACATAACCTAGACTAGAGAGAAAAACGGCATGGGAGTACTGTAGTATGGAAAGCACTAGGGTTTATGTTTCCCAACCGCAAAGACAGACACCCTAACCATTTTCAACTGTCACTTTGGTTTTTATCTGTGTGGTTCAGGAGAGGGATCATTGAGTCTGGTCCTCCAGGGTCTCAGTGTCTATAGGTTCTTTATCGCTGACTGATTCAGCGCTTAGGAATAAGACCAACTACATTAATTTATCAATAAAGTACAAGGAATAAAAGAAAGCCAGCCAGACAGACAGTTGAGAACTCAAATTTGGTTTGTCATTGGCGGGTAAAAAACCCTCACTGATTATGTTCAATGCAAAACATTTTATAACACACAAATGATCTCACACACCACGTTGTGAACATGACGTCTTTTTCCATTACCTGGGACACATAAGTTGTTACAGGAACGAGAAAAGAACATGTTTCCTTCATAGAATCCAATTCCCTGAACGTCAAGATTCTAAATTAGTCGAGCCAATCAAACGCACCATTAAACGGCACCCGCCATCGAGAACCGTTCCTCCGTGGCAGATTTTGGATGCATGAATGTTGTTCAAAGAATAAATCAAGAGACCTAAATGTAAGATTTATGTGGTGTGTGTGTGGGGTTATGGTATTAGTGAAGAGGCTAGAGACCAGAAATCTAACAAATCCCAGTAGCCTGTATTTCAGATGACAAGAATCAAACCTGAATGAGAACGTCATCTGATATTTACAGCTGTGCAGTGGAGTCACGCACACACACACACACACACACACGTCCCTATATCACTCGGAGTGCTGCTGCTGCCTAACCAACACCCCCTGGCCCCCATCCCTCTCCCCCCACCAATTCCCCAGCTCCCCATCTGTTATTAAAACGGCACTATATTTTCACTTTTCCAACTCTCTCCCTTGTAAGATTATCTCAGCTCAACACTGTGGTGCAGGCTTTACAGTAGGCGTCTTATCCCTACATACAGGTTTTACAGTAGGCCTCTTATCCCAGTAGTACATATAGGCAGCAGGCATTCAATGCCCACAATCTCAAATGCGATCTCCCTCAAAAATGTTACATTTAAACTTTATTTAACTAGGCAAGTCAGTTAAGAACAAATTCTTATTTACAATGACGGCCTACCCCGGCCAAACCCGGACGACGCTGGACCAATTGTGCACTGCCCTATGGGACTCCCAATCACAGCCGGTTGTCATGCAGCCTGGAACCGAACCAGGGTCTGTAGTGACGCCTCTAGCACTGAGATGCAGTGCCGTAGACCTCTGCGCCACTCGGGAGCCCAACATAAAGAGCTTCCGTTACATTCTGCCCATGATTGGAGTGGCAGCCAATCTCTATTGCACTCCACACTGCCCTTTCCCACCTGGACAAAAGGAAAACCTATGTGAAAATGCTTTTCATTGACCTCATCTCAGCGTGCAACAACATAGTGCCCTCAAAGCTCATCAATAAGCTAAGGACCCTGGGACTAAACACCTCCCACCGCAACTGGATCCTGGACTTCCTGACGGGCCGCCCCCCAGGTGGTAAGGGTAGGTAACAACACATCCGGCACAATCATCAACACAGGGGGCCCTCAGGGGTGCGTGCTCAGTCCCCTCCTGTACTCCCTGTTCACTCATGACTGCATGGCCAGGCACAACTCCAACACCATCATTAAGTTTGCCGATGAGTGGTAGGTATGATCACCGACAACAACAAGACAGCCTATAGGGAAGAGGTCAGAGACCTGGCCATGTGGTGCCAGGACAGCAACCTCTCCCTCAACGTGATCAAGACAAAAGGAGATGATTGTGGACAGGAAAAAGAGGACGAAGCACGCCCCCATTCTCATCAACGAGGCTGCAGTGGAACAGATTGAGAGCTTCAAGTTCCTTGGTATAAGCACACCAAGACAGTCATGAAGAGGGCACGACAAAATCTATTCCCCCTCAGAAAACTGAAAAGATTTGGCATGGGTCCTCAGATCCTCAAAAGGTTCTACAGTTGCACCATCGAGAGCATCACTGCCTGGTATGGCAACTGCTTGGCCTCCGACCGCAAGGCACAACAGAGGGTAGTGCGTACGGCTCAGTACATCACTGGGGCCAAGCTTCCTGCCATCCAGGACCTCTATACCAGGCGGTGTCAGAGGAAGGCCCTAAAAATTGTCAAAGACTGCAGCCACCCTAGTCATAGACTGTCTGTCTTTTACCGCACGGCGAGCGGTACCAGAGTGCCAAGTCTTGGTTCAAGAGCCTTCTAAACAGCTACCCCCCAAGCCATAAGACTCCTGAACACCTAATCAAATGGCCACCCAGACCATTTGCATCCACCCCTTCCTCTTTACCACCGCTGCTACTCTCTGTTATCATCTATGCATAGTCACTTTAATAACTCTATCTACATGTACATATTACCTCAACTAACCAGTGCCCCTGCACATTGACTGTACCAGTAGCCCCCCAGTATCGAGTCTCGCTATTGTTATTTTACTGCTGCTTTTTAATTACTTGTTACATTTATTTCTTATTCTTATTCGTATTTTTTATTTTATTTTACATTGCATTGTTGGTTAGGGGCTCATAATTAAGCATTTCACTGTTGTATTCGGCGCATATGACTAATAAAATGTGATTTGATTGACATCCCACAACAAGCCAATGCAACAGAAATAAACCTGCATGTCCCACGCGGGATTCCATCTCAAATCAACAACACTTCACTCCCCAGAGGCTAGCGTGCTAATCATTACGCTACCAAAAACATGGTCTTAGTAGGGGAGCTCACTTCCATGAAATGAACACGTTCAGAGTTAAGCAAACTCTACAAAAATCTTAAAAAGCCGTCCTTAAAAAGAGACACCAGTAGTTCATGCTCTTTTGGTTTCCAATTACATCATTTGCTGGCTTCAACTCTCCACTCCTGGAGCACTTTGACTCATCATCTCTCAGATTTAGTCATCCCAGTCTTTCATCTATTCTTTACTCTACTCCCCCAAAATGTGACTCCTCACAAGCATATACCACTACACACACACACACAGACACACACAGCCTCCCCAACCACACACACACTACAGAGACCACACATGCACGCACATAGCCCTACAACACACCCACACACACACCACCTTCCACAAAGAAAAACACTTTACATTAAAGCAGACTGCCCTGCGTAGGAATTTACTTTGCTTGGCTGGTTGTATGTGTAGTGAGCTTGGGGCTGATCAAACACAGTATGCACACAAATCTCACCAGCTCTCTTATCTTTTCTTTTAATGCTCCCATGCTCCTGCAAAATACGCTTGTTATTAATTCCACATGCAAAAAAATAAGACTCTTTCCCCTTTTATCTTCCTATAGACCCTTCAGAAAACAGAAAACTCCAACCAGATCGAAACGGACTCTTCAACACCATCTCCCAAATGGCTCAAATCTCTTTTTTTCGGTTTCTTTGAAGAACAAAAAAAACAGGGGGCTGTCTATATTCAGCTGGGTGCAGGACCAGACATGTTTTCCTATTAGTTCATAGCTATCCCTGATAGAAATCACATAAGTCAGTGGAGTTTTTCCACTCGGGATGAAGATGAATGGTGAGTGGACTATGGCTCAGGGGAGTGACAGAGTTAGGAATGGGGTCCATTTTGTGTCAACTCAGTCATCTTAGATAATTGTCTAAATAACTTTGCCATTGTCAGTCAACTACGTGACAACACCACATGATGGCTACTAGCGCAATGGTTAATAGCGCACACAGCTAACTAGCGCAAATGGCTACTAGGGCACACAGCCATTACCTGCAGGTCAGACAGACTTTGCACTCGGGGCACTGCCACCCGGCCCTCTTCAGGGGGGTGACACTCACGTCCAGACACGCCCCGTGGTAGTGCTGCCCACACGAGCTGCAGAAGAGCAGATCCTGCAGGTCCCCAGCACTGCCACACAACAAGCACTTCACCTCCTCTTTAACTGTAGGTAAGGAGGAAAATCATATTAACCCAATGAGTCCCACGGTAACCCCTTTTAAACATTGTGTGTTTGAGTTACAGACTTCTGGGTTGTACCATTGGATTTGTCCATTTCTTCTGCATCTGTCTGTGTGATTAACATGGGTTGAGCAAGAGGTGTTTGTGAGACAAGGGCAGATCCCGAAGGGGCCCTGGTCTTTTTACAAAGACATCTGTAGAGTCTGAATGATTTGAGTTACAAACTAACTATTAAAAGCTACTCTCACGAACACACACGTTACATGTTTTACTCTATGACACTCACAGGCTGCACGAGTCGGTCGAAGGTAAGGGGTTCTTCTACATAGAAGATCATAGGAAATCCTAGGACGTAGTGTTTATAATATTGTAATAAGATCACAGTTTCTGTCACAAACGCCAAACTCCGCACAGTTGTTAGTGACTAGTTGGATATTCATTTCCCAGTGAGAAAAAGAAATCTGCACTTACAGCATTCAAATTACATTTACTTTTATCAGGTTTTTGCTTTGGCGGACAGTTATTTATTTATTGACATTTGTCAATAACACTCATGAATACAACTGTTCATGTCAAATTGTGTTCTACCTGTAGCCCTGGTTGTCCTGAAAGGAAAATGGTAAAACAGTTAATTGTGGGGTTAAATAAAAGGGCTGGACATGCAGATAAATAACTTCACATTTTTGCTGGGATCGTTTAAGGGACAGTTCATGGAGGGGACTTAATATTAAAGGGACAGTTCAGGGAGGGACAATATTTAAAGGGACAACATACTCCAAAAGGAACATTTCACTGAACACATGGACTGGGGGGTAACTTTATGGACCATGACGTTAACATAAATGGTGCACATTTTTTCAAGAATCATCATGTGTAATTTTATTCAATGAGAAAGTAACATCACTTTGAATTTCACATACTAGACAAAACATAAAAAGGGTGCTTTGGCAAGACAGAGTGAATTTCATGAAACCTGTGTGACACTGATTCTGCAGCATGTCATGGCTGCTTGTGACCAAGGGAAATATCAGAGGTGAAATCAGAATAGATAAGAGTTGGCATAAATATTATGTCACTTATCGTAAGCCTTGTGTTGTGTCTAGTGCTGGCCTTTTGTCTACTAGACATCTATTGCGAAATCTAGTTATCCTTATTCTCCCAGTGGGACAAAGGGTCTATACTCACATCTTTGTGAGGCCAGCTGGAGGTGGTCTGGGCATAGGAGAGTGTGTCGGCGCAGGTCCTGGAAAGTTCCAGCGGCAGCGGCGCAGGGGAAATGGTAGGAGCGGCAGCAGCCTTCCTCACAGCACTTGATAGATGCTCCAAGGCGCTTACAGTATGCACAGCACTGCAAAACACAGACAGAGACAGAGTCCGAGAGAGAGAGGGCGAGCGAGCGAGAATGAGATTAACCTCTAGCGTCGAGCAATCCCGTATCCGGGAGCGTAATTATATCCTCAAGCTCATTACCATAACGCAACGTTAACTATTCATGAAAATCGCAAATGAAATGAAATAAATAAATTCACTCACAAGCTTAGCCTTTTGTTAACAACACTGTCATCTCAGATTTTCAAAATATGCTTTTCAACCATAGCTACACAAGCATTTGTGTAAGATTATTGATAGCTAGCATAGCATTAAGCCTAGCAACATTTTCACAAAAACAAGAAAAGCATTCAAATAAAATCATTTACCTTTGAATAACTTCAGATGTTTTCAATGAGGAGACATAGCAAATGTTCATTTTTTTCCAAAAAGATTATTTGTGTAGGAGAAATCGCTCCGTTTTGTTCATCACGTTTGGCTAAGAAATGATGATTTGCTTACAAATACGTCACAATGCTGTCGACACCTTGGGGAAACGACAGAAAGTCTAAGCTCATTCGTGACCCATACACAGCCATATAAAGGAGACATTGGAACACAGCGCATTCAAAATCTGGGGCACTTCCTGTATGAAATTTAATCTTGGTTTCGCCTGTAGCATTAGTTCTGTGGCACTCACAGACAATATCTTTGCAGTTTTGGAAACGTCAGTCTTTTCTTTCCAAAGCTGTCAATTATATGCATAGTCAAGCATCTTTTCGTGACAAAATATCTTGTTTAAAACGGGAACATTTTTTTTATCCATAAATTAAAAGAGCGCCCCCTATATCCAAGAAGTTAAGAAAGCTAGTTCCGATTCTTAGATGTTCCTGATTTTCACTCAATATTACCCAACAGGGGGGTGGTATTTTATTTGAAACTTTCTGAACATTGCAGATAGAAATAGAACAGAGCCTGACACGATTCCCTGTCAACCTGACAGAATCATATCTGTTCCAAAGAATACATTTCTATCTAAACATCCTGCAGTTGCATCCTCCTGAACAGACCCCCAGTTTAGCTGTTCAGTTTTAGTCAGACACTGTCATTGGAGGCCCTATGATTGATCTACACTTGCTACATGGAATACTTCTAAATAAGCACAGATTTCAGTTTTGGCACTTACTAAAAGTGTTTTAAACATCAATTCACACATGCTAACAACAATTGTCAAGTTATTGACAAATTTCAGCTCTAACCCCTCCCAGTCTAAAAAGAAAATGTTGCTTTTCCACATAAAATCTCTCATTAGTTTTCATCATGCCTCGCCATTGAAATTAAGAAGCAAAATGCATATTGGATTCAAAACCCAGGTTGAAGTTGAAGCCAACCTCGGTAATGGTAGAGAAGTGCTATTATGATTTTTAAAAAGACTGCTTAAATGAAGTGCACTGGTACAAGGCGAGCGAACCTGGCAGTAGCACCTGAATATTGACTGACATTTAAACCGCGGCCCGAGAATGAGAGCTCGTCTTTGAATAATGAAAGCAGTCAGGAGCAGAGAAAGAATGGGGCCTTGAAGTCAAAATGACTCAAGTCAGCACTTTTATGTTGCTCTCGCTCCCTTTCCCTCCCTCGTTCTAAAAACCCTTGGCCGGGGGGGGCCAACATGCAACAACCAGCAAACACATTTTTACACCGAGCGTTGGGCAATTACCGCCCGTGCACCAGCGACTTCCTTGAGGCATTGTAAATAAGAAGTTATTCTTAACTGACTTGACTAGTTAAATAAAGGTTTAATGAAAAAAAGGAATGGGAAGGATATTCTGTGGGATGTCGTCGCAGACAGGACCAATCCCGGCATGGGACGTCCCAGACAAGAACGTATTACCATAGAAATAGAATGAATATAACAGACATTCCCATTCAAGTCAATGTTCCATAATTCTATTTCTATGCTCATTACACCCATCAACTCTTCAGAGACTACATAGGGAGTAATACAATAAAGTAACCCCTTCAAAATAATGTCACCCCTTCTCTTCAAACCATAATCCTCCATTGCTTTGTTGAAAATAATCATTAAACACGACTGCTGTAATCGCATTACAGTGTGGTTCAGGGTTCTCTTTCCTAATCCACACCAAGCAGAAATATAAATATTTCATAAAAAAGGGAGAGTTTCCATCTCGCCATACCGATTGTTTGAGCACACTTTTCTCCCAACAACCACCGAAAGAGGCCTCGTTGAGGCAGAAGGATAGTGGCCAACCCAACCAAACTCTCCCTTCTATACAAAGAGCCAAAATGGCTACCGTCCAAATGGAGCAAACCTGAGAGGAATTGCAACGGATAGATATCTGGTCCAGTGCCACTGAGAATGGAACAAGGCCTTATGGGAACTGGACCAGACTGGTATCACATAGCAGTTTTCATACCATTGTGCCAACCCAAACCATACTGGTTTGGAAATGTTATTTCACATTATCCTTTTGGATAGTCAACTCAGTAGTGTGAAACGGGTAATAGCCCCAACCTTTCAAACACAGAGCGTAGAAGAACTGTGAGTTAAACTTAGAAACCTGTAGATTTAACATTTAAATATCTAGCAAAATTATGAAATATCCCATTGCCTATAAAAATTCTGTAGAAGAACGCAACACACACTGCTACACATAGTTTCGCAAGAAGAACCTGGCCTGTGTTGCTTCTTCTTACCAATGAGTCAGTCAGACATGAAGTGGACCAGTCTGGTCCACTTCAACAGCAGATAAGGTGATAGCACCTTAAATGCAGGGCTACGGTGTAAGGGGCTGAAGTGTATCCTGATGTCCTAATGCCTGGGGGTTTCATGGCTCGCTGCCAAACGTTGTCACATCACACTTGAAGGGCAGAATACCACTGGTGGGAGAGCTCTGACTGGGCAACCAACAGCCTCTGCCGAAAAACTATGCTGTTTCTATCACACACATACAGTAGATATGCCTACACGATGTGTAGATACACATAATCATCCATAGGATAGGCCTACATACGATACTGATACAAAGATACTGGTGTATGGGCTGCCTCTGTCACACACACAGGCTAACATATTTGTATTTATTTAACCTTTATTTAACTAGTCAAGTCAGTTAAGAACAAATTCTTATTTGAAATGACGGCCTACCCCGTCCCAACCCTAACAATACTGGGCCAATTGTGCGCCTCCCTACGGGACTCCCAATCACGGCCGGTTGTGATACAGCCTGGAATCAAACCAGGGTCTATATTGACGCCTTTAGCACTGAGATGCAGTGCCTTAGACCGATGTGCCACTAGGGAGCCACATACAGTGCCTTCAGAAAGTATTCACACCCCTTAATTTTTTCCACATGTTGTTGTGTTACAGTCTGAATTTTTTTTAAATGTCACTGACCTATGCACAATACCCCATCATGTCAAAATAGAATTTTATTTTTATGTTTTTAAATTTTTTTACAGATTTTTGTTTTTTAAAGCCAAAACATGCAGTCTGAACTAAAGCAAAACTGCACAAAATGTGGCAAAGCAATTCACTTTTTGTCCTGAATACAAGGTGTTGTTTGGGACAAATCCAGTACAACACATTACTGAGTACCACTCTCCATATGTTCAAGCATAGTGGTGGCTGCATCATGTTATGGGTATGCTTGTAATCGTTGAGGTCTGGGGGGTTTTTCAGGGAAAAAAAAATACCCGGAATGGAGCGAAGCACAGGCAAAATCCAAGAGGAAAACCTTGTTCAGTCTGCTTTCCACCAGACACTGGGGAGATAAATTAAACTTTTAGCAAGACAATAACCTAAAACACAAGGTAAAATCTACAATGTTATACTTGAAAATGTATAGCAAGACCTGAAAATGGTTGTCTAGCAATGATCAACAACCAATTTGACAGGTATATTATTAATTTTAAGAATGAATGGGCAAATAGAAAACTTAGAAACCCAGAAACACTCAGATGTAATCGCTGCCAAAGGTGCTTCTACAAAGTATTGACTCAGGGGTGTGAATACTATTTCTATATTTCATTTTCAATAAATGTTCAGTGATTTCTAAAAACATGTTTTCAATTCGTCATTATGGGGTATTGTATATAGATGTGTGAGAAAAAAGTATATATTTAATCCATTTTTAATTCAGGCTGTAACAACAAAATATGTAATAAGTCAAGGGCTGGGAATACTTTCTGAAGGCGCTGTACATAGGCTCACTAATATACACAGTAGTGAGAACTAAATTAGACCTTTTTAGCCGATTTAGGATGCAAATGCAATCAGACGAACCTGATATGGAGGTGATGATAGCTTGTGTGTGTGGGTAGTGTGTGTGTCAGCTGTGTGTGTGAATGTGTATGACTTTCAGAGCTGGGTAAGTTGTATGCCAGGCTGTCGGTGCATCCAAGTGTACATGTGCGAATAAAAGTGTGTGGTGTGTCACAGTGTGTGTTAACCTTCAGAGTTGCAGTCTCCTGAGCACAGTGACCTTTTCTGCTTTACACCCCAATGAGCCTCACTGTAGTGCCAGGGACAACCTTTAACAGGGCCCCATCTAGAGCTCACACACACACACACAAAACTGCCCTCAGACAACCAACCAACAATAGGTTTTTCAAATACACACACACCCTCTATCTTTCGGGCTGGGCGAAATGGCCAAAATATCAGAATATTTTGTGTTATTTTTATGTTTTTTTAATAATAAAAATTCTAACCCTGCTTTATGAGTAGTTCATGAACCTAGGACGGCAACACAAATAAGTGATTTCAATAAGGCTTTCTCCATTCGGATTATTTTGACATGATGGTGCAGACAGGTCACCCTGTTTCTAGCTCCTTATAAGGATTTCGCTGCACCTGCAATAACATCTGTAAAACCATGTACATGATCAATAAACTTTGATTTGATACTGTTCAATCACACTTCAAACTAAAATTATTTTCATAAATATCATTGCACAAACATTCTTATCTAGGCCTACACCAGCACTGGTACCAGGCTGTATTAGCTAGCTACATGTGCGCTAACTCTTAATACATGAAGCAAGCTAGATAGCCAACTAGCAATTGGCGGCTAACACATGTTAACCGGAACTTGCTATGAAAAGATAAACTAGCGGAGAGTAGTTAGCAGACGGTAAGAAACACAAACTAATATTGTAGTTCTAGAACGATTGTAGAAAGCAGCATCGTTGTCACCAACATCTTTCTGCATTTATCCGACCATGCAGACTGCAGAGTGAACGGCAAGAAAGTGCTTGTCAAATCAAATCTAATTGTATTTGTCGCCGAAATGTGAAATGCTTACTTACAACCCCCTAAGCAACAATACTTGAAAAGAAAAATAAGTGTAAACCTTTTACTAAAATAAACTCAATTGAATAGGAGTCTTATGGCTTGGGGGTAGAAGCTGTTTAGCTCCAGGCTAACTGGTGCTTGCTTCGGGACAGAGACGTTAGCCAGGAGTAGCCACTCGGATCGAAGCTAGCTAGCTGCGATGATCCGGTGTTAAGGTTTAGAGCTTGCGGTAGGAATCCGGAAATGTGGTAGAGAAAAAGCAGTCCGATATGCTCTGGGCAGATATCGCGCTGTGCAGACCGGCAGGAATTGACCGGGCTGAGGCTGGAGTTAACGGTGAGGACCACTAGCAGCGGCTAACTGACTATTAGCTAGTTAGCTGGCAAGCTCCTGATCGGCGTTCACGGTTCTTAAGTATAAAGATAGCAGATCCGTACCCCATTGGGTGAGGCGGGTTGCAGGAGAGTATATTCAATCCATAGATTAAAAGTGAGATTAAAATATATATGAAGAAAACGATAAATACACGGCACAGGACAAGACAAAAAAAACACATTTGACTGCTACGCCATCTTGGATCTATGCCGGAGTGATGCTTCATGCAAATGTTTTTGATCAGTAGGTAAGTCCCAAATAGAAGGCAAACAGATTTTTTGTCATCTGTAGCATCAGACGCCACTGACCATTCAAAACAAGCTCAATAACTCAATGCATGCTACACACTGCTATTGAATATGCAGTAACCTGTATGGCAGGCCTATTCTATCTTAATTTACCATTCAAATAAAATGATGACCATTATGTTGTTATACAGTTAGCTTGGTAAAGGCAAAGTGAATTATTGTTTGATTAAAACATATATGCATACATGGCTGTCTCTGGTAAAAAAAGAAAAAATATGTTTTACATTTTCAAATTGAATGATGTTGACCTATAAGAAAATCGGGAACCCACCGAATGTACACAAATACTGAGCTTGCAAAGAAACCCACTGCTGATCACTTGTTGAGGGAGAGAGCGAGATCGGGGGCATGTGCGCGCACACACACACACACACACACACACACACGGTTGAATCCTAACACCCACACCCCCAATGGATTGTCTGTTACATCTCACCTCTGTGCTCCCTGAGTCTATGGCTTTGTCCACGTAGAGCAGTGAATCCTGGGCCTCGCCGCGACACACCCCCTCGGACCAGGCGGCACAGTGCAGATGGGCACAGCACTGGCCTGTGGGGTCAAACAGGGACTGGACATTGATGTCGTCGGGGAGGCCGATCTGACCCAGCTCGTCCCAGAACTTAGGGGCCAGTTCCTCACTGAAGGGGTCCGTGCTGCCGGGTGCCGAGGAGGAGTGGAGACCACTGTCCGGAGAGCTGACCCTGGGGGGGGGGGGGGGGGGACAGGTCACTTTCAAGTTTATTTTTCACCCACATAGCAGTCAAACCGATATGTAACAACATAAATGTATGAAAAGGACAGACAAAGGACCTACACTAAAACTACTAAACATCAGTTATGGCACCAAAGAACAAAACTGGCTAATAGAAAAAGAACCACGAGAGAGCCTTGCATCCAATTTATGGGGATAGCTTTGTGGCAGTTCATAGTAGGGTAAACCCTGGTACCCGGGATCGTCCCATGACAATTCCCGTTTTCTTTTAAATTAATATTTCCCCCAATGTCATGCAGCAGCAAATTTAAATATTAGCTATTTTATTTTTGCCAACCAGGTCGACGCATGCAAACCCTTAGCCTAGCGTATTTACGTCACACAAAGTCGCCATAAATTCAAAGCACACACATAATTGACACTAATAGACCGCACACAAGACCCAAATGCAGTTTAGAGTTCTCATCGGGACTGAACATTCGATCCCAGTCTGACCCAAGCCATGTGAGCTGAAGGCCGAGCCCAGGCCTGATCCGACATCACAGAAATTAAATGAGTCCTAACCCCAAAAAAAGCCAGATTTCTAGAAAACAGTAGGCTACATTGATTTCACTCAACATTCTGTTGTTTTCCCTGTTAGTTAACACTATCAACATTTCACTTTACTGTGGGAATTGTGATCGGATCAAAGCAATATTAGCAACTTTCAATGCAAAATACTGAAACAAAAAGGAAATATGCATGAAATTTTGTTTAAGGCAGAACGCATCGTAGTAGGAATCTATTGCACACGACTCAGCTCATACAATACACAGACCTGTGTGACATAACCAATTAGAGCTGCAGCAGGCCAATATGCAAACACACCATTGCTATATATCTGTGCCATTTACTTTGAACTGGACTGTGGTCGTGAGAGGATGCACTTGTTTTGAGATAAAAGTAAGAGCTGCATGTAGCCACGTGTGCACATTTTGTTCATATCCTTTGCTAGTTAATACGTTTTTAGCCCAGTTATAGATACTTTGTAGTCAGCAATAGGGGGAGTGATTGCTTTTTACAAGAACACAAAACGTGTACAATTCTAGACCTCTTTGAAAAGTGAGTCAGGTAAAGAGCTTTTGTTTGTCTTAAAGGAGCAGTGTTGTATTTTGAGACAAGTTTGAATAAAGCAAAGTAGCCAATAGGCAGAGGGTAGCATGATGTGTCTGATTCTCTATAATCATGGTATGGGAAAAATAATGCATTTTATTTTGAAAAGTGGTTTCCTGCATCAAACTCAAAAACATTCATTCAGATACCTACTTGTCTGATTAACAAATGGATAAATACGTTAATATCAACCCCTGCATGTTTTTTTTTTAAAGTCTCATGGAATGTAGGCCTACATTGAATACCACAAAATGGCTGTTACTGTAGGCTGAATGACAGAACCACTATTTTCTTGTCAATGCATTTTCTCTATTGTTTATGATGGTAGGCCACTCTGGTAGGCCTACATTATGATCAAATAGCCACAGTAGCTTATTTGGCACTGTTACAATTGTAACAAAGCAGGTACAGCCTCAGTGTTCACAGTAAACACGCGCTGGAAGTTCCACAGAATTTTCACCACTTTCAAGTTTGAGCTCAGCAGACCTGAAATTTGCTCAGCGCCAAAATAAAGTAGAGGGAACATTGCTCATGATCATCTTTATTTTAGATTGATCAAATATTAGCTGATTAGAACATTTTGCTAGCATGTCATATGGGTAGATTTTGCTCATCGCTCGCGTAGTAGCGTGTCCTACTTCCGACCAAAATTGAACGGCTTAGACACGAGACGAGGACATTTCTAAGTGGCCCAAAACTTTTGAACGGTAGTGTATGTGGCAGTGTCTACAGACAATCACAGGCTACAAAGGGAAAATCAGCAACGCGGACACCGACATTCCGGACAAAAAACACTTTCTTTGCCCGCTTTGAGGTTAACACAGTGCCACCGACGCGTCCCGCTACCAAGGACTGTGGGCTCTCCTTCTCCATGGCCAACGTGAGTAAGACATTTCAGCGTGTTAACCCTTGCAAGGCTGCAAGCCCAGACGGCATCCCAAGCCGTGTCCTCAGAGCATGCACAGACCAGCTGGCTGGAGCGTTTACGGACATATTCAATCTCTCCCTATCCCAGTCTCCCCACATGCTTCACGACATCCACCATTTTACCTGTACCCAAGAAGGCGAAAGGTAACTAACCTTAATGACTATCGCCCCGTAGCAATCACTTCTGGAATCATGAAGTGCTTTGAGAGGCTAATTAAGGATCATATCACCTCTACCTTACCGGACACCCTAGACCCACTACAATTTGCTTACCGCCCCAATAGATCCAGACGATGCAATGCCGCACTGCCCCATCCCATCTGGACAAGAGGAATACCTATGTAAGAAAGCTGTAGTCAATGAACAGCACAGCATTCAACACTGTAGTACCTACCCTCCAAGCTTATCATTAAGCTTGGGGCCCTGTGTCTGAACCACACCCTGTGCAACTTGGCTCTTCAGTAAGGCCATTCTACTGCCAATGTTTGTCTATGGAGATCGCATGGCTGTGTGTTCGATTTTATACACCTGTCAGCAACGGGTGTGGCTGAAATAGCCGAATCCACTCATTTGAAGGGGTGTCAACATAATTTGGTGTGTGTGTGTGATGTGATCTATCTATCTATAGTGTACCTTGACACTTGCCTACTGCTGAAATGCTCTGAATTATTTGAGGAGCATGATAACGCTTAGAATTTATGAATGGCCTGTTTTGCAATTCACAACAATGTCATTGGCGATCAAAGCTACTATCATTACTAACTATATCAGTTTCACTTGCTGTGAAATCTTTACAAAGTGGCGCAGCCAAAAACGCCATGTGGCACAGTGACAATCTTACTTTGGGAAAACCCTAAAATGGTGACCCTATCTTGATTTGAAACACTTAAATAAGCACTTCAGATTTTAGCTTTATTTCCCGGGACTCAAGGGATACATTTTCACTACCCCCGTTATTGAAACTTGGTAGAATTTTTTGAAAAATATGTATCCCTAGTCTTAAATCTGGCTTGATATCTGTGGCTGGTTGGGATAGGGGATGAGACATTAACAGCAGTTTTAACTGATTCTATGGACAACGATAATTGCATTTACGTTCAGCTCCATTGATCATTAATTCTGGCAGTGCTATGACACTGTATCAAGGACAAGTCGTGCTCATTGACATTGTAAATCCCCACCATTCTCTCCCTCGGTAAGAAAGCGTCAGGGTAGAAGTTGCCCTTTGGCTAATGCACAAGAACTGGCTGTTCGAGCCCACACACACAAGCCAGCCTGACACACAATCTCTCCCTCTCTCATCCCCACCGGATAAAGCCTATTCCAGGATTTGGGGAATGGTAGTCTGGAGTCAGCTCTTTTCCCAGCCCAGGAAGCAGTAGGGTACTGGGGATGAAAGGCTACTGTATACTCCCCCTGCCGCAACATCTGTATATGCCTTCATAAAAATAACTATATTATACTGTTGTGTTGATTAGGGCGTACAACGGAAAACATTTTTAAACACTATGCAACAGAAAACGTAGATTAGGGTTTCAGGGAATTTTCTTCCATTTGATGCCTAATGAACACACTCCCATTAAGGTTACAAAAGGCTGTGGATGGGGGGATGGAGGACGATCAAACACTGATGGGCTGTGGCTCTGACATGCAAACAAACCATATATCAAAAGCTCAATCTATGAATTTAAGAGTGGTGACATTCCCCTACTACAGTGTTTATCCCAACTCCAGTCCTCAAGTAAATATTGTTGTTGTAGCCTCTGGACAAGCACAGACTGATTCTACTTGTCAACTAATCATCAAGCCCTTGACAAATTGAATCAGGTGTTTTTGTCTCGGGCTATGACAAAAGCATTTGCTGGTGGGGGTACTGCAGGACCGTCGTTGGGGAAGACTGCCCTACTAGACCCATCCCTCAGCTTTATAGCAAACAGAGATGCAGGGCTGCAGTTGGGCTCAAAAGCGAATTACAGATTGTGCCTTAAAAGGGAAAGAATTTCCAAATGGAGGATTTGGTGGTGAAGGATGCAATGAGGGTTGGTCTCGTAGGCCCGAGCCAAAATGCCTAATATGCAATCTCCTATCCCTTTTCCTCCACTTTCTCTCCCTCTCGTGTTCGCTCTCATTTTGCTCAGCTGTGGCTCGTACCTGTCTGAGCACATTCCGCACATAAATGTTATGTTCGGCATGAAAACGCTGCTGCTTTAAAAAGCTAAATAACCTTCTGGAGGTTATGGACACGTCTTGTAGACAATTTGATCATATGCAAATATTTTGGCCCAAACATTGGCCTTTTATTTTCACAACCATATGTAATTCCATTGGAAATGAGCTTTTGGAGAGGGACTGATGTGAATGACATATATGCAGCTTATTTGTGTGATATCAACAGCTTTTCCATGTGTTCATTTACCATAAAGAATCAAAGTGTTCAATCAAAAAACTACATTTGTTGAATCAGGCCAAACTGTTCGCTAAAGAATCCAACCATTGAGTATCCACGAGGCTTTTTATAATGAGTCATATTAATCAGGGCACACCGTAGGAAAACGTTTCAAAACGTTGTGCAACGGACAACATTCCTTTTCATGCGTAGTGAACGCAACCCCAATTTTTCTGTCTTATCTAAACCAAGCCCATTTCCCACCTTGGTGGTTGATGAACGTGCTGGCTACGTGTGTAAATACACTGTGGTCTTACTCTCTCTCCCTGGGACAGATGCCTCTCATTAGACAGAGTAGTGTTTCATTAGGCCTGTGATTACTTTGGGCCTGTCAGTCAAAATTACTTCAATTAGATCACCTTAACGAGACCCTAATTAGCAACTACACACACATTCAACACACAGGGAATTAGAATATAGAGAATGAGACGGCCCGATGCACGAATCAAAGTATGCATACATACATACCTACACACAGAGGGAAAGAAGGACAAACACATAAAAAATGTATCTATTTATTTAACTCGTCAAGTCAGTTAAGAACCAATTCTTAATTACAATGACAGCCTGCCCCGGGCAAACCTGGATGAAGCTTGGCCAATTGTGCGCTGCCCTATGGGACTCCCAATCACATCCGGATGTGGATTCCGTCCCTGGATTCGAACCAGGGACAGAAGTGACGCCTCTAGCACTGAGATGCAGTGCCTTAGACCGCTGCGCAACTCGGGAGCCATATCCACATGTAATCTGTCATGAGGTCACGCACCCCCTTACACAACTTTTCATCTTATCAACAGCCAATACAACATGCAGGGAGAGTGACAGTTCATCCTTGTCTCGTTAGGATACCTTCTCTACCATCTCCTCTGATCTCTCCAAAGCGGTGATTCATTGTGTTCCTATTCAGGCCAAAACAGAATGGGGTCTGTCCCCACACCACCTTAACACTTCTCTCACACAGTCCACCTTAACACTGCTATCACGCACGCTTGTTATTGTTTTCATTCTTCAGCTCCCCGTCTAGAACTGGCACAGCGCCAGCCCTGGACTGACTGACCAATCATGGGGCTCCAAAGAAACAATGCATTTGGGCCACGTTGTCCCCATCAGGAACCTTCCTGGGTGAGAGCATTACGTCACCGCCCCCTCAGGGAGGGAGGAGACACTCGATTCGGTGTCTTCTGACGGGAGGTCTTTGTCAACAGTGGATCACGTGAAGCTGAAAATGACGAGAGAAAATAGAAAATAGAGAACAGGGCTGGAGAAGCTAGAAGGGCCTGCCAGTGAAATTCTCTCTTCCTTCATGTATTTTTATCCTCCACCCCATCCACCCCTCCAAGTAACTAATCACTGGGGCCATTTCAGCACCACAATAATTGACCCAAATTGAAATTGAGCGCCTGGGTTCATTAGCATGCATTCACTTATTTGGGTCACGGTACTCCATCTATCTTTCTCCCTCTCTACCTACATGCCTCAAACAATGCACGATGGGGAGACCACTAATTTAGTTTGATGGAGAAACTTGGACACCGGGGTTAATCTGTTTCCAGCCAGTTAGAGGCAAAGCCATGGGTCGAATTCATTAGAATACAGCGTAGCCAAAGGTTTTGCAATGTAAATGGGGGAATTTCCATTTCCTATTGGAAAAGTTCAGATAGGCACCAAACAGAAGGAAACGGACAAACATTGAGGGACTAGCAAATATAACCCTTAACAATATTTCAGAGTAATTATTTCACTTCTTTAGGTTCTTTGGCTTCTCAGGTGTGAGTCTGGGAGAAGTCTGTCTAACATAACAAATATGCTTACACATTTATTTACCATTTCCAAGCAACATATTTGATCAGCAACAGGTACAGTAGGCATGTTAACGTGTGAACACATGCTCACAATAAAACAAGGTGGCCGCCTCAACCTGAGTAATACCTCCACCTCCTCAACCTGAGTAATGCCTCTACCATATAATCATCAACACCTCCATGTGGCATGCAAAAAACAACCACTTGAATGAACTAACACTGACAAGTCTATGAAAAATTCTATGCCTGTTCTGTTACCTACTTGGCAGCGTATACCTCCTTGGCAGCGTGTACACCCACACAATTCTGAAGTAAAGTAGACACCTTCCCTGGTGCAATTTCAGCTGTCATTTACTCTCCAACCAAAGCAATGGTAATAGTGATAACAAAGTGGAGCCTTGAAACTGGAGGTCGACCGATTAATCGGAATGTTTTCATAACAAATCGGAAATCGGTATTTTTGGGTGCCGATTTATTTTATTTTATTTTTTACACCTTTATTAACTAGGCAAGTCAATTAAGAACACATTCTTATTTTCAATGATGGCCTAGGAACGTTCTGCCTCTGCCTCGGCCTTCAGGGGCAGAACGACAGATTTTTACCTTGTCAGCTCGGGGGATTCTATCTTGCAACTTTACAGTTAACTCGTCCAACGCTCTAACCACCTGATTACATTGCACTCCAGGAGGAGCATTCCTGTTACGCGAATGCATTAGAAGCCAAGGTAAGTTGCTAGCTAGCATTAAACTTATCTTAGAAAAAACTATCAATTAACGACTGTCGTTGCTCCAATGTGTACTTAAACATCAATGCCTCTCTTAAAATTAATACACAAGTATATATTTTAAACCTGCATATTTAGCTAAAAGAAATCCAGGTTAGCAGGCAATATTAACCAGGTGAAATTGTGTCACCTCTTGCGTTCATTGCACGCAGAGTCAGGGTATATGCAACAGTTTGGGCCACCTGGCTTGTGCAATGTAACAGGAATATTTAGACTCATGAATGCCACCCGTTACATAAAATACGGAACAGAATAAACGTTTTGCTTGAGGTGATAGTTTCTGGATTTGACCTAAGGCTCGTATTTCTGTGTGTTTATTATAGTTAAGTCTATGATTTGATATTTGATAGACCAGTCTGACTAAAGGGTGGTAGGCAGCAGCAGGCTCGTAATAGGCTCGTAATAGTCAAAGAGAAATAGTCGATGCGTTATTATTCCTGTAATAACTTGCGGCTGTACTTGAAAGGGGTTCCTTCGTTATTTTACCGATCATGTCTTCCATAGAGAATGTCTTTATCTACTTCAAATAAGGTCTGTGTTTCGTGCAGACTTAAACCACCTCGGCGTTTTGATACCCGTGTAAATCTCACTAGGATAAGGTAACGTTTGTCAACATATTTTCATAAATCCACTCTTTGCTTATATTTAGCCAATATTGATCAAAGTTACCTTGTCCTATGGATATCTACACAGTTATAAAATTGGCAAGGTGATGTAAGCCTACACGAAACACAGACCTTATTTAAGTGAATCTAAAAATATCCTATGGAATAAATGAATGAAGGAACCGCTTTTCAGATTTTGTTAGAAGGTGTCATGGGAAATATGACTCACACTTTGGTAGTCAATTCTTACCATGTCCATTATTGTGTTCAAGATTCATCACAGGTAACTTACTCTATTTTTATTCAAACAGTTGAGAGTATTTGTCTCCTAAGCAGACTCTTCAGTATCATTGTCACTTCAGAGCTGTGTGTGTGTGTGTGTTCTATCCAGAAAATCACATTGTATGATTTTTAATGAATTTATTTTCAAATTATGGTGGAAAATAAGTATTTGGTCAATAACAAAAGTTTCTCAATACTTTTTATATACACTTTGTTGTTTTCTGTAAGTCTTCACAAGGTTTTCACACACTGTTGCTGGTATTTTGGCCCATTCCTCCATGCAGATCTCCTCTAGAGCAGTGATGTTTTGGGGCTGTTGCTGGGCAACACAGACTTTCAACTCCCTCCAAAGATTTTCTATTGGGTTGAGATCTGGAGACTGGCTAGGCCACGCCAGGACCTTGAAATGCTTCTTACGAAGCCAATCCTTCGTTGCCCAGGCGGTGTGTTTGGGATCATTGTCATGCTGAAAGACCCAGCCACGTTTCATCTTCAATGCCCTTGCTGATGGGAGGTTTTCACTCAAAATCTCACAATATATGGCCCCATTCATTCTTTCCTTTACACGGATCACTCGTCCTGGTCCCTTTTCAGAAAAACAGCCCCAAAGCATGATGTTTCCACCCCCATGCTTCACATTAGGTATGGTGTTCTTTGATGCAACTCAGCATTCTTTGTCCTCCAAACACGACAAGTAGATTTTTTACCAAAAAGTTATATTTTGGTTTCATCTGACCATATGACATTCTCCCAATCTTCTTCTGGATCATCCAAATGCTCTCTAGCAAACTTCAGACGGGCCTGGACATGTACTGGCTTAAGCAGGGGGACACGTCTGGCACTGCAGGATTTGAGTCCCTGGCGGCATAGTGTGTTACTGATGGTAGGCTTTGTTACTTTGGTCCCAGCTCTCTGCAGGTCATTCACTAGGTCCCCCCGTGTGGTTCTGGGATTTTTGCTCACCGTTCTTGTGATCATTTTGACCCCACGGGGTGAGATCTTGCGTGGAGCCCCAAATCGAGGGAGATTATCAGTGGTCTTGTATGTCTTCCATTTCCTAATAATTGTTCTCACAGTTGATTTCTTCAAACCAAGCTGCTTACCTATTGCAGATTCAGTCTTTCCAGCCTGGTGCAGATCTACAATTTAATTTCTGGTGTCCTTTGACAGCTCTTTGGTCTTGGCCATAGTGGAGTTTGGAGTGTGACTGTTTGAGGTTGTGGACAGTTATCTTTTATACTGATAACAAGTTCAAACAGGTGCCATTAATACAGGTAACGAGTGGAGGACAGAGGAGCCTCTTAAAGAAGAAGTTACAGGTCTGTGAGAGCCATAAATCTTGCTTGTTTGTAGGTGACCAAATACTTATTTTCCACCATAATTTGCAAATAAATTAATTTTAAAATCCTACAAAGTGATTTTCTGGATTTTTTTTCTCATTTTGTCTGTCATAGTTGAAGTGTACCTATGATGAAAATTACAGGCCTCTCATCTTTTTAAGTGGGAGAACCTGCACAATTGATGGCTGAATAAATACTTTTTTGGCCCACTGTATATATAAAAATATATTTTTTCAAATGGGCCGATTAATCGGTATAGGCTTTTTTTGTCCTCCAATAATCGGTATAGGCGTTGAAAAATCATAATCGGTTTAACTCTACTTGAAAACGGTCATTACGTTTACAGTGAGTCGATCAGACATTTCTGCTTCCCTCCCAGTTTAAAATGAAGATGTGTCTAGGTCCCAATGACACCCTAGACTAGTATGATGTACTTAGCTAACACTTTCCCCTAAAAAACTTGCAACTCTTGGGTCAAAGCTGGGGAACGGGAATTTGAGAGACTCAAAATGGATTCAAGATAATTAATACCACTAAGAGAATCGACATTGCCATCATAAACACCACCATCACAGCAAAATCAGCAGTGTGAATAGCCATTGCAATCTGAACGGCCATTGTAAGCCAACCCAACAACTTTTTGCGTTACCCAACAACTACGTTATGCCAATGTTTGAGCCAACTTACTTGAGCCGCTGCCCTGGACTCTTGGTGTCTTGGTGGTCATCTTGGAAGTCATCTTCGTGATAGTCATCGTCCTTCTCCGAGCTGCCTCGTCGGTTGCGGATGTGCAGCGGCACATAGCCCGGCGTGGGGCCAAACACCATCAGGTCGCCCTGGCCCAGGAAACTCCTCTCGCCACAGTAGCAGAAGGCACACAGCTTTTCACTGCAGGGGACACATAGGAAAGACACAGGATAAGAAATGGGTAGTGTTCATTAGGCACCAAAACGGAAGAAAATGGACAGAAAACGAGAGTGACTTGTTGCAAAACGTTTCAAACATGGCCCTGCACTCTGTACCACTTATTCCCAAAACTGAAAACAAAATAAGTATTTTTTTTAAATGGGTGGGGCTGGTAGGGAAACACTGCCCCAAAAACAAGCTCTACCTACGTACCAACAGGGGTTGAAAATCGTTTGACAACACCCACACACCGAGCAGCCATATTCTTTCAATCTGATACAGGTTGGCAGCACGTCAGCGTAAGGTAAATGCCAACAACTAAAACAAAAACAAAAAATAATTTAAAAAAAGGAATTACAGAGAGATGCAGTTTATATTTAGATATTTGTTTTGTAAATTACTGTACTTTATTCTAAATATATAACTACTGTTCCCTGAAAGAGGGAAACGAGGTACAACTATGGAGAGTCGCATTGTGACTTCGGTTGAAGAATCTAAAATCACTCCTAAAATCCACGCCTCACTGGAAGCCCCACCTTCCACAGGTAATACGCGTGAGGCTTAGATTCATTCCTTCAATTCAATACCGCTCTTCACCGAGGCCAGAAATGGGCAGCACGGGGCCACGTTTCCCTCCTTCAAGGAACAGTAGTTATGGTCATAACATTACGTTCCCTTTCAGCAAGTCAGCAATCTGGGTTTTGCACACGGCGAGCTGCCTAGTTAGTTTCCCATGTCCCAGTCGTAAGCACCCGGTGGGCTACACTAGGAGCAGTGACATCCAAGCAATAAAACCTGAAAATTGTATGGTGACGCCCAACTTGTCGAAGGACAAATATCTCCAATTGTCAACCCTTTAAACAATGCTCAAGAATCTGCCAGAACCCTTGTGGAGTGGGCACATACACCGCTAGCTAACCTTCGCCCCTGTATGCCAGGTAGACACTGTCCACAATCCAATGGGAGAGACTTCAAGATGGTGACCGCCCAGACAAAAAGCTGGTCACAGAACCAGATATCCCAGAGTCTGTTAAATGTACATGTGTAAAGCTCGCATCGGACACAGGGCATGTAACCTTGCTCTTCACAAGCAAAATGACAAGCCTCACTTGGTTTAGGAGTTAAGATGCTCTCCGGTAACCGGCTTGCACCAGTTCCTGGTTTTAAATTATGAACACCTGCTCTTTCCATGACATTGACTGACCAAGTGAATCCAGTGTAGATGAAGGGGAGGAGAAAGGTTAAAGAATTATATTTAAAGGATATTTAAGCCTTGAGACATGGTTTGTGTATGTGTGCCATTCAGAGGGTGAATGGGCAAGACAAAAGTTTGAAAAACCTTTGAACGGGGTACGGTAGATGTCAAGAACAGGTTTGTGTCAAGAACTGCAAAGCTGCTGTGGTTCACACAACAGTTTACCGTGTGCATCAAGACTGGTCCACCACCCAAAGGACATCCAGCCAACTTCACACAACTGTGGGAAGCATTGGAGTCAACATGAGCCAGCATCCCTGTGGAACTCTTTCGACACCTTGTAGAGTCCATGCCCTGACGAATTGAGTCTGTTCAGAGGGCAACGGGATGGGGGTAGCAACTCAATATTAGGAAGTTCATGTTTTGTACACTCAGTTTATTGTTCAATGTTATAAAAATAAAAAATAAACATTTGTTATTCTGTGACTTTAGCTAAAGCACTTGTTTTTGCCGTGGTAACGCTTTGGTATCAATTACCGTGATACTAAAATCGTGACAACACAAGTAGTCGGATGTACCTTCACAAAAACAACATTTTTAAATCAGCTCCAGCTTTTTCTCCATCTTCTTAAATAGGGAGAAAACATGCTTTCAGCACATTTATTTCCATGACTGATCAAAACACATTTTATCATTCTCTCTCGTCTCTCTGCAGCAGACATATAGAGAGCAATATGTTCGGAACAACATTTCAAAATCCCAGTATCGAATCACAAAACCTAGAATTGTGAGAATCGCAATACATATTACGTCGTGATAACATCGTATGGTGAGGTCCCTGGCAATTCCCTATTAAACAGTGTTGAGTCTTTATTCTTTTACGACAATGGCATGTATGCGCGTGTTAGAGTTTTGGTGCCCGAACTTAGCCCGACGGAGCCCGAAATTATACATCAAGTTAGGGCGGGATAGGGCCAGTTCTTCCATCAATAACTAGGATACGGGCAGGGCATTACTAAAATTTTGAAGCGGAGCCATTTGCTCGTGCTCTGCTGCGCAGTACAGTCATATATGACTAAGAACATAACATGGTGTCAGAAGTGCATCAACATCGTCAAATAGAAAACAGGAGAGATTATTTCACAGAAAATAGTTTTGACGGAGATTAGAGTGACGAAAAGTAGCTAACTGCTGCTCTCTCATGTCTCGTCATTGAGCAGAGCAGCCCAAGTGGAGCCATTGCTATGAATATTCACAGACCCAGAGCTGCCATGAGCAAGCAGCGCGCAGGGAACGAATGACAGAGAGAGGAGCAGCTAACGGATTTACTAACGGAGGAAGTCATTTCTGATTTCTGGTGGTGCCGGGCCTTAAATTTTAGTAGTGCCGGGCATGGGTAGAGTAGGTCCTGAACGTCGTGACATGGGTAGGGCTCGGGCTTAAAATGAATGCCGTGCAGGGCTCTAGTGTGTGTGTACGATGAGTGTGCATGTGTCTGCGCCCGTCTGTGTGACTTCCTGCATCCCTCCACATGTTGCCAGGGCCTCTCTACTGTACACTAGCGGGAACACAATCTCTACTAATTGGAACTAGAAAGAAAAAGCCATCCCCTTGTTCCTCTCACTCTCCCCCTCCCTTTACTAATTACAATAGCAGCCCTGCAGTCTACAGGCTACCCCCGATGGCCCCGAGACCTCTTTACCCAGCCTGCTTTTCCCTTCTACCCACAATCCTCAGCTCTCAATTATTTCCACTGCTTGTTCCCCTCCCCCACCTCGACTTTCTACCTCCCTCGCTTACCTTCCCTGCACGCCTTCCCCTCCCCATCCCCCGTCCCCACCATGGTGGCTCATTCAAGCATGCAAGCACACACATCCTCTCCTCCCTCACACTCTCTGAAAATACTCTGTCCCTCTTTTCTTTTGCTTGTTCCCTCTGTCTGTCGCTCTCTCGCAATGCACACATGGGCCCACACTCATTTTGTTGGGTTGCACAAACACAAATACCCACTGTGTGTGCTTTGAGACATAAATATACACACGCTTTGCCCTCCATCCACTGTTAACTACACACACCTCTCCCTGGACTCCTCACACACACAGCTGTGACTCAGCGTGTCATAGTAATTTTCTCACTCACCAATGCCCTCTCATTTCTATCCTCTCCTTCTCTATTATGTGACTACACACCCCCCCTCTCTCCTTCGCACTCTCCCTCCCTCTGAGAATGGCTAGAATGTCAGTCTTACTCTGCCTCTCTTACTGGAATCTCATTTTCCTTTTCCCTGCTGCCATCTCCTGCTTTGCCTTATTCTGGCCATCTGGCACGCACGCACACTCTTTCTATGTCACTCTCTTCCCCTCACCCTACTCAACTCACATCGTCTCTTCCTCTTACCGGGCTTTGGCGTGCTCCAGGGTCGAGGCGGAGGATCCTGCAGAGTCCTCCGACACGGAGCGCTGGAAGAGTGGGGAGAGGGGTCTGTCGTCCCTGGGGCTAGGCACCATGATCTCCTCCTCGACATCCAGAACCAGCTCCTTAACTTCTGTGGGAAAAAGAGGGGGTAGATGTTATACTGTTATTTATTCAAAATGCGGGAAACCACATTCATAAAGCCCTTAGTATGTCTACTAACTATAACCGACCATTTAGTCATTGGACAGCAGTAGTGCTCACTACCAAATTATTCAAACTAGCAAAATCCAGGGTGACAGTTGACTTGTTTCTCTTTGGAAACACAGTTGACATAGGCAACAACACCTTATTCAGAAGAAACCTGGTCTAGTTTCACTCAGGACTCTTTTATGAACACATTTTATTGTGACACACAAGTTGTCAAACTATGCAAACACGGAGTTCTTTCATTCCAAACCATTGGTCTTAGTTTTGCATAGACAAAGTAAAACAAAGTTTTGCTGAACAGCAAAAGGATTAGTCCTAACCCCTCACCTGCCAGTCAAAGGCTCGGTGCAACTGGCATCTCTAGGTTGTGTTCATTAACCTGTCTGGGAACGGGGTTCCGCTAACAGCCAGTGAAATTGCAGGGCGCCAAATTCAAACAACAGAAATCTCATAAATCAAATTTCTCTAACATACAAGTATTAGGCACCATTTTAAATATACAATTCTCGTTCATCCAGCCATAGTGTCGGATTTCAAAAAGGCTTTACAGCGAAAGCTCCACAAACGATTATGTTAGGTCACCACCAAGTCACAGAAAAACCCAGCCATTTTTCCCGCCAAAGAGAGGAGTCACAAGAAGCAGAAAGAGATCAAATTAATCACTAGCCTTTGATGATCTTCATCAGATGACACTCATAGGACTTCATGTTACACAATACATGTATGTTTTGTTCGATAAAGTACATATTTATATCCAAAAATCTCATTTTACATTGGCGTGTTATGTTCAGTAGTTCCAAAACATCAGGTGATTTTGCAGAGAGCCACATCAATTTACTGAAATACTCATAATAAACATTGATAATAGATACAACTATTATACATGGAACTTTAGATAAACTTCTCCTTTATGCAACCGCTGTGTCAGATTTTTTTTTACCTTTAGGAAAAAGCATACCATGCAATAATCTGAGTATGGCGCTCAGAGCACAAACCAGCCAAAGGGATATCCGCCATGTTGTGTAGTCAATATTAGTCAGAAATAGCATTATAAATATTCCCTTACCTTTGATGATCTTCATCAGAATGCACTTCCAGGAATCCCAGTTCCACAATAAATGTTTGATTTGTTCGATAAAGTTCATAATTTATGTCCATATACCTCCTTTTGTTAGGGCGTTTGGTAAACAAATCCA
Organism: Oncorhynchus kisutch; assembly: GCF_002021735.2. Taxonomy (NCBI): domain Eukaryota; kingdom Metazoa; phylum Chordata; class Actinopteri; order Salmoniformes; family Salmonidae; genus Oncorhynchus; species Oncorhynchus kisutch. The sequence goes on from NC_034184.2 coordinate 72,121,864, forward strand.
AACGAGCGTGCAAGTCCAGCGGAAAGGTCGGACGACGACCTAAAAAGTTATATTATTGGTCGTAGAAACATATCAAATGAAGTATAGAATCAATCTTTAGGATGTTTTTAACATAAATCATAACATAAACATGACTGCTCGTCACAAAACCGTGGCTCTCTGCCAGACCTCTGACTCATTCCCCGCTCATTCGGACCCACTTCACAATAGAAGCCTGAAACAACGTTCTAAAGACTGTTGACATCTAGTGCAAGCTGACAAATATCCCACAGTATCTTCAATAGGGGCTTAGTTGAAAAACTATAAACCTCAGATTTCCCACTTCCTGGTTGGATTTTTGCCTGCCATATGAGTTCTGTTATACTCAGACATCATTCAAACAGTTTTATAAATGTCAGTGTTTTCTATCCAATACTACTAATAATATGCATATATTAGCATCTGGTACTGAGTAGCAAGTAGTTTACTCTGGGCATGCTTTTCATCCAAAAGTGAAAATGCTGCCCCCTATCCCAATGAAGTTAACAACCAAATGGAGTAAAACTCACTGAAACAGGGTGACTACATGGACTTATAATATGGACTCAAAATAAGTGCACATTTTCATTTTTCTGCCTAAAATGAACATTACCCTGCAAACTTTATTCTAGTGTTACTAAAAGCAACACTGAGATTGTGTGGGCTTAGTGAATGCTTTGAACTCTAGCAACCCTTTCAGTAGGAGAAGGGCTGTGAACTCCAGTCAATTCATCTGAAAATCACAAAAGCATTGCCGAAAATGTCACAACGCGTCCGGGCAAAAAGAGATGACGTGACCTTTACCTTGACCTTTAAAGCGACCATAATGTGGCACTCTTTTCCTGAAGAGTTGCCTACACAGGAGTTCAGGGGAAATAATAGCAGGCCAAATCATTTAGAGTTTAGAAACGTTACATCAACAGGACAGACCAATTACATTTATTGGCAACATTTGTTTGCTTTGTGTAACATTCGATACCTCGGCTAGTAACTTACACTGTTAATTCTATTTAGATTTTTGGTTTCTATACGAGAAAGAGAACATATGCACATCGAATGCCTTTGAGCAGGTGCTGGATATCAGCTGATGTTAGGCAAATGATAACTCCACACACTGCCATCTATGCTCCAATGTGGGTTATTAGGGATAAGGTTGATGAAGTGGTCAAAACATTGTCACTAATAAACCACACGGGAGCAGACTGCAGAATGCAGTCCCATTTTTAGCATTTGCTGATTGGTAGAAAAACAATTATAAAAACCATACAACATCTAACAGTTATTAAACACCTTGATCTTGTGGTTAGGCTAGTTACTGTAATTCTGGGTTTTACATTTCCTTTAAAATTATAACATCAGGAGAAATACATATGAAATATGTGAAATTTAAAAAATGAAGATCTGCAATTGTTCTGGAAGGACACACCTCTGTCCAGAATGAGTAGTCTAATATATCATTGTAATTATGAGAAACTCAAAATGGTTAGATTCCCTCTTGGATAAAACCCCTCAGCAATATCAATAAGAGCATTGATAAGGCCCTAGTCTCAGCGTGGAGCAGACCTTCTCAAGTCTGACCTGGCAGACTTCCCAGAGAGAGCTAATGAAATACAACCCACAGATTCTGATCTATTTCCTTATTAGTTGTTTATATTTTTTTATAGGGTTAAATTAAGTCCTGAAACAGTAGGGCATCCAAAACCCTCAGTCAGGCATTCACAATACTTTCATAAAATCATTCACTCCGCTGCACCACTTGAAAAGCCGAAAATGCGTTATTTTGAACCGTTGACCCGGACGTGATTCTCAACCACTCATTAAAGAGTGATAAGGAACTATGCTTTTTTTTCACTTTCCCAGCGACAACATTCCTTCACTCTGGAAATGGGGGGATAAAATAATATATCCTTGTTGTAGCTCGCAAAAGCACTGAAGCGTACACACTGCATCTTTATTTCTGTATTGTTAAGACACAAAACGCCATTCTTGGAGCAAAAGCAAACCCTGGTCTTTGGTAGCATTCTTCATAACTAATAGGGAATACAAACAAGATTGCCCAGAATATGCATTAGAATATTGGCCGAAGGGAGACAACTAGGTGGGGTACAAGTGGAACAGGGACCTGATTTTCCCTTTTGACACTGACTCGGCCTAAGTATATGGGGGGCATTTTCTTAAAGCATTCCACCTAGGAAAATCCCACGGCAAAAGCCCTGGAGTGTAATTAATAGCTAGGAAATTCATCTCCGGTCCGGCAAGAGGCTTTTGTAAGGGGTGGGGACTGTGTGTGTTCGTGCACTGGTAAGGGTTGGCAGCACATTTTTGAAGAGGAACAGATCAAGTGATGCTATTGACTTTTGCTGGTGTGAAGCCTTGATCTCATCGTGCATTGGGGAAAACTAGGCAAATTACCATAATACGGCATGGGTCTCAATACAACTCATTTCTTCCTCCCCCATCTGTCATAACCACAAACAGGTGAAAGGTTTGAATAGGCTTTAAACCTAGTGATCATGGAGGAGAAAGGAAACTACTTTACACTCGAGGCACCCTGTGACAGCAGCACAAAAGCAGTTAAAATGATTTAGACTTTATTTCTCTCCTTTGTGTGGCATTTGCCAAGCTTGTGAAGTCATTTACAGGTCAACAAAATGCCAGCAGCGAAACGCGAACCAACACCACCACCAACAGGGGAGTTGACCATGTTCTATTGCAAATATTAGCCAGCCCTCTGGCAGTTGATTTACATAATTCATTCTCCAAATGGCGCCTTGTTTTCCAAGGATGTTCTGCCTTAACGAAGTTGCATCCACAGAGCTATCGTGTTAGAAATGTTTGGGGAAGTGCACGGTGGGCCGGCGAGACCCCTGCAAGCAGCAGCTGCAGATGGCTTTGTAAACATCCCATAACGAGCCAGTGATTAAGCCTACATTTTGGCTCTGTAGAAATACAAAGTATGAACCGGCCTTTAGTCATCTACCATTTAGCAACGGATACCTCAAAAATACATGGGGGAGGGTGGCGCAACATGCAACAAGACTGGTAGATTGCCTCTCTACAGACAACTTGAAGGTTATAGTCTACAGCAGTGGTTCCCAAAATTTTTATAGTCCCGTACCCCTTCAAACATTCAACCTCCAGCTGTGTACCTCCTCTAGCACAAGGGTCAGCGCACTCTCAAATATTGTGTTATTGCCATCATTGTAAGCCTGCCACACACATAATTTTAACATTGAATATAGTTGGAGTCCCTGTAATCCTAGATTCAGATCATTCAGGCGAGAAAAAACTAATCACCCAGATAGGCCAGTCGTGTGAGAAACTCGTCATCATGCAAGCGGTCAGACAAGTGAAAATTATGGTCAGTAAAGAAAACTTTAAGCTTGTCTCTCAATATTGTAAAAAACATGCCAATACTTTGCCCCTTGATAACCAGCGCACTTCTGTATGTTGTAAAAGCGTTACATGGTCGCTGCCCATATCATTGCAAAATGCAGAAAACACACGAGAGTTCAGGGGCCTTGCTTTAACAAAGTTAACCATTTTCACTGTAGTGTCCAAAATGTCTTTCAAGCTGTCAGGCTTTCCCTTGGCAGCAGGAGCCTCTCGGTGGATGCTGCAGTGCACCCAAATGGCGTCGAGAGCCACTACTTGCTCGCGAGTTACCAATCCACTATGTCTCCATCATGGCTATTGCAACATCAGTACAGATACCAACACATCTTGACCACCACAGTCCATTTCATGTCAAAAAGCTGCCCAGTACTTTTAAAATATCCTCTCATGTTGTCCTGGTTTCCAGTGTTTTGCAGAAGACAATGTCTTCCTTAATTGACCCCCCCATAAATGTAACGGACTTCTACCAGGAGCTGTGCCAGGCCCCCCACGTCTGTTGACTGATCCAGCTGTAACACATATAATTCACTGGCTTGTATGCAAAGTAGTAATTGTTTAAAAATATCTCCTGCCATGTCACTGATGCGTCGTGAAACAGTGTTGTTTGATGAAGGCATAGTCTGTATAGTTTCTTTTGTCTGTAAAGCATTGTAAAGCATCCCAGCCATATCCGTGGCAGCAGGAAGAATTAAGTACTCCACAATAGTATGGGGCTTGCCTGCCCTAGCCACTCAGTAGCTCACCATATAAGATGCTTCTAGCCCCTTCTAATTAATGGTTTTTGTTGCTTTTGTACATGTCTTACTACTCAAAAAACTCCTGTGGCTTATTTTTCAAATGGTCATGTTTTGTTTCTAAATGTCTGCACAAGAGTGAAGGATTTCCACGAGAGAGTAGCGGTTAATGTGATTGGATGTTAATTATTTGACTAGGCTACCTGTATTTGACATTGTGTTATTTCGCTGAACTCTAGACAGTTTAATTTTATTTTTTGCAGTGAAACAAGGCTACCTAAGCGAGAGAGAAAAACACCTAAATGTATAGCCCCGTTGGAACATATAAATCTACTATGAAAATATGAATTAGTATTATTGAATCACATTTTTATTTGGTGTACCCCGACGACATTGCGCGTACACCAGTTTGGGAATATCTGGTCTACAGGCATTGAGGAGGCAGCGGGTCTGCATCACGGGGGCAGCGGGTCTGCATCGCGGGGGCAGCAGTCGTGCAACAGCTCCAAAGAACTAAGTCTTAATGATGAGTGGCATTTGGTAACTGGATCAAATCTCCCCCGAATACCAAAGCCCCACCCTATTAGTGACGGCAGCCTAAACAAGCACACATGTATGAAGACAACAGCACACAAATATTAAAAGAGGAACACGCATGAAAGCACACAAAGAGGCACACTGATACAGCCATGTACACACAAACCTTTCCATGACGACAGAGACACAGTCAACTCACCCATATCCTGCATGTTCTCTGCTTCGGCGGTCTCCATCCCATCCATGCTGTCCTCATCCTCAACCTGGGCTCGGCCTCTGCTACGTCCCCTGGGACACACAGGGAGAGGAAACAGTCACTGATCTGAACAGTCACTGATCTCCTCCTTGAGCAGAGCCTTTCAGGCTCTGCTCAAGGAGGAGCAACATTGTTACTTAGGTCTGCCTCACAAAATGAGGAGCTGCCTTTTGAAGTAGTATGAACAGTAATACAGGCATCAACAACAGGTAAACAGCCTTCGATCTCAACCTCATAGCTGATCTTTATTGCAAGAGGAACAGCCCATAAGGGTGGCTAAGTTGAAGAATCTCAAATTTAACAAATCAAAATGTATTTTATATTTGAGATTCTTCAAAGTAACCCTTTGCCTTGATGACAACTTTGCACACCCTTGGCATTCTCTCAACCAGCTTCATAAGGTCACCTGGAATGCATTTCAATTAACAGGTGTGCCTTGTTAAAAGTGAATGTGTGAAATTTCCTTCCATCTTAACCTTTTTGGGATAGGGGGCAGCATTTTCACATTTGGATGAAAAGCGTGCCCAGAGTGAACGGCCTCCTACTCTGTCCCAGATGCTAATATATGCATATTATTAGTAGTATTGGATAGAAAACACTGACATTTCTAAAACTGTTTGAATGATGTCTGTGAGTATAACAGAACTCATATGGCAGGCGAAAACGAGAAAAATCCAACCAGGAAGTGGGACATCTGACGTTTGTAGTTTTTCAAAGCTTAGCCTACCGAATACACAATGAGATATGGATAAAGTTGCACTTCCTACGGCTTCCACTAGATGTCAACCGTCTTTAGAAACTGGTTTGCGGCTTCTACTATAAAGGAGGAGCTCATAAGAGCTATTTGAGTCAGTGGTCTGGCAAAGAGCCTTGGTCTCATGACGCGCGCTCCCGACAGAGTTACCTCTCGTTCCAGTGCTTTTCTGAAGACAAAGGAATTCTCCGTTTGGAACATTATTGATGTTTTATGTTAAAAACATCCTAAAGATTGATTCCATTCATCTTTTGACATGTTTCTAAAGGACTGTAACGGAACTTTTTGAGTTTTTGTCTGGATGAAGTGCCTGCGCCTCATGAAGACGGATTACTATGCTGAACACACTAACAACAAGTGGCTATTTGGACATAAATTATGGAACTCCTCAGTCATTTATTGTCGAACTGGTATTTCTGGGAGTGCCTTCTGATGAAGATCATCAAATGTGAGTGAATATTTATATAGTCTTGGTTCTAACTTTGTTGATTCCAAAATGGCGAATATTCCTCTGGCTGTTTTGGGTTCTGAGCGCCGTTCTCAGTATATGCTTTTTCCATTTAATTTTTTTTTAAATCTGACACAGCGGTTGCATTAAGGAGAAGTCTATCTTTAATTCTGTGAATAACACTAGTATCTATTATCAATGTTTATTATGAGTATTTCTGCAAAATCACCGGATGTTTTGGAATCAAATCGTTACTGCACATAAGGTGCCAATGTAAACTGAGAATTCTGGATATAAATATGCACATTATCGAACAAAACATACATGTATTGTGTAACATGATGTCCTATGAGTGTCATCTGATGAAGATCAAAGGTTAGTGATTCATCTTATCTATATTTCTGCTTTTTGTGACTCCCATCTTTGGCTGGAAAAATGGCTGTGTGTTTTTTCGACTTGGCTATGACATATGTTGTGCTTTCGCTGTAAAGCATGTTTGAAATAGGACACGATGGGTAGATTAACAAGAATTTTCTTTCATTTGCTGTATTGGACTTGTTAATGTGTGAAAGTTACATATTTCAAAAAAATATTTTTGAATTTCGCACACTGCCTTTTCAGCAGAATGTTGTCGAGGGGTTCCGCTGTGCTAGAAAGGTCAACTTCTCTAGGGTAGAAGGCAGCATTTGGAATTTTGGATGAAAAGCATGCCCAAATTAAACAGCTTTCTACTCAGGCCCAGAAGACAGGATATGCATATAATTAGTAGATTTGGATAGAAAACACTAAAGTTTCCAAAACTGTTCAAATAATGTCCGAGTATAACAAAATGGATTTGGCAGGCGAAAACCTGAGAAAAATCCATTCAGGAAGTAGGATTTGTATTTTTTTCTATTCAATGCCATTACAGTATCCATTGACTGAGGACTCAAATTGCAGTTCCTATGCCTTCCACTAGATGTCAACAGTCTTTAGCAGTCTGAATGAGTGGACCCTGCCGTGTCACAGAGCGTTTTCATGCTCACGACCAGAGAGAGTGCCTTTGTTGTTTACCTTTTATATTGACGATGTTATTGTCCGGTTGAAATATTATAGATTATTTAGGCTAAAAACAACCTGAGGATTGAATATAAGTATCGTTTGACATGTTTCTATGAACTTTACGGATACAATTTGGATTTTTTTGTCTGCCTGTTGTGACTGCGTTTGAGCCTGTGGATTACAGAAGAAAACACGAACAAAACTGAGGTTTTCGTATATAAAGAGAGACTTTATCGAACAAAAGGAAAAAAAATTGAATAAATGAATGTCTTCTGAGTGTCACCATATGAAGATCATCAAAGGTAAGGGATTCATTTTCTCTCTATTTCTGACTTCTACTTCTACTTGGCTGGTTACTGTTTGTAATGATTTGTCTGCTGTAACAAACAAGTAACAGACAACTGTTCACAGGACACTGAAATCAGGCCTTCATAGTCAAATTGCTGCAAAGAAACCACTACTAAAGGACATCAATAAGGATGAGACTTGCTTGGGCCAAGAAACACAATGGACATTAGACTGATGGAAATCTGTCCTTTGGTCTGATGAGTCCAAATGTGAGTTTTTTTGTTCTAACCTTTGTATGATTGTAAGACAGATGGGGTGAACAGATGACCTCTGCATGTGTGGTTTCCACCGTGAAGCATGGAGGTGGTGGTGTGATGGTGTTTTGCTGGGGACACAGTCAGTGATTTAATTAGAATTCAAGGCACACTTAACCAGCATGGCTACCAAATCATTCTGCAGCGATAACCCACCCCATCCCATCTGGTTTGCGCTTAGTGGGACTATCATTTGATTTTCAACAGGACAATGACCCAACACTCCTCCAGGCTGTATAAGGGCTATTTGATCAATAATGACAGTGATGAGTGCTGCATCAGATGACCTACCCTCCACAATCACCCGACCTCAACCCAATTAAGATGGTTTTGGGAAGAGTTGGACCACAGAGTGAAGGAAAAGCAGCCAACAAGTGCTCAGCATATGTGGGAACTCCTTCAAGATTGTTGGAAAAGCATTCCTCATGAAGCTGGCTGAGAGAATGCCAAGAGTGTGCAAAGCTGTTAAGGCAAAGGGTGGCTACTTTGAAGAATCTAAAATATATATGTTTTGATTTGTTAAACCCTTCCTTGGTTACGACATGATTCCATATGTTATGTCATAGTTTTAATGTCTTCACTATTATTCTACAATGTAGAAAATAGTAAAAATAAAGCAAAAACCTTCAATGAGTGGCTGCTTGTGACTTTTGACTGGTACTGATATATATTATTTTCTTATTTTTTTAAGCCCTTTAAACCAGACACCTGTGGCCAATAAATTCATCTCAAAATTGAACTTAAGCGAAAGCTCCCTCCATGTTTTTTTCAGTAACATTTGTTAGAGTGTGGTGGACCAAGGTTTGTTTCTTTTCACTTCTCTCTGGAGCACTGAGCAGTGGAGTCCATAGCTCACCACTTCCATTCCCTCCCCGGTCTGTAATAGGCCTAACCAACACTGTCAACACTGGTGTTGCAGCGATAGCAGCCAAATGGGACGCACCGCTCCACCTGCGGCTTACAGCTCAGCTGCTGGTGATGTTGTGACGGGCTCATTCTACAGAAAAACTCTAAATAACATTGAAAAAAATGTGACACTTTTGAAATAATTTTCTACATGATTCCCACATGAACTGGGAGAGAGAGGATTGGTGCTCATATCAGTTCCCTTTACCAAGCAAAAGCAAAGTCATGAACCCTGTGGTGGTAGCAGACCGAACATGCAATGGAAACCAGGGCACCGAACCAGGGGATTCAAAACAAGCCCCTGGAGTGGAGAAAGAGGGATAGGACTGGGCAGACAACTAGGGCAAGAGAGAAAGCTGGAGGGAGAAAAACACACCTCTGTCTAGCTCTGAAAACTTGGCTGGACTATCTAGAACAGCTCATGCGTAGTGGATCTGTGCAAATGTAGCTTCTAAAAAGCTCTGGCACTTTCTGGCTCTCGATCGCTCCCTCTCTTTCTCTGTGCTACACAAGAACAAAGAGGTGCTATTCAGAGTACTTACCAATGTGGCTCTCTTAACTCAAAGCCTGCAACCTGGACCCAAAGGGCCTTCTCCTTTAGATCACGTGTCTTAACTCTGCAGGTTCACTCGACATTTGTACTCGATTGTTGAATTAAGATAAATAATAAGTAAAGAACTCACCAGGGTCTCCCGAGTGGCGCAGTGGTCCAAGGCACTTCATCACAATGCTAGCTGTGCCACTAGAGATTCTGGGTTCGAGTCCAAGCTCTGTCGCAACTGGCCGCAACAGGCCCAGCATCGTCCGGGTTAGGGGAGGGTTTGGCCGGCAGGGATGTCCTCGTCCCATCGCGCACTAGCGACTTCTGTGGCGGGCTGGCGCAGTGCATGCTGACAAGGTCGCCAGGTGTACGGTGTTTCCACCGACACTTTGATGCGGCTGGATTCCGGGTTAAGTTGGCATTGTGGCAAGAAGCACTGCGGCTTTGTTGGGTTGTTTTTCAGAGGGTGCATGGCTTTCGACCTTTGCCTTACCCGAGCCCATACGGTAGTGGCAGCGATGAGACAAGACTAACTACTAATTGGATACCACGAAATTGGGGAAAAACCCTCACCTTGTTGTCTAGGTCTTAATTGAAAGGAAACACCAAAAATCTGCAGACACTCAGCCCTCCGTGAAATTATTTTGACACCTCTGCTTTAGGATGGACTAGCCTAGATGTAGATTGGTTCAGAACACTATGACTGAGCTGGTCCAAATAACATTAGGTTCTTCTGAAGCAGCCTAACCCCCATAAAGCGGGATATACACATCAAAAGGAAGACACTTCCTGGGTTTGTGCTCAGTTGGGGACAACAACAACAAAAAATATTCCAGCAATGCAATAAGCTGTTTCAAAGGCAAAACTCATTGGATGGCAAAAGCAAGGACTAGCGGCCTCGAAAGCAAACCAACCAAATAAAAAAAGTTTGTGGTGGGAAATATTGGGTTTCCACTGCAAACAACTATGAGGCTTTGCGGCCTATTCCACCTTGCACAATGCGGTGGCGAGGTCAGGGGCTGAGGCATCAGGTAACCAGGGTTGGGTTTCTGGGATGGAGACGGACACCGCTATTGACGCTGCCATCGGCAACCGAATCCCAGTACTCTGATCAATGACCAACATCATTGAAAATGCAAGGCCATTGTGTCCCGGGCCTGGAACAGGTTTAATCCAGGTCAACTGGTCTGGCCAGACTGATTCCTCTCCTTTCCACACCAAGCATAGTAACTAGTAGCCTAATCCACTGTTCAGCATGTTTCATCTAGCCTGCACTGCAAGGTACTGGTTTTACTTATTAAAAATTCATGCCAACCTCAAACACCAATTCTACAACTTCTCCAAAATGACTGATGGCCACTGCACAACATTCTCGGTTGTCTCAAAGGCTTGAAACTACCTTTTTGGTCCATCAACCACTCTGGCAGGTAGATTTAGTTAGTTGGTTGAGAATGCTTTGTAAATGTTTCTAAAACAATAAATGTGTTACTAGACCAGAGTCATTTAAACAAAATATCACAGATGAGACTAATTTCACCTGCCCCTTTAAGAGTGGGAGATTACCGTGGGAAAAAGACTCATGTTTGTACCTGTGAGATTGAGTCTGGCTAATCTGACCAGTAGCCGTGTTGTATTCTCTTCCCTAGCAGTTGAAACTAAAACATTGAAAAAACAAACTTGCTTGTGAACAAAACAATGCAAATAGCCAAGAAACACTAGGACGAACACTAGGACGAAGTCTCACTTCAGTATACTTTAGTTTCAGGTAAATTAGACCAACTTTTACACCTGTGCGCAGCACTTCTAAAAAAATGTCTTTCACTCAGCATGTACGCACAGCCCCCAGCCAGTCAGTGTTGCTGCGCGAGGTGGGATAGGCTATATAAGATTTGTAGCTATGAAACAAAACGGCAGAAATACTTAGAAAACAGCTACTGCAGCACAAATGCGAGTGAAATGCTCGCACTGTGGCTGGTGAAATAGACATTTTACCCGCCAACGGAAAAATCTGATGGTTGGCGGGTGTTCATTTTAGGCACTGGTTGTCTCCAAATCTGTGTCCTCAACAGATGAAGTAAAAGGACTTGATAGGTGGAAGCCAGACCAGACCTTTTAGTCATTAAGGAAACGATATGAGGAAGGGAAGGTTTTCTAGGGTACCTAGTTTAGCAATATATTGGACATGCATGTCAGTACAGGAGGTGGTGGAGCTGTGGCTGCCCATAGAATGGATCACACTTGAGGAATTTCCAATTGGACAGTTTAAGTTAACGGTGGAACAGTGGTCGAACACCAACAATGTCAAGTGACCCATGTTTGCAAAAAGAATGCAAGGACCCTCAATATATGCAACCTCCAGACAATTAATGTTCTAGTGTCAAGTGACTGATAATAAGACTGATAAGTAAATAAGTGAAAAGCCTCTCAAAAAAACTCTTAGGATTCATTGGTTAATCCATGCATGAAGCCAAACAATGCCCAACCCCACGAGAGACCTCTAAACAAACAAGAAGAAAAACAGAAGTACAGTGATGCTTACTGGTATGCAGGCACTGCATAATACATGCATCATGGCTATGTGACTTCCCACTTCCCAGAATCCATGGGTTTTGCCAAGTGGGGGCACCTAAATGGATTTTACATGTACCTGTCCTAACTCCCGTGCATCACAGAGGTAAACAAATGATGAAATGTGGGCTAATGTGTAACCCGAAGGCAGAAAAGGCAGATCCTTTCAAATGCTGCAGTCCAGTCGGAGATGAAAAGGTGACACTCGCACAGAAAAACGGCAGTGACAATCCTAAATAAGGCTCTTGGCATTTCTCTTTTCAATGCCAAGAGCACCAAAGATAATTTTCCATTTTGTGCAAACCTTTTGAACAAAACCCTTTTTCTAACCACCCGCTAGTCAGAGAGAAGAAGGGATGAGGACGGTCCTAAAGACATGGCCCACCCCAAGGGAACCGGTGTAGCATCCATTGGTCATATGGCCCAGGAGGAACTCTTGGAAAACTGTCATGTTACAGTCTTACAGGAGTATGCTTATCGTCATCATCAGCCAACTTAACTCCAATAAATCACATTTTATTGGTCACATTCACATATTTAGCAGATGTTATGTGGGTGTAGCGAAATGCTTGTGTTCCTAGCACCAACAGTGCAGTAGCATATAGCAGCCTCTCAAGTGCAGGGTGGTACCTGGCTAGTGATGGTTATTTAACAGTCTGAAAAACAGCTTCTATCTTAAGGCCCCAGTTTTGATGCACCTGTACTGTCCTCGCCTTCTGGATGATAGCGGGGTGAACAGGCCGTGGCTCAGGTGTTTGATGTCCTTGATTGATCCTTTTTGGCCTTCTTTTGACATCGGGTGCTGTAGGTGTCCTGGAGGGCAGGCAGTGTGCCCCCAGTGATGCGTTGGGCTGACTGCACCACCCTCTGGAGTGCCCTGCAGTTGCAGTGTTCCAGTTGCCGTACCAGGTGGTTATACAGCCCGCCCGACTGGGTGTTCTCAATTGTGCATCTGTAAAAGTTTGAGGGTCTTAGGGGCCAAGGTGAATTTCTTCAGGCCCCTGAGGTTGAAGAGGCGCTGTTGCGCCTTCTTCACTACACTGTATGTGTTGGTGGACCATTTGAGATTGTCAGTGACCTGTACACAGAGGTACTTTCCAGCTTTCCACCTTCTCCACTGTGGTCACGTTGATGTGGATAGCTAATCATTCAAATACATTGTTACTGGTTCACATAAACAGAGCCCACCCCCCATTTTTCTAAGTTTAGGCTCTTAGATTCCACTAAACATGAAAACGTACTGGTTCATATAAAGAGCCCCCCCCCAACAGAAACACCAATACAGGACCAATCAAAGTGCTAATCTTGTTCATTCCAAATCCATGCACATTTTACATTTGCACCACTCAAAAGCATGTGGTATCGAACACAAGCAGTCAGTCACAAAAATGTGAATTTGAAGGTAATTTGTGTTTGTTTTTTTGTTTGTTTGTTTTTTTAACATACATCCAGAAACTTAGTCACAATTCTACTACAGTGAGAAACGGAACAGGTAGTGTTGGACAGAGAGAGAGGCGAGAAAAAAAAGCTGTTGTTGCAAGTAGTTCCAGCTCGTAAGGCAGTGGCGAAATCCCGGCATGGATTAACTGGCTGGGATGGGGCACACCCCCTTCTCCATAGCCATTTCCCAGCATGCCATTTAACCATTTCCTCTCAGTTTTTACACTTCCAAGCTTTTACAAGCAATTGTTTAAACCAGATTCAAAACAAAGCGCAATGCTAGGGGCTAGAAACCTTTGATATGCGGACTCACAGGACATTCCCTCCTCACAACCAAAAGCAAGCAAGGGTAAATTCAATTTACCTTCAACGTATTCATTACCTGCAAGAGCCATGTTGCAAATAAGTACTCCTAGGATTTTTGTTTAAACTCCAGCACAAAAACTAGGTTGAGCTTTGGGGTTGAGATCTGGCAACCACAAAAAACACTATTGTGCACTACTGCGACACAGAGGCATGGAGGTTATTTTAGGGTAACATCAATGGCGACTAGGTCTGACCACTAAAGGGGCCAAATGTAATGTGGCTATTGTATTGATACATCCGTAAGGCCAAGATATTGAATGTGTATTAAGCCCCTTATACAATACAGTAACAGCAGACCCAGGAACAACCAGGGTTCCTAGTCTGGTGTATTTGGGGCTTTCTTAAATCACATTCTTTGATAACCATCAACCAACTGCCTTCCACCCCTATTTCACTGCTGACACAATTCTATGCCACCAATAATATTTAAGAAATATCAATGCCCTGAAATACCTTTCAAAATGATATGGAGCCATTGTGTCCATATTGCAAATAAGCATCTCTGTCAAAGCTATTTGTAAGCACCCTCATGATTGACAGCTGTTCTGAAAAAACCATGCCAGCCATTTAGACAGTCAGGTAACAGTTTTGGTGATTCACTGCCCAGACCCCTAGGGCATTGCGACAACAGAAGAAATTAACACACGCAGCAGCCATTAGGTTATGTAAGCAGTCTCAAGCTAAGCTCTTGCAGTCTTTATAAAAAATATATTTAAAAAGCCTGGCACACAGGGAGACACTTCAGTGACATAAGCAGTGGGTCTTGTACAAGCACAGTGGATTCTAGGGACAAGCACAGTGGATTCTAGGGACAAGCACAGTGGATTCTAGGGACAAGATTTCCTTCAGAAAAAGATAGGAGCTATGAGGAAGAGGGAAGCGAAATCTTTGCAGAAAAATGTAGCAATTTCCTCTGAAAAAGGGTTCTTCTAGATAGAAACCAAGCTTGGTAATTTCTGACATAAAAAGAAAGGTATGAGTTGCAAAAGGTCAAGGCAATAATTCCGATATAGATTGAGCCCTATAAATCATTGTTATTCAAGGATACGTTGTTTATTCCCCATCTGGGACATATTAAGATCGCCTCGGTGTGAGTGTGTACTTGTTTCGCGCCCACGATCCATGTCCACACATACACACCTTGTGAAGAAAAACAAGGACTACCTGGAACAGAGCCTCTAGGAAGTGGCAGACAGATCACATAACAGCTGTAACACCATACAACAGCGCATATACATTACACTGTATGTATAGAAGAATGCTGATGGGAAAACAGGAAAGGAGCAGTGTCATCCACACACACATTTTCCAGGAAGTCAGCGATGACATCATTTGAACACCAGCCATGATTTACGGTCCATAATCAGCCAGGTGATATTTTGACTAGGCCAACCAAGCTGTCCCAAGTTCTCAATAGCACTAAGTAGCGTCAAGCCATTTAAAAAGGCGCAATATGGGATATTCCCTGTTGTCCAATGGCAATTTCAAATAAGATGCATGAAAATAAATACCTTAGAAATACCTCATTAGCTTAGTACAGCTGTCGTACCCAATCATTACTGACTGTCAGTTGCATCCATAGCTCATGAATTTTAGCGTGGTTACATTTCTCCAGGATCATCCCTCAGCTTTATACCAAATCAAATGACTGGGCAAAAATAACATTAGGATTGTGGGCTTTCAGTCATATTTTCTATCCAATACAATGTGTTTTTGTGTGTATGTGAATAACTAACGTCAGAGAGTTTGGTAAAGTTCAAGCATAATCTTTTACTCAGGTATAACATGTTACAGGTCACAACATCCTAATCAAACATTCATAATGCACCTGTTTATATATCCTAGATAATGTGAATAATGCCAAGCCAGTGGGGCACTTAACATCTTCCTTTTCATATAGAACAAGCTTATATTAGAGGTCGACCGATTAATCGGAATAGCTGATTAATTAGGGCCGATTTCAAGTTTTCATAGCAATCGGAAATCTATATTTTTGGGCGCCGATTTTGCAGCTTTTTCTTTTAATTTATTTAATCTTTATTTAACTAGGTCAGTTAAGAACACATTCTTATTTTCAATGACGGCCTAGGAACAAGGCAGAACAACAGAATTGTACCTTGTTAGCTTGGGGATCCAATCCTGCAACCTTACAGTTAACTAGTCCAACACTAACCACCTGCCTCACGAGAAGCCCGCCTGTTACGCGAATGCAGTAAGCCAAGGTAAGTTGCTAGCTAGCATTAAACTTATCTTAGAAAAAACTATCAATTAACGACTGTCGTTGCTCCAATGTGTACTTAACCATAAACATCAATGCCTTTCTTAAAGTCAATACACAAGTTTATATTTTAAACCTGCATATTTAGCTAAAAGAAATCCAGGTTAGCAGGCAATACTAACCAGGTTAAATTTTGTCACCTCTTGCGTTCATTGCACGCAGAGTCAGCGTATATGCAACAGTTTGGGCCGCCTGGCTCTTTGCGAAATAATTTGCCAGAATTTTACGTAATCATGACATAACATTGAAGGTTGTGCAATGTAATAGGAATATTTAGACTCATGGATGCCACCCGTTACATAAAATACAGAATGGAATAAACGTTTTGCTTGAGGTGATAGTTTCTGGATTTGACCTAAGGCTCGTATTTCTGTGTGTTTATTATAGTTACGTCTATGATTTGATATTTGATAGAGCAGTCTGACTGAGGGGTGGTAGGCAGCAGCAGGCTCGTAATAGTCAAAGGTATATGGTTTAGGGAGAAATAGTTGACGCGTTATTATTCCTGTAATAACTTGCGGCTGAACTTGAAAGGGGTTCCTTCGTTATTTTACCGATCATGTCTTCAATAGAGAATGTCTTGATCGACTCCAAATAAGGTCTGTGTTTCGTGCAGGCTTAAACCGCCTCTGTGTTTTGATACCCATGTAAATCTCACTAGGATAAGGTAACGTTTATCAAAATATTTTCATAAATCCCCTCTACAATTTTTTTTTAAATCTTTGCTTATATTTAGCCAATATTGATCAGAGTTACCTTGTCCTATGGATATCTACACAGCTATAAAATTGGCAAGGTGATGTAAGCCTACACGAAACACAGACCTTATTTTAAGTGAATCTAAAAATATCCTATGGAATAAATGAATGAAGGAACCGCTTTCAGATTTTGCTAGAAGGTGTCATGGGAATTATGACTCGCACTTTGGTAGTCAATTCTTACCATGTCCATTATTGTTTTCAAGATTCATCACAGGTAACTTAAACTCTATTTTTATTCAAACAGTTGAGAGTATTTGTCTCCTAAGCAGACTCTTCAGTATCATTGTCACTTCAGAGCTGTGTGTGTGTTTTACAGATGGCAGAGAAAAGCAGAGGACCAGTGTGGGACTATTACATGGAATTGGCACCAGGGAAAGCAAGGTGTCTTGTTTGTGATAAAGATGTAAGATGTAAAATACCACCAACCTGTGGAATCACCTTAAGAACACCCATCCAAAAGCCCATATGTATTATATAAAGTTTTTTTTAAGTGTTCAATGTTCATTCAATATTGTTGCAATTGTCATTATAATAGTCGGTATCGGCGTCGAAAAATCATAATCGATCGACCTCTAGCTTATATATGTGGCACACAGCCACAAAATGTTTAATTTCTTGGGTCATGTTGGACCAGAATACTGAGCCTCTGGCTTTTCTTAACTGGCTTCGACCAGAGTGCCCTGCATGGATACAAGAGTGAATCATTGGGCGTTAGGTTTCTGGAACTACCACCCTGTCGCCTTTGTTGACAACTTCTTCCTGCATTGTGAGTGTGCCTCTATGTCCAGTAGTCCCTACTCTTTCTTGTGTCTGGCCAGCCTCTTAGGATAAAAGACTGACGCATTCAAGAACTCTTGTCCTCTGCTGAATGAGCTTTAATAGCATCCCGTGTCTGTGGGGAGATGTGAACCATGCTACTGATCAAAACATCAACCTCAGCCTGTAGAGCATACACGGTCTCATTTGTCCGATATTGCAGGTAGTGCTGCTCTAGACAAGAAATCTGCTATATGAAGTTCTATTCCTTTCTTGTATAGTACCTGTAGTTGATAACGTTGAAGCATCATCCTTTGAAGTCGCTTCAATGCAGTCAGATTCTTTTTTTAAGATAACCTCAAGCGGCTTGTGATCAGTGTGCACCGTGATAAAGTCCCTATCATGAAGGTATTGATCAAAACGGTCACAGGAGAACACTATGGCTAGGCACTCCTTTTCAATTTGGGTATATCCTTGCTCCATAGGTGTCAACGTCCTTGAAGCAAATGCAATGGCTGCCCCTTCTGCAAGAGCGCAGCCACTAGGCCTTGTCACTTGCATCACATTGTAGGGTCACTTCTTCAGGGAGGTCATAGTAGATAAGTATTGGTTGGTTGCTTACAAACTTCTTGATTTGCTCCAATGCATCATCATGTTGAGGAAGCCATGCCAATAGCACATCTTTACTGGTCAGCCGACACAATGGTCACATACGTCAGACAGATGAGGTAGGAATTTGGTTGAGTAATTGACAAAACCAAGAAAATCGGTGCACTACTTTTGCATCTGTAGATGGCGGCATTTGCTGTACTGCCTCCACCTTCTTGGGGTCTGGCTTCAGACCTTCAGCTGTCAAAAGATGTCCCATGTTTTTAATACTTGTGAGCCTGAGCTTGACTTTGTCTTTATTCAGATTCATCTCACTTGCTCTTTGTAAGAGCTAAGTCAGGTTGTGTTCATGGTCCACAGCCGTATACCAGGATATCATCAGCTATGACGCTTATTCTTGGTAGTCCCTGAAGTGCTTCATGTTGCCTTCACTGATATTCCTCTGTAGCAGGTTTCACTCCAAAAGGTAACCTTGTCCACCGGTATCTACCATTGGGGGTCCAAAATGTGGTGCGGTAACTATCTTCATCCAAACATACATGACCGTACCCATTTTTTGCATCCATAAGCAAAAATATCTTTGCTTTTGCCAGGCTAGGCAGTATCTCTTCAAAGGCAGGCATTTGGTAATGTGCCCTACACAAGGCTTTGTTCTGGGCACTTGGATCAAGGCAGACTCTTTTTTTCCAGGTTTTTCCACCACAACCATGTTGCTTATCCACTTAGTAGGTTTGGTGACCTTCGTAATGACACCCTGTTCCTCCATTGAATCAACAGCCTTCAGAATATTTTCCTTCAGTGGAATAGGGGTTCTGCCGGGAAGCTGTTGAACTAGTCTAACAGACTCATCCACCACTTGGCGAAGCTCACCTGGCAGAGCCCCCATCCCTTCAAAAATGTCCTCAAACAGTTTCAGTATTGCCTCAGATGTACAAGCCTGATGGGACCTTTTGTTTTTCTTTAGTGCTGACGTGATGAATGACATGTTGGTGGTTGAGCTGTAGCAACTTTAGATTTTCATACATTTCTGCTGAAAGGAGGCACTTCTGGAAGGTTTCCACCACTTGGAACTTTAGCACATTTCCCCATCATGATTGGCTTGTAGTTCACACTCCACTACTGGTGTAATAATTGAGCCATTGTACAGCCTTAGCCTTGCCTTTCTTGGTTGAGGCTTTGCATCTCCATCCTGCATTACTTGCATAAAGTCTCTGTAGCTGAGTATATTGACAGTTGAGCCACTGTCTAACTGGCATTTGATACTGCTGCTTGGTTCATAATTGCAGTTCTCACATGTCAGTGGGGTAAGCTTTAAGTTAGTAAACCATTTATCTTTGCCACATTGAAGAGAATTAACATCTGTCATGTATAGCGTGTCCGCTTCTTCATCATCATTTTGATCACTGCATGTATCCTGTTCTAGCAGATTGACAGGCTTACTTTGTCTGTCTGTACACTTTTTTTCACACAGAATTTGCATTTAACCCCATATGCTGGGTATTTCGCTCTTGCGTGTGTTGATCCACAGTACGTGGACCCTTCTTCAGTATTTCTCCGCCTTAGAATACTGTCCGATGAATTATGTTTCCATTTTCTATCAATACGGTCTCCATTTGTTCTGAGTAGCACAATTGACAGATTCAGGGACAGTGTTCATCTTTTTTAATTGGGTCTGTGTCTGTTCACTTGCTCTGCATATATCTATGGCTTTATTCAGAGTGTAAGTTGTGGTTCACGCAGCAAACTTGCTTTTATCTTTACAGCCAATCATTTTGTCTCTCAATGACCCGAAATCACATGAATACGACCATTGACGCAACCTCACAACATATTGACCATGTCTCTGCTTGAGTTTGATCTCATGTGTTAAAAATGAATCTTTCATAAATCACATTACAGGTAAGTTCAAAATGTCTTCGCAAACCGTCAAGGTTTTTCTTTGAATTTTTTCTGTCCTCTTCCCCCAGATCTAGGTGACGCTGAAGCATATGGCACTCTTCCAATAACACTGAGCAGTGTTGCCACTCTCACATGCAGGTCTTTTTTTTTATCTAAACCTGTAGCGATTTCATAATCTAGTTTTGTCCCATGGAATAAATGGAATAAATGTTGTGGATCTTAATGTTTTTCCTTATAATCCTGGACTATCGGACCACCATTTTATTACGTTTGCAATTGCAACAAATAATCTGCTCAGACCCCAACCAAGGAACATCAAACGTCGTGCTATAAATTCACAGACTACACAAAGATTCCTTGATGTCCTTCCAGATTCTCTCTGTCTACCCAAGGATGCCAGAGGACAAAAATCAGTTAACCACCTAACTGAGGAACTCAATTTAACCTTGCGCAATACGCTAGATGCAGTTGCACCCCTAAAAACTAAAAACATTTCTCATAAGAAACTAGCTCCCTGGTACACAGAAAATACCCGAGCTCTGAAGCAAGCTTCCAGAAAATTGGAACGGAAATGGCGCCACACCAAACTGGAAGTCTTCCGACTAGCTTGGAAAGACAGTACCGTGCAGTACCGAAGAGCTGCCTCAGGATGGTAAGTTGGTGGTTGAAGATATCCCTCTAGTGGTGTGGGGGCTGTGCTTTGGCAAAGTGGGTGGGGTTATATCCTTCCTGTTTGGCCCTGTCCGGGGGTGTCCTCGGATGGGTCCAGTGTCTCCTGACCCCTCCTGTCTCAGCCTCCAGTATTTATGCTGCAGTAGTTTGTGTCAGGGGGCTCGGGTCAGTTTGTTATATCTGGAGTACTTCTCCTGTCCTATTCGGTGTCCTATGTGAATCTAAGTGTGCGTTCTCTAATTCTCTCCTTCTCTCTCTCGGAGGACCTGAGCCCTAGGACCATGCCGCACGATTACCTGACATGATGACTCCTTGCTGTCCCCAGTCCACCTGGCCGTGCTGCTGCTCCAGTTTCAACTGTTCTGCCTTCTTATTATTCGAACATGCTGATCATTTATGAACATTTGAACATCTTGGCCATGTTCTGTTTTAATCTCCACCCGGCACAGCCAGAAGAGGACTGGCCACCCCACATAGCCTGGTTCCTCTCTAGGTTTCTTTCTAGGTTTTGGCCTTTCTAGGGAGTTTTTCCTAGCCACCATGCTTCTACACCTGCATTGCTTGCTGTTTGGGGTTTTAGGCTGGGTTTCTGTACAGCACTTTGAGATATCAGCTGATGTACGAAGGGCTATATAAATACATTTGATTTGATTTGATAATTCTCCTTCTGATCATGGAAGAACAAACAGTTCTGATACAAATCGCCTTTCATGTCCATGGCGCTAGGCATCAGAATTTGACTGAGACATTGTATGCTCTTTGTCCTCGCTCATTTGTTCCTCTTATTCAAGTCTTTCCCGCAGCGCTCGACTTCTTCAAGCTCTGTCAAATCGGTTGTTGATCATTGCTAGACAACCATTCTCAGGTCTTGCCATAGATCTCCAAGTAGATTTAAGTCAAAACTGTAACTCGGCCTCTCAGGAACATTCACCGTCTTCTTGATAAGCAACTCCAGTAACTGGCCTTGTCATTTAGGTTTTTGTCCTGCTGAAAGGTGAATTTATCTCCCAGTGTGTGGGGGAAAGTAGACAACTAGGTATACCCTTTAGGATTTTGCCTGTGCTTAGCTCCATTCCATTTCTTCTTTATCCTGAAAAAAAAATCTCAAAACAATCACAAGCATACCATTAACATGATGCAGCCACCACTATGCTTGAAAATATGAATAGTGGTACTTGGTAATGTGTTTCACTTGCCCCAACCATAATACTTTGTATTCAGGACAAAAAGTGAATTGCTTTGCCATACAGTTCCTCAGATCTCTCTTTTCACTCTGTCAATTACAGTTGAAGTCGGAAGTTTACATACACTTAGGTTGGAGTCATTAAAACTAGTTTTTCAACCACTACACACATTTCTTGTTAACAAACTATAGTTTTGGCATGTCGGTTAGGACATCTACTGGCATGACACCAGTAATTTTTACAACAATTGTTTACAGACAGATTTCACTGTATCACAATTTCAGTGGGTCAGAAGTTTACATACACTAAGTTGACTGTGCCTTTAAAAAGCACGGAAAATTCCAGAAAATTATGTCATGGCTTTAGAAGTTTCTGATCGGCTAATTAACATCATTTGGGTCATTTGGAGGAGTACCTGTGGATGTATCTCAAGGCCTACCTCCAATCTCAGTGCCTCTTTGCTTGACATCATGAAGAAATCAAAAGAAATCAGCCAAGGCCTAAAAAAAAATGTAGACCTCCACAAGTATGGTTCATCCTTGGGAGCAATTTCCAAACGCCTGAAGATACCACGTTCATCTGTACAAACAACAGAACGCAAGCATAAACACCATGGGACCACGCAGCGGTCATACCACAAAGGAAGGAGACACGTTCTGCCTCCTAGAGATGAACGTATTTTGGTGCGAAAAGTGCTAATCAATCCCAGAACAGCAGCAAAGGGACCTTATGAAGATGCTGGAGGAAACGGGTGCAAAAGTATCTATATCCACAGTAAAACTAGTCCTATATCGACATAGTCTGAAAGGCTACTCAGCAAGGTAGAAGCCACTGCTCCAAAACCACCATAGAAAAGCCAGACTACAGTTTGCAACTGGACATGGGGACAAAGATCATTATTTTTGGAGAAATGTCCTCTGGTCTGATGAAACAAAAATAGAACTGTTTGGCCATAATGACCATTGTTATGTTTGGAGGAAAAGGGGGAAGCCGAAGAACACCATCCCAACCGTGAAGCACGGGGTGGCAGCATCATGTTGTGGGGCGTCTTTGCTGCAGGAGGGGCTGGTGCACTTCACAAAATAGATGGCATTATGAGAAAATAAAATTATGTGGATATATTGAAGCAACATCTCAAGACATCATTCAGGAAGTTGAAGCTTGATCGTAAATGGGTCTTCCAAATGGACGATGACCCCAAGCATACTTCTAAAGTTGTGGCAAAATGGTTTAAGGACAACAAAGTCAAGGTATTGGAGTGGCCATCAAAGCCCTGACCCCAGTCCTATAGAAAATCTGTGGGCAGAACTGAAAAAGCATGCGGGAGCAAGGAGACCTACAAACGTGACTCAGTTACACCAGCTCTGTCAGGAGGAATGGGCCAAAATTCACCCAACTTATTGTGGGAAGCTCTCTGGGATATGTGGTACACTAGCGTCCCACCTGGCTAAAAGCCAGGGAAAATGCAGAGCGCCAAATTCAAATAAATTACTATAAAAATCAAACTTTCATTAAATCACACATGCAAGATACCAAATTAAAGCTACACTAATTGTGAATCCAGGCAACATGTCAGGTTTCAAAAAATATTTTCGGCGAAAGCAAATGATGCTATTATCTGAGGATAGCACCTCCGTAAACAAAGAGAGAAAAGCATATTTCAACCCTGCAGGCGCGACACAAAACTCAGAAATGAAAATATAATTCATGCCTTATCTTTGACGAGCTTTTGTTGGCACTCTGATATGTCCCATAAACATCACAAATGGTCCTTTTCTTCGATTAATTCCATCAATATATATCCAAAATGTCAATTTATTTGGCGTGTTTGATCCAGAAAAACACCGGTTCCAATTTGCTCAACGTGACTAGAAAAGAAATCAAAAGTTACCTGTAAACCTTGCCAAAACATTTCAAACTACTTTTGTAATACAACTTTAGGTATTTTTTATGTAAATAAATCGATAAAATTGAAGACGGGATGATCTGTGTTCAATACAGGAGGAAAACAAACTGTTGCTAGCTTTCTGGTCACGCGCCTCTAACTAACAGTACACTTCAAGTTACCCTCGTTCTGAACAGTGCTACTTCTTCATTACACAAAGGAAAAACCTCAACCAATTTCTAAATACTGTTGACATCCAGTGGAAGCGGTAGGAACTGCAAGAAGGTCCCTTAGAAATCTGGATTCCCAATGAAAACACCATTGAAAAGAGAGTGACCTGAAACAAAATATATCTGAATGATTTGTCCTCTGGGTTTCGCCTGCTAAATAAGTTCTTTATACTCGGTTATAGGTTCTGTTATAGACATTTATTCAAAAAATAAATAAAAATAAACACAGCTAGTGACTGACTAGCACCCGTTGTCTCACGCTCTCCTTCCTGCTGCAGCGACCACCAGAGAACATCAAAGTGTTTATCGTGCCGTCAGTGTTGCTGAAGCAGAGAAGTTCTGTTACAGAAATCCCTCATTTGAAATCCCTATTCCCTTAACCCTTGCGCTCTTAACGTGAAACATGTATGCATCGCATGTGTGTATCACGTGACCAAAGACATATTTGCACGTGACTAACATTACTAGAGAACGTTGGTTATGTAAGTATTACTCCACAATGTCCGTTATTCCAGAGGACGAGTCGGACGGGATTAGTTTTTTTCCAAACTGCAACTCTTTATTTCTTCCCAATAAATTGACAGTTATGCCAGAAGCCTGAAGTTTTTTTATTCTGGGCATGGAAGACACAGTATTTCAACATGTTCAGGTGATATGGCCACACTGATAACTCAAGCTTGGTTCCAAGTTTCTAAACCAAACCAAACTGTCACCATATTTGAATTGAGGAAGTGTGATCATAATCATTAGGACATTTGAGCAATCTGCAGTATGTCCTAGATGCCCCCCAGCCTTCAGATTTGAGCTAAACAGTGCAATTGCACTTCAGATATGTTAATGCTTTGGATGCGAAAGTATACATTTACAAACCTTTTGGTCAGTTGCATGCTGCTTTGAGATCTATTAACAGCAAGGGTTGCATTAAATAGGCTCAATATTTGTTACTTATGCATTTGGCAATATTCAAGTAATACACTATTCCCTGTGAAAGTTGATATATAAAATGGCCCACGTGTAGCCTGTGAATGACCAGCTCAAAAATCCGTCTTAGATAGCAAAATTTGAAATTGTTTTTTTGTTTTTTTTAAATTGGACAAAAGTATAGACTCAGAGCTACAAAATTGTATATCATACAATACAGTTGAGGAACAATGGGAAAGTAATTCTGCTTTGAAAGTTGATAAACTTCTAAACTCACTTTTGAGAAAATGGCCTTTGAATGTTTTGGTACTACTACTGGAGAGCCCTTTGTCTACACCGATTCATCATAGGTTGTTTTCATGTTATCCAGAAGTTGGTGACTAAACTGTGCTGAAAGATGGTCAGTTTGTAAATTCTGAGCGTTTCACTCTGAGCGTTTAGAGCGCACACTGGATGCTCTGGGTGATGAGTAGGGTTGATCTGAAAGTTCTGACCTCACAACTGCAGTCAAGCACCCAAGCTAAATGGCTAACATTGGCTAGTTTGCCAGCTACTTCCAGACACAAATGAGATCGTGGTGACCATTTTACTCACCCTAACAGAGCTGATTGGGCTGTTTTCATGTTATCCAGAATGTTGGTAACTGTGCTGCTGGCAACAATTTAATTACGCTTTTTTGCCAACATTTACTGACACCGGCCATATTCAACAGGTGTTGAGCATTTGTAAATTCATCAGTTATTCTGTGCTCTGGCACACAGACAAGAATGCTCAGAAATCGGACTACATAGCGAGATAATTTCCAAACGCACCTGAAATGGTTACTTGCATAGTGGAGTCTTTTGTTAAGACATGTAGCTAGCTAGCTAGGTAAACAATTCACCATAATCCCAACTCGTGACATTACTACCATGCATGAATCTGCAGGTATCTAACCAACCAGGTTGAATGTTAGCTAGCCAAACAAATGGCTCTGAGATATGAATAATAAGATCATACATGTAACATACGCTAGCAAGCCAGCCAGCTAACAGTACACCAACTTGAAATGAAACCACTTTGTCAAAATTAGAAATGTGTAATATCTGAAAATGTAGCTAGCTTAGACTATTTTACCTGTATACATAATTCATGGATGGACACATCTCCTGTCGGATGACATGGTTGCCCTTAGTTTGAAGATGTAACCTGGAGATTGGTGTTCTCCTTAGTTATCATACTCAAATTCCACTGATTTCATAACTCGGTCCTCCAGAAAGTGGAGAGCAACACTTGTGCAGTTTTACTACACAACACTTTTTTTTTAAAGCGGAGTTTGACACGAGGGTACCTAGAAATACTGGACAGCTCAAATAGACAGAAGCGTGTTATATGGCCTACCAATTCAAACTCTCGGCATGTTCAGCCCACTCGTTATCTCAGGCTAGTGGGAAGGTTGCTGTTTTTTTCCATGGCTAAACCAACTAGGGTCATAATTTAACAAATTTTACTTACATTTGGCATACAAGTTTGTTATTAAGGAACATGAAAGTTCACATGTTCAAGGCATTTCTGCCAAAAAAAATGCATAAAAAAAAACATTTTACATCTAAACGGCTCACCTGTGAAGTAGTGACCCCGTGACATACGCTTAGTTTCCTGAAATAGGTCACACAACTTAGTTACATTTATCAAATCAGCTACTGTTACCGTGCACAAACCGCGAGCAACACCTGTCAAACTCAGACATCTCTCTCAAAACACAGGGATGTTGATTCACATGGGACTAGTATTACCAAAGGACAAAGTTTGTTACGCTCCTGCGATGTAAAAATTACTGACATGGCAGATTGGGTCAGAACTAAAATTACAGAAGTGGTGTTTTGTTCTCGTGCACATAATTACATTAACCGAACTCCCCCAGTAAAAATAACCCTGTCTGAATGGGGCACAATAGGGCCTGACCTATAGCTTATCATAATTACATCAATAAATTGGTTATAACAAACTCTGAGCACCGTAAAACATGACAGCAAAATGAATGCTGAGGACATGACAAACTCGAAAATGGGGGAATGTTTTACTGGTTGCTCAGGAGGTAAAGGGGAAAGCCAGATGTGTGGAATAAACTCTACTAGTTGTGGAAAATACTGGAGCTCAAGAAAAAGAAGGTAAGGCGCAAATGCTGCGTGAATATTGTGTCTGCCAAACAGGTGCTGTGTACCAGAGTGTCCGTTGTAATGTTTTTTTATTAAGCCTTTATTACAGGAAAGACTAAAAACAGTCGCATTCATTCATGAATGCAATTTCTGAAATGGAATGCTTCATTTATTGTTTAAGCCAATTATTCAAGGCTCACTATATTTTAAAACTGTAATGCTCGATTGCATTTCAAAATCATGAATGACTCATATGCTGTGTAATGACATGAACGAATTAATGATGGATTCAGTAGCATATAAGTATTGAAATATAGTCCTAAGTAAGTTACGGTATTAAGACTAAACAGGATGCGCTCTTAGCTGTATGTAGGCCTCAATGTTGGCTATACTAAGCCTACTAATGATCATGACCTTACTTATGATCATTATAATAATAGTAATAATAAGATCAAGAAAGAGGAGTGTTATTATCAATATTATTTTGTCGGACAATTTGGAACAATGTAAACACTAAATAAATGAGAAATAATACCAGAGCGGTTGTTCTATACATTTTTTTTTTTTTTACCAAAATTTAAAAGTGCAAAGCTTAAAAAAAGCTGCATTTGTGAAATTGCTTACTTATGTGAGGCTTGGTGCTCACGGAATCAGTAAGCTTCTAAACAAACAAACGGGCAACATTCCTGTAGATGCACATGAATGATTTATAAAGCCAGGCACATTTAACAGTTAGGCTATTGATTATAGACTAATTAAGTTGGGGTTTCCTCTCTCCTCACTTTTCTTTGAAAATTATACAAGGGCTGTTTTCTCATTTCCTAATTCTACTGCTGCCTCCGCCGCATTGTTCTCAACACCAATATGCTGGTTAACTTTGCTATTATACAAATAGCAACATGGTCTAGGAAAAGGCGCCAACCCAACAGCGCACTGATGTGTTTCTGCGACCACTAGCGCATTTATTATCAAATAATATTTTTTATTAGTGTTGCACCATTGTTCTTATGTAATATAAACATAAACAATTGCAGTAGAACGTCTTAGACTGATGGACTGTTCCATCCCCACCACAATGGATCAGTCCACTCAGATAGGCGTGAATCAGACAGGTGTCCATGATATATTTTTTATTGCTACTGCTCGACTAAAGAAATCTTGGTCGACCAAAAGCCTATCGACCAGTCAACTAAATGGGTTAGCCTTAAGCCAATCACATCCTTCATCTGAAGACCAAACCTCCTCTCCACAAAGTTATACAGACCATCTTCTAGAGTTGTTCTTGATTGGATTAGTGATAGATGGTATTCTTGTGATAGGTGGTATGCAATACTTTCTCTCCTGTATGAGTTTGCCATGTGAAAGGATGAAAGTGGGGATATCTCCGAGACAAAATGTAACAACCGGAAAGGAAAAACATGAAAAAAGACAGGTATTGTCAGACATTGTCAGTTCCTAGGCAGTGTCTCTGTGACGGGGAAGTCAGTCACTGGCCGCGGGCAGCGTTTGGTACACTAGCACACACATCGCGCCTCCCTGTTCCGTTAACAATGTGGGTCGACAAGTTCACTTCCCTATCTTAGTACATACATTTTACACTTTATTCTTACCTCCCGTCAGTAACAGTTCATGGTATAAAGAATGTACAGACAAGCATGTTTAATTTAAGCAACGTTTGTTGTACTTATCTATGTTATGGATGAGCGTGTTGTTTGTTTGGTTCTGTTCGTCTCTCTCCATCTCTGTAGCTTCAGGGTATGCTGGGATAAGGACCAGAGCTACGGTAATCAGGCTGGCTTTGTAGTGCCTGTTCCGAATGGCTCGTTCATGTGAATGGGCATATTGGAAGACTCCATGTCAGTAGGGATGGGATTTTCTAAATGTGTTATATTGGTATAGTGTATCATGAGAAACGTGTTGCAATGTATATAATTCATTATGTTTAGCTGAGTGAAAAATGTAGGCTTTAATGACGGTAATTGCTTAATGAATAAGTGCTGGGTATGTTCTGATGGGAGGGGCTTCCCCTACAAAAGGAGCCTCTCTTTCAGTTCAAGGGGGGAACCATTTTGGATTGAGCTGTTGATGGGGGCAGCATTGTTTTTATACTTTGGATTGCAGTACTGTTGTTTTTCTCCCGGATTCACTACGTAAATAAACACCCTTGCACAGAAGTACTTTTGCGGCTCTGCCATATTTTTATTTGTTAGAGGTTAGGTTTTTCAGTTTAGCCTTCTGGCCTACACTTCGTGACAGTTCCTGTGGCTTCCTCTGAGCCAATGCACCTCAAAACACGAGTGGCTCGTCAAGATGGAATCTCGGCTTAGGTTGGCTCCACGCCACACTTTGTGACGCCCCGCTTCCCTCTCCAAACACACACATACCCCTCCCCACCAGCAACGTTTGGGGATAGCTTGGGTTATCCATGTAGCCACAGCAGCACATATCCCCTTCCTTGCACTCATGATTCATTTGGGAGGCCACGTAGTGGGAGATGAAAACGCTGGCAGATTTAATAATTCATGGTACTTAATAAATTCATTTAGTGGACCTATGGGGTTGTGGGGCTGAGGGAGATGAGTATTACCAATTAATTTTTTTTTATTTTTTTTTTTATTGTCCGCTTTTAAAGAAATGGCAGAATTCCATGAGTTGATTAAGTAATAAACCTGAACCAGCCAAAGAGACATCTGTCGGTAGACTTAATGGTGTTTTTATCCTCTACGATAATAATTAATCCTACCTTTACAACTCACAACCACCCAAAATGAAAACTCCCCCCCCCCCCTCCTAATACATCCAGTAGATCACCACAAGAACAAATGCCACAGGGACCAATGAAACCACAGAGGGCAACACAATCAGCCAAGGCGTCAAAACTAAGCATCACACCAAGATTAGAGTGCAGAGGGACCTACTTCTTTCTGGGTGTGGATAATCCAGAGCCTGCATCCTTACGAGGCCGGCCGCGGGGGCGCCGGTCTGTGGGGGCAGGGGAGGGGGTGCGCCCCCCAGTACTGCTCAGGGGAATAGAAGGGCCGTGGTCAGAGGGATCCAGACTCTTGTCCTCTGATGACATTCTGCGGACCAGGATGGAGAGCAGAGAAGGAGACAAGTTTATTAATTGAACCATGGACATCGGATTGGAGATGTGGGGATACATTTGTCTTGCTAGGTAAGGTAATTAAATACCAAAGTAGATAAAAAAGAAACCAAACCAGAAGTTGTTTTCTGTTAACACACAACCTGTATTGTAAGATGCCCCGTTTGAGTACGCCATGAGACACAGTGGACTTTCTACTGAAATCCATCCACACACACACAGTACATTCAGAATGGCCTTGTTCTGAAATGGATTAAAAAGGTTTAGAGATTACTGAAGAAAAAAATATATATCACAATTACATAAGTACTCAGACCCTTTACTCAGTACTCTGTTGAAGCACCTTTGCCAACGATTACAGCCTTGAGTATGACGCTACAAGCTTGGCATGCCTGTATTTGGGGAGGTTATCCCATTGTTCTCTGTAGATCCTCTCAAGCTCGATCAGGTTGGATGGGGAGCGTCCAACCTGAGTGTGCGTGTGAGATATATATCTCACACACACACACAGTACTAGTCAAACGTTGACAGACATACTTATTCAAGGGTTTTTATTTGTACTATTTTATACAATTGTAGAATAACAGAAAATACATCAAAACTATGAAATAACACATATGGAATCATTACGAATCACAAAAAAAACAAAAGAATTGTTCAAAGTGTTCTTCAAAGTATCCACCCTTTGCCTTGATGACAACTGTGAACACTCTTGGCATTCTCTCAACCAGCTTCACCTGGAATGCTTTTCCAACAGTTTTGAAGGAGTTCCCACATATGCTGAGCACTTGTTGGCTGCTTTTCCTTCACTCTGCGGTCCAACTCATCCTAAACCATTTAAATTGGGTTGAGGTCGGGAGATTGTGGAGACCAAGTGACCTGATGCAGCACTCCCATCACTCTCCTTCTTGGTCAAATAGCCCTTACACAGCCTGGAGGTATGTTGGGTCATTGTCCCGTTGAAAAACAAATGATAGCCCAAACCAGATGGGATGGCGTATCACTGCAGAATGCTGTGGTAGCCATGCTGGTTAAGTGAGCCTTGAACTCGAAATAAATCACTGACAGTGTAACCAGCAAAAGACGCCAACACCAACACACTTCCTCGTCCATGTTTCACGGTGGGAACCACATAAGCGGAGATCCGTTCACCTACTCTGCGTCTCACAAAGCCAAGATGGTTGAAACCAAACATCAAATTTGGAATCATCAGATCAAAGAACAGATTTCCACCGGTCGAATGTTATTTGCAGCAAATCGACCATGAAGGCTTGATTCACACAGTCTCCTCTGAACAGTTGATATTGAGATGTGTCTGTTACTTGAACTCCTCTGCAGCAGAGGTACAGAGGTAACTCTGGGTCTTCCTTTCCTGTGACAGTCCTCATGAGAGCCAGTTTCATCATAGCGCTTGATGGATTTTGCAACTGCACTTGAACGCTCAAAGTTCTTGAAATTTTCCAGATTGACTGACCTTTATGTCTTTAAAATAAATGGACTGTCATTTCTCTTTGCTTATTTGAGCTGTTCTTGCCTAAATAAAGACTTGGTCTTTTACCAAATAGGGCTATCTTCTGTATACCACCCTTGTCACCACAACTGATTGGCTCAAATGCATTAAGGAAAGAAATTCCACACATTAACTTTTAACAAGGCACATCTTAATTGAAATGCATTTAAGGTGACTACCTCATGAAGCTGGTTGAGAGAATGACAAGGGTATGCAAAGCTGTCATCAAGGCAAAGGGTGGCTGCTGTAAAGAATCTCACTTTTTTGGTTACTACATGATTCCATGTGTTATTTCATAGTTTTGATGTCTTCGCTTTTTTTCTACAATATAGAAAAGAGTAAAAGTAAAGAAAAACCCTGGAATGAGTAGGTAGTCCAAACTTTTGACTGGTACTGTATATACAGTGGGGAGAACAAATATTTGATCCACTGCCGATTTTGCAGGTTTTCCTACTTACAAAGCATGTAGAGGTCTGTAATTTTCATCATAGGTACACTTCAACTGTGAGAGATGGAATGTAAAACACAATTCCAGAAAATCACATTGTATGATTTTTAAGTAATTCATATACATTTTATTGCATGACATAAGTATTTGATCACCTACAAACCAGTAAGAATTCTGGCTCTCACAGACCTGTTAGTTTTTCTTTAAGAAGCCCTCCTGTTCTCCACTCATTACCTGTATTAACTGAACCTGTTTGAACTCGTTACCTGTATAAAAGACACCAGTCCACACACTCAATCAAACTCTAACCTCTCCACAATGGCCAAGACCAGGGAGCTGTGTAAGGACATCAGGGATAAAATTGTAGACCTGCACAAGGCTGGGATTGGCTACAGGACAATAGGCAAGTAGCTTGGTGAGAAGGCAACAACCGTTGGCGCAATTATTAGAAAACGGAAGAAGTTCAAGATGACGGTCAATCACCCTCGGTCTGGGGCTCCATGCAAGATCTCACCTCGTGGGACATCAATGATCATGAGGAAGGTAAGGGATCAGCCCAGAACTACACGGCAGGACCTGTTCAATGACCTGAAGAGAGCTGGGGCCACAGTCTTAAAGAAAACCATTAGTAACACACTACGCCATCATGGATTAAAATCCTACAGCGCACGCAAGGTCCCCCTGCTCAAGCCAGCGCATGTCCAGGCCCGTCTGAAGTTTGGAAACATCATTCTTTGGGGATGCTTTTCTGCAAAGGGGACAGGACGACTGCACCGTATTGAGGGGAGGATGGATGGGGCCATGTATCGCAGGATCTTGGCCAGTAAGAGCATTGAAGATGGGTCGTGGCTGGGTCTTCCAGCATGACAATGACTCGAAACACACAGCCAGGGCAACTAAGGAGTGGCTCCGTAAGAAGCATCTCAAGGTCCTGGAGTGGCCTAGCCAGTCTTCAGACCTGAACCCAATAGAAAATATTTGGAGGGAGCTGAAATTCCATATTGCCCATTGACAGCCCCAAAACCTGAAGGATCTGGAGGTCTGTATGGAGGAGTGTGCAAAAATCGCTGCTGCAGTGTGTGCAAACCTGGTCAAGAACTACAGGAAACATATGATCTCTGTAATTGCAAACAAAGGTTTCTGTACCAAATATTAAGTTCTGCTTTTCTGATGTATAAAATACTTATGTCATGCAATAAAATGCTAATTAATTACTTAAAAATCATGCAATGGGATTTTCTGGATTTTTGTTTTAGATTCCATCTCTCACAGTTGAAGTGTACCTATGATAAAAAATTACAGACCTCTACATGCTTTGTAAGTAGGAAAACCTGCAAAATCGGCAGTGGATCAAATACTTGCTCTCCCCACTGTATATCTAAAAACAATTATAAATCTCTATCATTGTCCACTAGTTGGCACATTGATATTGGCTACGAACGGCAAAATTTGATGACATAAGGATCTTTCAATGCAACATATCCCATTTCCCAACCCGCTTGGAGCCGTGCTTGAGCCCAGCCATTCCACCTTTGTTTGATTCCACCACCAGCACACCTGATTCAACTTGCCAAGAGCTTGATGATTAGTTGACTCAGGTTGAATAGTTGAATCAGGCATGCTTGTGCAAAAGTTACAACACATTGTGTAACAACACAAAAGTTACACAATTCAACTTGCTTTCACATACCTCATGATGCAAAGCATGGAGAAACACATAGAAGACGGGCCAGGATGGCCATCACTGTCACAGCACTCCCCCTCAACTTCGACGAGCAAATTAGCTGGGTTTACCACCCCTTAAGCCTCCAACAACTACCACAAAATATAACAGATCTAGCCTCCACTTCTAATAACTGAGAAAATTAACAATAGCAACTACAACTGCTTGATGAAAGGCACAACTGTACAGTGGACAGACCAGTGTCAATTTAGCAGAGCTAGGTAAGGCAAGCTCTTGCACAAGAAAGAGGGGAAAGGAAGAAAGCAGACATTGACTCAGCTGTAATGTCTTCGAGACCAGATGTGCGAAGTCTCGCATTGGGGGACATCTCCGTGCTGCTTGGCAGCATCGCTCTCTACTGCATAAATTAATTTAGCCATTTTGTTAAGCACAGTCATGTTGGGGTGGAGAGAATGAAAAAATTAGAGGAGAGAAAATAAATAGCAGGGTCCCCCGCTGTGCGTCTGTACCAGTTTATTTTATTTTACTAGTTCTCAAATGCACTACTAGAGCCAAGTGGCTGTTCAGCCTCACAACGTCGCTGGGCAGACCACAAACACAGACTATGAGCCTGCTGGTCTGCTTGAAGGGTAGGCTATGTGCCTATGACACCAGAAACAGAAGTAGATATTACTTGAGTATTGGCATTTCAAAGTGTCCACCTCACATCACAGACCCATTCCCACTAGCAAGATATTTGGGACATCACTGAGCATAAAAACATGGATTCTCACATTTAAGGACAGATGCACTAATACATATCACACACACAAAAGTATGTGGACACCCCTTCAAAACGTGTTGATTCAGCCATTTCAGCCACACCCGTTGCCGACGGGTGTATAAAATTGAGCATGCAGCCATGCAATCTCCATAGACAAACAATGGCAGTAGAATGGCCTTACTGAAGAGCTCAGTGACTTTTAATGCCACTTTTCCAGCGAATCAGTTTGTCAAATTTCTGCCCTGGTCAACTGTAAGTGCTGTTATTGTGAAATGGAAACGTCTAGAAGCAACAACGGCTCAGCCGTGAAGTGTTAAGCCACACAAGCTCACAGAACGGGACCGCTGAAGGCTGAGGCGTGTTGCGCATAAAAATTGTCTGTCCTCAGTTGCAACGACCAAGTTCCAAACTGCCTCTGGAAGCAACTTCAGCACAATAACTGTTTGTCGGGAATTTCATGAAAAGGGTTTCCATGGCCGAGCAGCCGCATACAAGCCTAAGATCACCCCTCTAAGCGTTGGCTGGAGTGGTGCAAAGCTCACCGCCATTATACTCTGGAGCAGTGGAAGCGTGTTCTCTGGAGTGATGAATCACGCTTCACCATCTGGCAGTGCGACGGACGAATCTGGGTTTGGCGGATGTCAGGAGAACACTACCTGCCCGAATTCATAGTGCCAACTGTAAAGTTCAGAGGAGGAGGAATAATGGTCTGGGGCTGTTTTTCATGGTTCGGGCTAGGCCCCTAAGTTCCAGTGAAGGGAAATCATAATGACATTCTAGATGATTCTGTGGTTTCAAATTTATGTAAACCGTTTGGGGAAGGCTCTTTCCTGTTTCAGCACGACAATGCCCCCCGTGCACAAAGCGAGGTCAATAGAGAAATGGTTTGTCGAGATCTGTATGGAAGAACTTGATTGGCCTGCACAGAGCCCTGACCTCAACCCCATCGA
Organism: Oncorhynchus kisutch; assembly: GCF_002021735.2. NCBI lineage: Eukaryota > Metazoa > Chordata > Actinopteri > Salmoniformes > Salmonidae > Oncorhynchus > Oncorhynchus kisutch. The sequence goes on from NC_034184.2 coordinate 72,157,262, forward strand.
ACACCTTTTGGGATGAATTGGAATGCTGACTGCGAACCAGGCATTATCGACCAACATCAGTGTTCGACCTCACTAATGTTCGTGGCTGAATGAAAACAAGTCCCTGCAGCAATGTTCCAACATCTAGTGGAAAACCTTCCCAGAAGATTGGAGGCAGCAAAGGGGGGACCAACTCCATAATGTCCACAATTTTGGAATGAGATGTTCGACGAGTAGGTGTCCACATGTAGTTTGCTCAGGACATGAGGCTGCCTTAGCCCTGCTTGTTTGCTGTTGTAGCCCTCTTATCGGAGGTAGTGTCATAGGCTTGGCCAACAGAAGACGTCAGTGACACAGGGAGAATAAAAGCTTGTTTATGCAGTAAGCGCTGTAAAAACATGTAGATGCAAAATTAGGGATATTACACAAAGCAAATTTGTTACAGTAAACATTTGATGTAATGTAGCAAACATTTGGAGTAGATACATCACTCACCATAAAGGCCTATTGTGGCGACACCTTCCAAATCTTATGACAAAAAAATATTAACATCATTAATGTAAAGGTGTTTGTGTGTGGGGGGGGGCTATTCTCAAGCTGCCAGGTCGCATGTCTCAATCTTGAACTAGATATTTCCCTCTAACACAATCTGTTGTGTTTGTCAAGTTGTGGTGAAGGATGGTCAGGAGACATTTGTTGTGTTCATTGTAGAAATAAAAATTTGAAATGTAAAACCAAATTATTTCTTATTGGATGCATTCTGGAATGTATTTCTGTGAAGTGAAACAAAATGTAATGAATAGAACACTATTACCTATGAGAGAGTACATTTACATGCACACTAATAATTAGATATTAAAACGGATTATGGCAGTAGGCAGGTTATGCAATAGTCATGTAAACATCTTACTCTGCTTATCTTAAATCAGCGTAAGGTCAAAATTGAAGTAAATATACGGCAATTAAAACAACATTTTCTGAGCAATATTTTTAATTTTTAATTTTTAGGACATGTAAACACGTTCCAGCAGTATATTTTTATTTGCACATGTGCTACACCCAGCCTAGCGAGCCTCTCTCTTTAGCACAAGTGAAGCGAGTTCGGAACAATGTATGCCTCTTAGAAGAAGTCGTCGTTTTCACATACAAACTTTATATGTTCGAACTCAAAAGTCAAATATGCTTCCAAAAAAGGAATATGGATGCTGTGGTAGAACATTTACTTTGATTGGCGAATTTCTGCATTTTCAGTGACATCAGGTAGCCTGATTTCAGATGTAAACAGGATTATTAGGGAAATCGTTCTTCTTGCAAAGAATGTAAACGCATTAGTCAAACTAGTATATTAAATCTGACTATCCACAATAATCATATTATTGTGTGCATGTAACCATACTCATAGTGCACATTACAGACCATTAAGACCTGTTCTACACTAAAGGCCTACCCTTCTACCTAAACGTTCTGTAACATTAAACCCTCCTAAACAGGCCCCTCAAATCACCCATTTCTTCCTACTGAACACAGCAATGGTTGCACAAGCATTAGTAGGACTAGGAGGGGCCTGCAAGCAGCTAAGTGGGTGTTGACAGTTCTCTCAGCTAATTTAACAACCACGACCATCACTGCCACAACAGTTTGCAATCCATTTCTGCAACAATGCCAAGAGACTGTAGGCTCTTAAGAATGGAAGACCATCATGCCTTTTTTTTACCTCAAGACTTCCTGAATGTCATTTTATGCCTTTCAAAGATTTGCTAGAATGCACTATATAGCAATCCGACACCCTAAGGATGACTAATTTCTCCAACTGATAGGTTTATCTTCACCATTAAGGGTAGCTACCAAGAGGCAATAATCTCCAGAATTTGCATATTATTATTTTTGTCATAACAGCCTCACAGATATAGTTATGTTGACATGGAGCCCAGTCAGCATTTGCACTGTAAGTGACACAGGAATATGTGTTATGAATGTCGTATGAATTCCTTATGTATTAGGTACCCTTCAAACAGTGAAAGTAGTGATACTAAATAATCTTCCTTCTTGACATTATTGGTGTCCTTTGAGCTTTGCAAAAGTCAAGCTCAATGCTGAAACCCTCTGGCTTCTATTAGACAGGCAGCCCAATTCTGATATTTTTCCCAATAATAGTTTTTTGACCAATCAGATCAGTTCTAAAAAATATTTTAGGTGAAGAGATCTGATGTGATTGGTGAATAGACCAATTAGTGGGGGAAAAAATATCAGAATTGGGCTGCCCGTGTAAACACAGCCTCAGATTTCACCTGTGGCCCAATGGTCTTCGAAACAAAGTGGGATGTTGAGACCTATCATGTCAGGGAGACAGAATTTTTTTCCAGCCCTCCATCTTTGCTATGTTCCAAGTAAGCACGACAGGACCATGACATGTTTTAGACTGATTGCATTTGCTGTGGTGAAATTAAGATTAATTGAGCCATTCCATGTCCTATATTCAAGGATCTTCTCTGAATGTCCCTGCCATGTCATCCTATCACTAATTTGAAACCAAGGAACCAGCCTTCAAAGTTCTTTAAACATTAGTCATAAATTGTCTACATTCACACAACATTAAAGCCAAATTGTCTAAGTCAGACATCTGTCATTTTAATGATGATGGCATCAGACCTGGAACACTGACAACACTGTTTTTAAGACGGTAAGTGACGACTAATGTTCTCAACTCCTCGTACCTCTGCTCTAATCAATAAAAGCTTCCTGGTGTGTGTTCCTTGACAACGTCCTCCACTTCCGCTCGCTTTCTGCACACTGTCCTCCACTTTTACCTGTATGCAGCATTCCGTCTTCATCTTCCTTTCCTGACTAACAATTCACATAGCTCCTCATAACATTTTCCTTAGCTCTTTACTGTCTTAAATCCAATTTATGCTTGATCCAAAAATGTGGTCAGAGATGTCGTATGGAGTGTATGACGATATTGCGGACCCTCTGGTGGCATGCAAAGGCCAAATCAAGCTCCATACCGCATCGCCATGCACCTCAAATGTTAGAACAATGCAGAGGACTCCATATAGCTCCACATTGACATGATTGGTTGACAGTAGGTGGGGCGGCACATCCTGTATAAACAAAAACTCACTTCCTTGACAACTTCCTTCACAATAGCTCTGCTCCGCTAAGCGCAAGAAGTATGAAAGCCAGGACATCTGCAGAGGCTGCATCGCAGTAAATGCTGTACGGCCACTTCAGATGTTGAATTGACCACGCAGAGCCTTTTACATAACTCTGTGGCACAGAGACAAAAATAGATCCATATGAAATGAGACATCACCTTGTTATTCTTGGTTCTACGGCTTGACCTCACAAGTCTAATTCACATTTTAACTTATATCATACCAAAGATGCAATAATCACAGGGTTAATATGACATAGCAGGAATGCTAGTTTGGGTCTTTAGCAACTATGTGACAACAAATTGGAGTGAAATCCCAAACTAGCATCCCTGTGTCACCAGGATGTCCTCATTAGGGATGGGCATGTGACATTTGACTGTTCGAGTACTTGCATGATTTTTTGAGTACTCAAATAAATCAAATATGTTTTTAGAACAAGGCCGTGGGGTTTTACAAATAACATATCCTAATTGCTAAATTGGCTCATATATACAACAGTATGTGGACACCCCTTTAAATTACTGGATTTGGCCATTTCAGCCCCACCCATTGCTGACAGGTGTATAAAATAGAGGACACAGCCATCGAGGACACAGGAACTTCATGAAAAGGGTTTCCATGGCCGAGCAGCCGCACACAAGCCTAAGCTCGCCATGCGCAATGCCAAGCGTCGGCTGGAGTGGTGTACAGCTCGCCGCCATTGTACTCTGGAGTAGTGGAAGAGCGTTCTCTAGAGTGATGAATCACGCTTCCTGTTTCAGCATGACAATGCCCCCTGTGCACAAAGCGAGGTCCATACAAAAATCGTTTGTAGAGATTGATGTGGAAGAACTCTGACCTCAACCCCATCGAACACCTTTGGGATGAATTGGAACGCAGACTGCGAGCCAGGCCTAATTGGCCAACATCAGTGCCTGACCTCACTAATGCTTGTGACTGAATGGAAGCAAGTCCTTGCAGCAACGTTCCAAGATCTGGCAGAAAGCCTTCCCATTAGAGTGGAATCTGTAATAGCAGCAATTTCATATTAATGCCCATGATTTTGGAATGAGATGTTTGACGAGCAGGTGTCCACATACACTACATGACCAAAAGTATCTACCTCCTTCACTCCAGTATCCCAGCATTTTGTAAATATGGTATTGGAACTGACCCTGTATATAGCTAGCTTACTTATCGTGTGTTTTTGTACCATCTTGTTGTTTTTAGTACTACATTGATATTGATTACTGCATTGTCAGGTTTAGAGCTGGCAATAAAGGCATTTCACTGTACTTGAATCTACTTGTACATCACCAGGTAACACAGGAGGTTGGTCTCACCTGAATTGGGGAGGACAGGCTCGAGGTAATGGCTGGAGCGGAAGAGTATCAACTACATCCAACATGATTTTCATGTGTTTGATGCCATTCCATTTGCTCCGTTCCAGCCATTTATGAGCCGTCCTCCCTCAGCAGCCTCGACTGCTAGGTAAGGAGTTAGGCCTTATTCGTTGATTTGAGAGACGACAATATAATCAGCTGCACTTCTGTCTATAATAACAACTGGAGTCCTTGGTTGTCAATGGCAGGATCTGCATGGAGTACTGTCTTAAGGTTGAATGCATAAGAAACATGACTTAAAAAGTTGGGCATAGTTATTGAGAAAATATATTGCAATTCGTGGTTATAATAAACACTGGACTCTCCTCATGTCCTATCAAGAGCCATAACGCGTGTGGTTCTCCAATTTAGGTCGTGGAGACCTACTGCGTGTGCAAGCGTTTATTCCAGCCCATCACCAATACCTGACCTGATTAAAATAGTCAACCAATCCTGTATCTTCAGTCTGGGCCATAACATGCAATGCCAGGTGTTGCTAAAGGGCTGGAATGAAAGCATGTACACCAAATATCCTGGACTGGAGTTGAAGACCTCTGGTTTAAAACGTTCAGACTCTAATATGCTTAGGTCAAAACCCATAGGTGCAGTTCAAGAGTAGGCATAGGGATTGAATGTATGTTGTTCAAAGCTCTGAAAACACAACTTTTTGACTGCATCATTTGATGGTCACAACCCTGCCAAACACTATTGTTTGATCTTCTTGAGTGAGTAGCCGAACCATAGGGTTAACGTCTCATTAAAACTATAATGTAAAATGCTGAGTTGCCGGCAGTTAAGTTGAATTCTAGTACGAAATAGTTTTAGCAAGAACCTGCGCTCTTCAAAGACCACATTTGAATAAAAAATTATAACAAACAGAGCGCTCTACGGCAACATGATTGGCCACACGGAAATCTTGAAGGGGGCTGGTTATCGCTGCACGTCTGAAAACACATAACTGAGTAAAATAGAGAAATACAGCTTACCTTTTAGAACCTAGAAGTTCAGATGTATTTCCTTCATGACCTTTAAAGCCATATGAGAAATGTCATACTTTCGATTAGTATAAGTGGGGTAAGGGGTGTCGCTGACTCGTTCATCCACCAATTCAAAAATATGGGGGAAGTGACCAGTGCACTTTCGGCGCCTCAAAATCACACAAACTGTTATATCCCTTTATGTATTCTTCAGTTTATTGGCTTCTTAAAAGTACGTCAATCATTGAACATTACTACTCTCCCTTCGACCACCAATATTTACTTTCTGCCAGAAAACGCATACAAATTATAAAATATTTCCCAATCGTTTCTTCAATTCTTCACAGCGAAATTGTTGCAATTAAGATAGATCCACAACTTAAAAAATCCCACAAAAGGTTTGTAAAAGCTTTAAAACTATCGTGAGAAATTAAAACGCTTACGGTATTGATGCAATTATTATTTTTTTCGTTTCCAGCTTCCAGACAACTTAAACTATTATTAAATCCAACAAGAAACTTTCTCCAATGATTTCATATGGATAAGATGACTGATATAATTTCTTCCGTTGAAACATTCCTGTGAAAATGTATAAGTTTTCTTCTAAAAATGTGAAATTTAAAGTTGAAGCTTTACTCCATCATGGTGGCCATGTTTAGGATAGACCTAAGCACTGCCTGTCAACGTTTGTCGCGGAAATAGGTCCAATTAAACATGAAGTAAGACGTGTTAAAACAAATAACGGTCGAACAGGAATAAACCATGCATTAAAAAATAATCTTATACATATGTATAAATAAAAAACATGTAAATTGTCGCATTTTGTGTCAGACCGCGTAATACATGTTATGAAAAAAGTCTCACTGAGCCTGCGGAGTGATATATTGGAGCACTATCCAGGTAAAGAGACTTCTCAGTCATCAGCCAAGAACTTTCCAAACATAGATCTGGAGTTCCTAAATAGCGGATTGGACTCTGTTTCGCCGAGCCATGCATTCTCTCAATTTCTGCTGGTTTTATTCAACAGTGCACAGAGGCAACATAACTGTTATTTTGTGTTGCATACAAGTCAGTAAATTGTTTTATATCTGTTGCTACAACAGTCCTTATTCTCAGAGTTATCACATTGTGGAATAGATTATTATTGGTAATGTCTATTGCTAAAAATACATTAATATAAAATACAACACAAAGTCTCTACTCTACTTGCTGGTAGGAATGCATAACATAATTAATTGCATTTTACCTTACACGACAGAAAAGTATTAGGATAACTGAGAGTTCTGATAGTTATGAATAGTGTACATGGCATAACATATTATAAGTTGATTATTAAACATTAAGGTATCACACATACACACACACACACACACTTATAGCACGGGATAAGGCATCCATTTCTTTTTAGTAAAAGTGAATCACAAATGACATTAAATCGCCATGCATCAACTTCCTTGAGATGACGAATAAGACTTCTCATACATTCATCAACATCCGCCAATGATACTATAGTGTTACATTTTCTATTGATTCTGCTCAGCCCTTTTCATTAGATGTATTTTTCTCACTAATTAGTGGAATACTCTCTGAGGGTCAAGGATGGGATGGAGGAAGTCCAGACTGGTCCAGGTGCAGGAGGAAATGAGCTTCATGGGTTGAAAGAGGTTCCACTGTCTAATAGGACAGTGCTTCACTGATTCACTGAGTCCCTCAGAGCTCACTTATATCCTCCTTTTATGTCCTCAAGTTGTGTGTGTGTGTGTGTGTGTGCATTTGGGTCAATGAAAGTGTGCTTCTTCTCTACCGTGAGAGCCCGGTTAAGTGTGTTGAGGGGTAGGACTCATATAGTTCTTTGTTTTGTTGTTTGTTTTCTGTGGGTTAGGAGATTATTCCATCAACGTTCCATCAAACATACACAGGACATGGTTGTCATGTTCTCAGAAAATAAGATATTATTGATCTAGACACTTTTCATGGGAATGTTGCAAGAACACGTGTCGGGTATTCTGTGGGTTAGGAGAATATCAGATCAAATCAAATATATTGCTATAGCCCTTCTTACATCAGCTGATATCTCAAAGTGCTGTACAGAAACCCAGCCTAAAACCCCAAACAGCATGTAATGCAGGTGTAGAAGCACGGTGGCTAGGAAAAACTCCCTAGAAAAGGCCAAAACCTAGGAAGAAACCTAGAGAGGAACCAGGCTATGAGGGGTGGCCAGTCCTCTTCTGGCTGTGCCGGGTGGAGATTATAACAGAACATGGCCAAGATGTTCAAATGTTCATAAATGACCAGCATGGTCAAATAATAATAATCACAGTAGTTGTTGAGGCTGCAGCAAGTCAGCACCTCAGGAGCAAATGTCAGTTGGCTTTTCATAGCCGATCATTAGGAGTATCTCTACCGCTCCTGCTGTCTCTAGAGAGTTGAAAACAGCAGTTCTGGGACAGGTAGCACGTCCGGTGAACAGGTCAGGGTACCATAGCCGCAGGCAGAACAGTTGAAACTGGAGCAGCAGCACGGCCAGGTGGACTGGGGACAGCAAGGAGTCATCATGCCAGGTTGTCCTGAGGCATGGTCCTAGGGCTCAGGTCCTCCGAGAGAGAGAAAGAGAGAATTAGAGAGAGCATACTTAAATTCACACAGGACACCGGATAAGACAGGAGAAGTCCTCCAGATATAACAAACTGACCCTGACCCTAGGTCAGGAGACACTGTGGCCCCATCCGATGATACCCCCGGACAGGGCCAAACAGCAAGGATATAACCACACCGACTTTGCCAAAGCACAGCCCCCACACCACTAGAGGGATATCTTCAACCACTAACTTACCATCCTGAGACAAGGCCGAGTATAGCCCACAAAGATCTCTGCCACGGCACAACCCAAGGGGGGGCGCCAACCCAGACAGGAAGATCACGTCAGTGACTCAACCCCTCCTTGGGACGGCATGAAAGAGCACCAGTAAGCCAGTGATTCAGCCCCTCTATTAGGGTTAGAGGCAGAGAATCCCAGTGGAGAAAGGGGAACCGGCCAGGCAGAGACAGCAAGGGTGGTTCGTTGCTCCAGAGCCTTTCCGTCCACCTTCACACTCCTGGGCCAGACTACACTCAATCATATGACCCACTGAAGAGATGAGTCTTCAGTAAAGACTTAAAGGTTGAGACCGATCTGCGTCTCTCACATGGGTAGGCAGACCATTCCATAAAAATGGAGCTCTATTGGAGAAAGCCCTACCTCCAGCTGTTTGCTTAGAAATTCTAGGGACAATTAGGAGGCCTGCGTCTTGTGACCGTAGCGTGTCCCACCAGTATACATAGAACATGGTTGCCATGTTCTTAGAACATAATATATTATTCTTCTAGACATGCTTTGTGGGAACGTTGGAAGAACATTTATTTGTCCAAAGAACAGTTCATTAGACATCACAGAGCCAATCAAGGCCCTGATTGGTGAACCACTGATAGCTTTTTGCAAGGATACTCACAGTGCTTTTAACATACAGTTTTTTCAACTTACATGATTACATTGTACATGTTCATTTATACAGTCATTATTATTTAACATGTCCACAGCTGGTATTTGAACTCAGAACCTCTTGGTTCAAGGTGCACCAAGCATCCCACTACACCACCACATCCATGTCAGGTATTAGTTCATCAACATAATTTATTGATAAGACAGAGAGCAGAATTTTCCATCCATCAAATAAGACTCAGCCGACTCTGGCCAACAAGCTACACAGTAATGATCAGTTGATATACAGTGCATTCGGAAAGTATTGAGACCCAATGACTTTTTCAAAATTTTGTTATATTACAGTCTTATTCTAAAATGTATTAAATAATTTTTTCCCTCATCAATCTACACACAATACCCCATTATGTCAAAGCAAAAACAGGTTTTTAGAAATTGTAGCAAAATAATAAAGCATAAAAAGCCAAAATATCACATTTCAGGCCAAATAGTTCAATCTTGGTTTTATCAGACCAGAGAATCTTGTTTCTCATGGTCTGAGAGTCTTTAGGTGCCTTTTGGGAAACTCCAAGCGGGCTGTTGTGCCTTTTACTGAGGAGTGGCTTCCGTCTGGCCACTCTACCATAAATACCTGATTGGTGGAGTGCTGCAGGGATGGTTGTCCTTCTGGAAGATTCTCACATCTCCACAGAGGAACTCTGGAGCTCCTTCAGAGTGACCATCTGGTCACCTCCCTGACCAAGGCCCTTTTCCCGTGATTGCTCAGTTTGGACGGATGGCCAGCTCTTGGAAGAGTCTTGGGGATTCCAAACTTGTATTTCTGTTTGTATTTGTGATACATTTGCAAAAATAAAAAATAAAATGTTTTTTGCTTTGTCACTGTCTAGTGCAGTAGTGCCTAGGTAGAGGATAGTTGCATGCCCGATTACCACGTGCTTGCATACTCTCGCTTACAGCTTGCTGCCGCCGGCTGGCCCTTGTGGTGAGTTGGGGAGCAGCTTCATGCACAAGTCTCCCCTTGCCGTTACAAAGCCTCTCCATGACCAAGACTCGGGTTAGGCCTCCTCGCGGTGGCACATGTTAACTGGTTGTCTTGATACTCCAGGCTAACTGGCGGGGTATCTCAGAGCAGCAGTGAGCCCCAGAGATGCATCTGTACAGGCTCACCTCTGGGTGGACAGGTCCTGGCAGCCATCAACCACTGTCCCGCTGCCATGTGGGTTAGTCTGGTACGACAAAGGCAAGGGGAGCACACCCTGAGAGAAAAGCAGTGCGCTGGCAGAGCGTGGTAGGTGGACGCTGACAGACTGGGGTTTCGGCTGTCTCCTGCAGCTGTGGAAGATAGTGTTCATCCTGGGTTTCCCCCTTGCCACTGGAATTTCACCATCCTTCAGTGAAGTAGTGCTGTTGGGGATTGCCCACCCTCAGCGGCAATTTAAATAACTTCCTTTGCACAGGTATCCACGGAAGCCAGGCTAAAGTCTGGTGGTGTTGGGATGTCTGGTGACAGGGGCAGGAATGAATGCACCGGGAGCCCTTAATCAGACCCCTGCACGCCAGCGGCACAGGGCTATTATGTTCACCAACAGCTGGGACTTGGGTGGCAGCTGCTCTCGGCAGACCCCTGTGTGACTGAGCCACCCTATTTAGGAGCCATACTGCTCACCCCAGCTGGGGAGAGGCCTAGAAAAGGTGGCCTAAAAATTGCCCACTGACTCCATCCAGGATAGGCTACCGCATCTATCGGGAGTTCCACTCAGCGGTCGAAAAATGCTAAAGAAAATAATTCCCCTGAATCTTTGGGACACTGACGATAATAGCGATAGACCCCATCAGAGAACAGCTTTGATTGCTGCAGAACTAAGGCGCTACAACATTGACATTGCTGCCCTGAGTGAGACCAGGTTCCTGGATGAAGGTTCCCTGAAAGAGGAGGGAGAAGGTTGCACCTTTTTCTGGAAAGGTTACCCTCTGCCTCCCGGGAGGCGCAGTGGTTAAGGGCGCTGTACTGCAGTGCCAGCTGTGCCACCAGAGACTCCGGGTTCGCACCCAGGCTCTGTCGTAACCGGCCGCGACCGGGAGATCCGTGGGGCGATGCATAATTGGCCTAGCGTCGTCCGGGTTAGGGAGGGTTTGGCCGGTAGGGAAATCCTTGTCTCATCGTGCACCAGCGACTCCTGTGGCGGGCCGGGCGCAGTGCACGCTAACCAATGTTGCCAGGTGCACAGTGTTTCCTCCGACACATTGGTGCGGCTGGCTTCCGGGTTGGATGGCGCTGTGTTAAGAAGCAGTGCGGATTGGTTGGGTTGTGTATTGGAGGACGCATGACTTTCAACCTTCGTCTCTCCCGAGCCCGTATGGGAGTTGTAGCGATGAGACAAGATAGTAGCCACTAAAAACAATTGGATACCATAAAATTAGGGCGAAAAAGGGGGGAAAATAAGGGAAAAAAAGGAAAGTTTACCCTCTGAGTGGACAACATCAGCACGGTGTGGGACTGGCAATTTAGAACAGCCTTCTACCCAACCTCACCGAAACACCTGTCAGCATAAGTGAAAGACTCATGTCTCTCTGTATCTCCCTAGCCAATATGCGTTATGATACTTTTCTCAGTGCATACGCACCGACGTTACCATCTGAAAATGAGGCAAAGGACTACTTCTACTGGATGAGACCCTTCACCACATCCCCAGGAATGAGAAGATCTTTCTGCTGGGTGACTTCAACACTAGGGTGGGACAGAACAACAGGATATGGAGCGGAGTGCTGGGTAGGCATGGTGTTGGCCAGGTCAATGAGAACGGAATGAGACTGCTAACTCTATGTGCCGAGCACGATCTCATTGTCACCAACACCTTGTTCCAGCAGAATAACAAATATAAAACATCATGGATGCACCCACGCTCCAAACACTGGCCCCTGATTGACTACATCATAGTGAGATGTTCTGACACTAATGACGTCCTGCTGACACCTGCCACGAGGGGTGCAGAATGCTGGACAGATCACCGTATTATACTGCCAAAACTCCAGGTGAGTATACGTCCCCTCCAATGCCTGCAGAAGTCCAGTAAGAGGAGTCTGGACTGTATCCGGCTTGAGAAAACTGCAGTAAGGGACAAGTTCCGTCGCTCTCTCGCTGAAAGGCTGAGGGAGACTGAGTCTCTTCTGAGTGCAGAAGACCCCATGGACCAGAAGTGGGCATATTTTAGCTCAGTGCTCTATCAGGGAGCGTCCCATTCCTTTGGCTACAGAGGAAGGAAACATCAAGACTGGTTCAATGAGAACTCTGACACCATCACAGCCATACTGGACAATATGCACAAAGTGCACAGGGCTACTCTCAACACATCCACATCTGCTACCCTTCGCAAGCAATGGCACACATCGCGCAAGGAAGTGCAAACAACCTTGTGTGCGCTGCAGAACGAATGGTGGACGAATAAGGCACAGGAAATCCAAATTTATGAAGACAAAAACAACATGCACAATTTCTACAACTCAGCTGAAGCTATCTATGTCACTAGAAGTTGCTCTCTCTTGAAGGACCAAAAGCAGACCTTGATTAGGTGGGCTGACAACTTTGAAGCACTACTCAATCAGCATTCTCCTACAGACCACTCCATCATGGAAGAACTACCTGTCTGTCCACCCATTCAAGACCTCAACCATTTGCCAACTTGGTGTTATCAGCTATCCGTTCCCTCAAGAACAACAAGACTCCTGGCACTGACAGCATCCCGGCAGAGCTACTTAAGACTTCTGCACCAGAACGCTCCACCAGCACATTACTGAGGTTTGGGACCAGTGGCGAGATGGAAACATTATCACCATTGTTCTTATAGATGGTGACAAGTCCATCTGCAGGAACAGCCGGGGGATATCCCTTCTGGCTGTTGCCGGCAAGGTCCTGGCCAAGGTGATGCTACACAGGCTGGTGAACAACATCACAGAGGAACTGTTGCCAGAGTCACAATGCGGCTTCAGAAAGAACAGGAGTACGGTCAACATGATATTCATGGCACGCCAACTCCAGGAGAAGTGCCGTGAAAAACATCAGGACTTTTTCATGGCCTTTGTCGACCTCTCCAATGCCTTTGACACAGTGAAGTGAGCAGGGAACTACTACGGGGCCTTCTACTCAAATTTGGCTGTCCAGATAAATTTGTCAACATCCTTTGCCAGTTTCATGATGGGATGATGGCTTGGGTGGCCATTGGAGGGCAGAGGTCAGTGCCCTTTGGAGTAAGCATCGGTGTGAGGCAGGGGTGTGTGCTGGCACTGGTATTCTTTAACATCTTCCTCCTATGTGTCACCCAGCTTCTCCACAAGGAGCTTGAGGACAGCAGTGGTGTTGCGGTGGACTTCAGGCTGGATGGATACCTATTCAACATAGGCTCCAAGCAACCACCATGGTTTTGACGGAGCGGGTTCTTGAGCTGCAGTATGCTGATGAATGTGCTCTTGTGGCCCACACTCCGGAAGGCCTTCAGTCCATCCTTGTAGCGGCTGTGAGGGTCTATAGCAGGATGAGACTGTCTATCGACACCACCAAGACAGAGGTGGTCTGCCAATGGAGATCCAGTCCTCCACCCACCATGCCTGTCTTCACCATTGAACACAAATCACTGGCAATAGTTCCGTCCTTCAAATACCTGGGCAGCATTCTCTCGGAGGACTGCAGCATCGACCTCGGAATTCAAAATAGAATCAAGCAAGCATCAGCTGCCTTCAGGAAATTCAGACGCAGGGTCTTCCAAAACAGGAATCTCCACCTCCACACCAAAGTCACCGTCTATCAAGCCATCTGCATCACCACACTTATTTACAGCTGTGAAGCCTGGGTCATTTACTGTCGCCCAAAACAAGCAGCTCAAGCGATTAAATCCTGGGAATCAACTGGTGCAACCGTGTGCCCCATACAGAAATACTTGCTAAGACTAACTGCAAGAGTATGGAGGCCATGGTCACCCAAAGAGAGGAGAGGAGTACAAAGAGACAGCAAAAACAGCTCAGGAGACACACAGCCATGCCTGCCCTCGCCAACACAGACAGCATATGCCCTACCTGCAATAACGATTATGGATCTCAGATTGGACTCCAGTCACCAAAGAACTCACCGTTAACTCAAAAGGGGAAGTCATCATCGAATATGATGGACTACCATAAGCAAGTAAGTGTGGGTGTGTGTGTGGGGGGGGGGGGTCACACAAAAAATAAGCTGTATAGATTTCTCATCTTTCATGCATTTCTGGAACTTTGGCTACCATATTTGTCCCTTTGTGCACAACCTCCAGATGATTTTCCGATTTGATTTGGTGTTTCTGGACAAAGAGATCACTGCTGCCTTTGCTGAGTTATGTTCTGTGTATTGTGAGCGGACCAAGTAATTGGGTGTCACTCTAAAGCGGGAAGGTGGAATAAACGAGTCAGGAGTAGGTTTTCTTGATTGAACACAGTTCTCTATTGAGGGCATTTGGTCAACACAAACACTCCAACATAATCAATGAAAATCTTCTAAGGAAAAAAACATACATCTTCTTCTCCAGATGAAACAGGAACACAATAGGATTATCTTTAAACTACAACAAAAAGTCACGGGATTGTCACCGTCTTAGTGGTTCTTCATGGATAGCTCCTCTCTCTCGGTGGCCATCTTCCAGAGATAGTTTCCCCCCCTCTCTGCTGGTTCCATTCTCTCTCTTATAGGGGAAGGAGAGTATGTCATTAGTACCGTCAGCTGTGCTTAATTGCCTCTGGTTACCTTGTCTCCCATGCCTTGTTGGGCTACTATCCATGAGCCCAGCCTGCCCTCTGGTGGTCCTTCCACATACCTTCCCCCCCAGGACCGAACCGGAGGGTCGGGCGCCAGACGCACCGTCTTGGTCGCGTCGGGACAGCGCGTCTGCATTCCCGTTCCTCGATCCGGCCCTGTGGATGACATGGAAAGAGAACGGTTGTAAAGACAAAAACCATCTGGCTATTCTGTTGTTATTGTTTCTCTTACCAGCCATCCACGTGAGGGGCGCATGGTCAGTAACTAATGCAAACCTCCGACCCAGTAGGTAGTACCGGAGATAATCGAGGGCCCACTTGATGGCTAAGGCCTCTTTCTCTACGGTCGCATACCTCTGTTCCCGATCGCTGAGCTTCCTACTAATGAAGAGAATCGGCTTCTCTGCTTCACCTTTACCCTGAGCTAGTACGGCCCCGAGCCCTGTATCCGAGGCGTCGACCTGCACAATGAACTCTTGTGAGAAGTCCGGAGCCTGTAGAACGGGATCAGAACACAGGCCATCTTTTAGCAATTGAAAGGCCTCTTCCGTCTCGTCTTTCCACTCTACCTGGTTTGGCAGGTTTTTCCTGATGAGGTTTGTGAGGGGGTTGGCAATGGTTGCATATCCCGGGATAAAACGGCGATAATATCCTGTTATCCCTAAGAAGGCCCGAACGTCTCGCTTGGTCCGGGGTCGAGGCCAGTCACGAATTGCCCTGGTCTTCTCTGCCTGTGGGCGTATTTTCCCATTCCCCACGGTGTACCCCAGGTATTCCGCTTCGGACAGGCCCAGGCAGCATTTATTTGGATTGGCTGTCAACCCGGTGGCTTCCAAACTCACGAGCACCGCCCGTAATCGCAGGAGGTGACTATCCCAGTCCTCGCTGTGGATGACCACATCGTCTATGTACGCCGCTGCATACTCTTGATGGGGCCGTAGAATGGCATCCATGAGGCGTTGGAAAGTTGCAGCGGCACCGTGCAGTCCGAAGGGCATCCTCACATACTGGAAAAGCCCCTCTGGGGTGGCGAAGGCAGTCTTTGGGCGATCCTCCGGAGCCACCGGCACTTGCCAATATCCCTTTGTCAAATCCAGGGTAGTGATGAACTTGGCCTTTCCTAAGCGCTCCAAGAGTTCATCCACACGGGGCATGGGATACGCATCGAATGTAGAGATGGCATTCACGCCCCTAAAGTCGTTGCAGAGTCTCATACTACCATCGGACTTGGGGACCAGGACTATGGGACTGGACCACTCACTCGTCGAGGGCTCGATCACGCCCATCCTCAACATCTCCCTCACCTCTTTCTTAGCGATGACTCGGCGAGCCTCAGGAATCCTGTAAGGGCGGATATGCACCTTCTTGCCGGGTTCCGTGTGGATATGGTGGAACAGGACATCTGTTTGTCCTGGGAATGGAGAGAATATTCGACCGAAGTTCATAATCAGCTTGTCTAGCTGTCTTGACTGCTCCGGTAGGAGAGTTTGGCCACGGCGCACCTGTGGTAGAGTCTCCTCTTTTCCTTTGCCCTCCAGGGCCATCAAAGCCACCTCCTCCTCTCGTCCATGGTACGTCTTCAGCAGGTTTATGTGATAGAGTTGGACCTTCTTCCTCCTGTCAGGTTGCTTGATGAGGTAATTGACCGGTGAGACCCTTTTCATTACCTCGTAGGGCCCCCTCCACTGCGCCAGCAAGCGATGTTCGGCCGTGGGCACAAGCACCATCACTTTCTCTCCCACGGTGAACTCACGGGGGGTCGCGGACTTATCATAGGCCTGGCCTTGGGTCCTTTGGGCCTTCTCCATATGCTCCTTGACTATGGGCCACACTGCTGACAGGCGGTCTCTCATCAGGGTAACGTGTTCTATTGTGGATCGAAAGGGACATGGTTGGGTCTCCCAGGTCTCCTTGGCTAAGTCGAGGATTCCTCGACAGGGTCTGCCATAGAGCAATTCAAACGGAGAGAATCCAGTGGATGCCTGGGGTACTTCTCGCAGGGCAAACATTAAGTGTGGGAGAAGCATGTCCCAGTTTTTCCCGTCTCGGGACACCACTCTTCTCAACATGCTTTTAATCGTTTTGTTCAAGCGTTCACACAACCCGTCTGTTTGAGGGTGGAATATGCTTGTACGTATCTGTTGAACCTGATATAACCGACACAAGTCCTTCATCAACCGGGACATGAACGGGGTTCCTTGATCGGTTAAGATAGTCTTGGGGAGGCCCACACGAGAGAACATCAGGAATAGCTCCTTGGCAATTCCCTTTGACGACATGTTACGCAGGGGTATGGCCTCCGGGAACTTGGTAGCGTAATCTATAACCACTAGGATGTACTCGTGTCCTCTGGCGGATTTTGGGAGGGGCCCTACGAGGTCCATAGCTATGCGTTCAAAGGGAGTCTCTATGATGGGGAGAGGAATCAAAGGGTTACGCAGGTGTGGCCGTGGGGCTGTACGTTGACATTGATCACACGTCCTACAATACCTGGCCACATCCCGGGTGACCCGGGGCCAATAGAATCTCTGCATGATTCTGTCAATAGTCTTGTCTCGTGCCAGGTGTCCTCCTAGGACGTGGGAATGGGCTAACTGTAGAACTGTATCCCTGTATGGCCTAGGCACCATTAGTAATTCCTGGTTTTCCCCCCTTCGTCGTACGACCCAGTATAAGAGACCCCGCCTGATTGCATAGTAAGGAAGAGGGGGCTCACCTGATCCGTCGACGTTCCTCCCGTCGATCACCTTCACCTTCCTCATGGCCTCCTTTAGGTCTGGGTCTCTATGCTGCGAGGTGCCGAACTGTCCCTTTAATTCCTGGTGCAGGTCGACCTCGGTAGAGGGATGTGGAGGATGTTCCATATCCCCATCAGGGGTGACCGAGGAGAATCCCTTCCAGGTTCCCTCCTCGGATGGAGCTTCAAATATATCCCTTAGCGCCTGGTTGCTCCTTCCTTCCTGCGTTGTGTATAACCCTTCACATGTGTCTTCATCAGTGGTTTCCTGGAATATCTGTCGTAAACGCTGGGTCGCTATTTCTTCCTCTGCTGCAGAGGACGAGGACGCGGCTACGTCTCCTTGTAGGACTACTACCTCGGGCTTGGATTTTCTCTTCTTTCCTGTCCCCCTTCTTCCCGTGCATAACGTCATCTGCCGAAGCTCCTTATATAGGGGACAGTCTCTCCCGATCAATAATGGCACCTTCAGCTGGGGCACTTTCCCTGCCCTGACTGTACACCTTCCTTTTGGAGTGAGAATAGGCAGATTCACAGTGGGGTAATAGTGGGTGTCTCCATGGATACAGGATACGGCTACTTTGTCTGGTAACAGTGTTGCGGAGGTCACCATCCGCTCCTCTACTAACGTAACCATGCTTCCCGAGTCGAGAATAGCTACCACATCTTGTCCTTCGACTCGCACCGGAATCTCTGAGGCTGGGGCTATCTCTGCTAACCAACAGTGTTGATCCTGCCCCCTCAAAACGGGATGTGTGGGGGTAGGCAGTGATGACTCCGTGACCATGGGCTCATCCTTGCTAGGACATTGTGGGGCATAATGGTTGGGAGACTGACATTTATAACACCGACCCTGCTGTGTGGTGGCTGACTTCTCCCACCTCCGGGGGGGGCTTGGACGTTTCGGTGGCGGGCGCGCCGGGGTGAGTCGTGGTACGGGATTGGAAGACTCCTTCCGTTCCTCCTTGTCACTTTTTAACAACTCCCCTGTAGACCGATATGTTTCCACCGCCTGGGCTATGTCGTCGGCTGACAACGGGTTGGCTTGCCCCACAACCCTTTTTAAGTCACTGGGCAATTCTCTCAATATCTTGTCCACTACGAGAGTCTCTATCACATGTCCTACTCCCTTTCCAGGTTCTAGCCACTGTTTCGTCAGTCGTATTAATGCGAAGATCTGGGCACGGACGGGTTGATCAGCTGTATAGGTCCATTGATGGAACTTTACAGCCCTATCTCTGGCAGTCAGCTGGTACCGGGACAGGATCTCGGTTTTTAGTCGCCCATAGTCCTCAGCTTCGCGGGAATCCAGGTCAAAATAGGCTTCCTGAGCCACCCCGGTCAAAAGAGGGGCTAATGCGCTCGCCCATTCTGTGGGCGACCACTCTTCCAAGGTGGCCGTCCTTTCGAAGGTCATGAGGAAGGCCTCAATATCATCCTCCTTGGAGAGACGAGGTAAGATGGCGTGAGCAGCCGCTCTTGGCTTAACTCTAGGTTCTTCTCGTCGGCTCAGCTGTTGTTGCAGGAGTTCTATGGTTGTCTGCTGTGCCGTGATCAACTGTTGTAGTAGGGTGTTATCCATCGTTCTTGAATGGTTCCTCCGGGTCTACTGGAAGAATCTTGATTTACTCACTTATCCTTGTGTCACTCGTCCACCTAATGCCTGCATCCTCCACCAATGTGAGCGGACCAAGTAATTGGGTGTCACTCTAAAGCGGGAAGGTGGAATAAACGAGTCAGGAGTAGGTTTTCTTGATTGAACACAGTTCTCTATTGAGGGCATTTGGTCAACACAAACACTCCAACATAATCAATGAAAATCTTCTAAGGAAAAAAACATACATCTTCTTCTCCAGATGAAACAGGAACACAATAGGATTATCTTTAAACTACAACAAAAAGTCACGGGATTGTCACCGTCTTAGTGGTTCTTCATGGATAGCTCCTCTCTCTCGGTGGCCATCTTCCAGAGATAGTTTCCCCCCCTCTCTGCTGGTTCCATTCTCTCTCTTATAGGGGAAGGAGAGTATGTCATTAGTACCGTCAGCTGTGCTTAATTGCCTCTGGTTACCTTGTCTCCCATGCCTTGTTGGGCTACTATCCATGAGCCCAGCCTGCCCTCTGGTGGTCCTTCCACAGTATATTTAGTGAAACGTTATTCTCATAACCCTTAGAAAACTGGACACGTGAATGTTCTTACAACGTCCCATAAAACCCATCAATCAAATTAATGTGTTATATTCTGAGACCATTGTAACCTCGTTCTAGATAAGTTCTGCTTGACATAACTTTAACACCGAAACATGCCAAAAAGATTCTCAGAAGGTTTTTGCTAACAGAGATAGTTAGGGGAACATTCTAGAAGAAAACTGGATACTCAAACATTAGGGTAACTTTACAGTTAACGTTACAAAAATATTCTCTCTCCCTAGAATTGTTAGTTGGGTTTGTGGCGCAGCGGTCTAAGGCACTGCATCTCAGTGCAAGAGGCGTCACTACAGTCCTTGGTTTGGATCCAGACTGTATCGCATCTGGTCGTGGTTGGTAGTCCCATAGTGCGGCACACAATTGGCCCAGTGTCATCCGGGTTTGGCTGGTGTAGGCCGTCATTGTAAATAAGAGTTTGTTCTTAACTGACTTGCTTAGTTAAAAAAAAAAAAAATTGCAATTTATACAGCCCAGCTCAAGCTAAAGGTTAATTTGAATGTTATGTTTTGCCATCCCAAATAATTTCTAATTAATTTAGGGAGGTCTTATTTTGATACAATATGGGATTAATTTTGAATTGCTAATGCGAGGCATTCTTCTTTCAAGCTCAATTGTATATAGCTTGAAGGGGACTGCACCGCTCTCTTCCCTGTCATATTATGCAATCCTAATGGAGTCCCCTATACAACCCAAGCCCTTTGAAACCTGAGAATTGAAAAGAACTAAATAATCATAATTGAACATGCGCCAATCTATTGGTCTTAATTAGCCCTTCTTTGTGTCACGTTCTGCAGTGGTTTAACATTTGAGAGACTTGGAACAGTGGAGGCTGCTGAGAGGAGAACGGCTCATAATAATGACTGGAACGGAGAGAATGGAATGGCATCAAACCATGTGTTTGATGTATTTGTTACTATTCAATTTATTCTGTTCCAGCCATTACCACAAGCCCATCCTCCCCAATTAACATGCCACCAACCTCCTGTGACTTGGACAATACATTTAGAAATGACCCCAGCTGGAGGTCTCCTGCTGAAGCAACCCTGTGGTTACCACTGGCTCACACCCGCCAGATAGCCTAGCTTAAGCAGTGGCTAGTAGAACATACTGATTTGTTTTCTTTGTGAATCCATCCTCACAAATGCCAACTTTTACTCTGCATTGATACATGTCTACAGTGAGGTTTTATTCATGAAACACTAACACCATGGTAACTTCGGTCCATTGTACCTACAGTATAAACAGTTGAAGTCAGAAGTGTACATACACTTAGGTTGGAGTCATTAAAACTCATTTTTTCAACCACTCCACAAATTTCTTGTTAACAAACTATAGTTTTGGCAAGTCAGTTAGGCCATCTACTAGGAATTTTTCCAACAATTGTTTACAGGCAGTTTATTTAACTTATAATTCATTGTATCACAATTCCAGTGGGTCAGAAGTTTACATACACTAAGTTGACTGTGCCTTTAAAAAGCTCGAAACATTCCAGAAAGTGATGTCATGGCTTTAGAAGCTTCTGATAGGCTAATTGACATTGTTTGAGTCATTTGGAGGTGTACCTGTGGATGTATTTCAAGGCCTACCTTCAAACTCAGTGCCTCTTTGCTTGACATCATGGGAAAATCAAAAGAAATCAGCAAAGACCTCAGAAAAAAGATTGTAGACCTCCACAAGTCTGGTTCATCCTTGGGAGCAATTTCCAATATGCCTGAAGGTGCCATGTTCATCTGTACAAACAGTATGTAAGAATAAACACCATGGGACCACGCAGCTGACATACTGCTCAGGAAGGAGACTGTCTCCTAGAGATGAATGTACTTTGGTGCGTAAAGTGTAAATGAATCCCAGAAAAACAGCAAAGGACCTTGTGAAGATGCTGGAGGAAATAGGTACAAAAGTATCTATATCCACAGTAAAAAGAGTCCTATATCGACATAACCTGAAAGGCCGCTCAGTAAGGAAGAAGGCAGTGCTCCAAAACCTACATAAAAAAGCCAGACTACGGTTTGCAACTGCACATGGGGACAAAGATTGTACTTTTTGGAGAAATGTCCTCTGGTTTGATGAAACAAAAATACAATGTTTGGCCATAATGACCATCGTTATGTTTGGAGGAAAAAGGGGGAGGCTTGCAAGCCGAAGAACACCATCCAAACCGTAAAGCACGGGGGTGGCAGCATCATGTTGTGGGGGTGCTTTGCTGCAGGAGGGACTGGTGCACTTCACAAAATAAATGGCATCATGAGGGAGGAAAATGATGTGGATATATTGAAGCAACATCTCAAGACATCAGTCAGGAAGTTAAAGCTTGGTTGCAAATGGGTCTTCCAAATGGACAATGACCCCAAGCATACTATCAAATTTGTGGCAAAATGGCTTAATAAGGACAACAAAGTCAAGGTATTGGAGTGGCCATCACAAAGCCCTGACCTCAATCCTATAGAAAAAGTGTGTGCGAGCAAGGAGGCCTAGAAACCTGACTCAGTTACACCAGCTCTGTCAGGAGGAATGGGCCACAATTCAGCCAACTTATTGTGGGAAGCTTGTGGAAGGATACCCAAAATGTTTGCCCGAAGTTAAACAATTTAAAGGCATTGCTACCAAATACTAATTGAGTGTACGTAAACTTCTGACCCACAAGGAATGTGATGAAAGAAATTAAAGCTGAAATAAATCATTCTCTCTACTCTTATTCTGACATTTCACATTCTTAAAATAAAGTGGTTAACTGACCTAAGACGGGGAATTTGTACTAGGATTAAATGTCAGGGATTGTGAAAAACTGAGTTTAAATGTATTTGGCTAAGGTGTATGTAAACTTCCAACTTCAACTGTAAGTTGGTAGTGCATGATGATTGTAACCCAAGGGTAGTGAATTCAAATCCTCTGACAACCCATATGTAAAATATATGTAAGATGCTGTGGATAAAAGTGTCTGCTGAATGCAATAGTGTTGTCAGTTGTACAACTGAATGCAGTCAATTGAAATGTGTCTTTTGCATTTCACCCACCCCTTCTGAATCAGAGAGGTGTGGGGGGCTACCTAATCAACATCTACATTTTCAGAGCCCAGCAGGGTTAACTGCCTTGCTCAGGGGTAGAGTGCCAGATTTTCACCTTATCAGATTGGGGATTTGATCCAACAACCTTTCAGTTACTGGCCCAATGCTCTAACCATTAGGTTGCCTGCCACCCCTTGTAATTTTGCAATCTGTTACTATTTTTAAACCAGTCAGCAGAGATGAAAAGACGAAGAGGGTGTGAACGATGCTGAATGGGACTTGCAGACTTGTTTTCGAGTTGCTGTGCGTTTTGTTGCCAACCTATTTTGCTACCTGACAACTTTACGGTTTTTACTTTTTAATTACCGTTTATATTTTTGTTTTTTTCCCCTCAACTTTTTCACTCCGGACGCTTTATCTGGACACGATTCGTCAGGACCTCCAACAGCCGAAGCTAAGTAGTAACATTAACATGATGCCTTCTAATTGCAGTCGCTGTACTCGCCTTACGGCGAGGATAGCTGTGCTGCAAGCCCAGCTTCAGACGCAATCGTTAGGCAAGGGTAATTTCAGTGTAGGAAAGGATGAAACAGCGTCTGTGCCACCAGTAAGTACAGATAGTAGTATAAATCCCCTGGCACAGTCCCCGCAGCCGGACAACTTTCTCACGGTTTCTGGAAGGAAATGCTGTAGGAACGCTCAACCGGTGTAGCTCGTTCGAAGCTTCCCACCATTAGCTCTGACAAATTGAAAACTCTAGTCATTGGCGACTCCATTACCCACAGTATTAGACTTAAAACGAATCATCCAGCGATCATACACTGTTTACCGGGGGGCAGGGCTACCGACGTTAAGGCTAATCTGAAGATGGTGCTGGCTAAAGCTAAAACTGGCGAGTGTAGAGAGTATAGAGATATTGTTATCCACGTTGGCACCAACGATGTTAGGATGAAACAGTCAGAGATCACCAAGCGCAACATAGCTTCTGCGTGTAAATCAGCTAGAAAGATGTGTCGGCATCGAGTAATTGTCTCTGGCCCCCTCCCAGTTAGGGGGAGTGATGAGCTCTACAGCAGAGTCTCACAACTCAATCGCTGGTTGAAAACTGTTTTCTGCCCCTCCCAAAAGATAGAATTTGTAGATAATTGGCCCTCTTTCTGGGACTCACCCACAAACAGGACCAAGCCTGACCTGCTGAGGAGTGACGGACTCCATCCTAGCTGGAGGGGTGCTCTCATCTTATCTACCAACATAGACAGGGCTCTAACTCCTCTAGCTCCACAATGAAATAGGGTGCAGGCCAAGCAGCAGGCTGTTAGCCAGCCTGCCAGCATAGCGGAGTCTGCCACTAGCACAGTCAGTGTAGTCAGCTCAGCTACCACCATTGAGACCGTGTCTGTGCCTCGACCTGGGTTGGGCAAAACTAAACATGGCGGTGTTCGCCTTAGCAATCTCACTAGGATAAAGACCACCTCCATTCCTGTCAGTATTGAAAGAGATCATGATACCTCACATCTCAAAATAGGGCTACTTAATGTTAGATCCCTTACTTCAAAGGCAATTATAGTCAATGAACTAATCACTGATCATAATCTTGATGTGATTGGCCTGACTGAAACATGGCTTAAGCCTGATGAATTTACTGTGTTAAATGAGGCCTCACCTCCTGGCTACACTAGTGACCATATCCCCCGTGCATCCCGCAAAGGCGGAGGTGTTGCTAACATTTACGATAGCAAATTTCAATTTACCCCCCAAAAAATGACGTTTTCGTCTTTTGAGCTTCTAGTCATGAAATCTATGCAGCCTACTCAATCACTTTTTATAGCTACTGTTTACAGGCCTCCTGGGCCATATACAGCATTCCTCACTGAGTTCCCTGAATTCCTATCGGACCATGTAGTCATAGCAGATAATATTCTAATCTTTGGTGACTTTAATATTCACATGGAAAAGTCCACAGACCCACTCCAAAAGGCTTTCGGAGCCATCATCGACTCAGTGGGTTTTGTCCAACATGTCTCTGGACCCACTCACTGTCACAGTCATACGCTGGACCTAGTTTTGTCCCATGGAATAAATGTTGTGGATCTTAATGTTTTTCCTCATAATCCTGGACTATCGGACCACCATTTTATTACGTTTGCAATTGCAACAAATAATCTGCTCAGACCCCAACCAAGGAACATCAAAAGTCGTGCTATAAATTCACAGACTACACAAAGATTCCTTGATGTCCTTCCAGATTCCCTCTGTCAGAGGACGCCAGAGGACGCCAGAGGACAAAAATCAGTTAACCACCTAACTGAGGAACTCAATTTAACTTTGCGCAATACGCTAGATGCAGTTGCACCCCTAAAAACTAAAAACATTTCTCATAAGAAACTAGCTCCCTGGTACACAGAAAATACCCGAGCTCTGAAGCAAGCTTCCAGAAAATTGGAACGGAAATGGCGCCACACCAAACTGGAAGTCTTCCGACTAGCTTGGAAAGACAGTACCGTGCAGTACCGAAGAGCCCTTACTGCTGCTCGATCATCCTATTTTTCTAACTTAATTGAGGAAAATAAGAACAATCCGAAATTCCTTTTTGATACTGTCGCAAAGCTAACTAAAAAGCAGCATTCCCCAAGAGAGGATGACTTTCACTTTAGCAGTGATAAATTCATGAACTTCTTTGAGGAAAAGATTATGATTATTAGAAAGCAAATTACGGACTCCTCTTTAAATCTGCGTATTCCTTCAAAGCTCAGTTGTCCTGAGTCTGCACAACTCTCCCAGGACCTAGGATCAAGAGAGACGCTCAAGTGTTTTAGTAATATATCTCTTGACACAATGATGAAAATAATCATGGCCTCTAAACCTTCAAGCTGCATACTGGACCCTATTCCAACTAAACTACTGAAAGAGCTGCTTCCTGTGCTTGGCCCTCCTATGTTGAACATAATAAACGGCTCTCTATCCACCAGATGTGTACCAAACTCACTAAAAGTGGCAGTAATAAAGCCTCTCTTGAAAAAGCCAAACCTTGATCCAGAAAATATAAAAAACTATCGGCCTATATCGAATCTTCCATTCCTCTCAAAATATTTTGAAAAGGCTGTTGCGCAGCAACTTACTGCCTTCCTGAAGACAAACAATGTATATGAAATGCTTCAGTCTGGTTTTAGACCCCATCATAGCACTGAGACGGCACTTGTGAAGGTGGTAAATGACATTTTAATGGCATCGGACCGAGGCTCTGCATCTGTCCTCGTGCTCCTAGACCTTAGTGCTGCTTTTGATACCATCGATCACCACATTCTTTTGGAGAGATTGGAAACCCAAATTGGTCTACACGGACAAGTTCTGGCCTGGTTTAGATCTTATCTGTCGGAAAGATATCAGTTTGTCTCTGTAAATGGTTTGTCCTCTGACAAATCAACTGTAAATTTCGGTGTTCCTCAAGGTTCCGTTTTAGGACCACTATTGTTTTCACTATATATTTTACCTCTTGGGGATGTTATTCGAAAACATAATGTTAACTTTCACTGCTATGCGGATGACACACAGCTGTACATTTCAATGAAACATGGTGAAGCCCCAAAATTGCCCTTGCTAGAAGCATGTGTTTCAGACATAAGGAAGTGGATGGCTGCAAACTTTTAAACTCGGACAAAACAGAGATGCTTGTTCTAGGTCCCAAGAAACAAAGAGATCTTCTGTTGAATCTGAAAATTAATCTTAATGGTTGTACAGTCGTCTCAAATAAAACTGTGAAGGACCTCGGCGTTACTCTGGACCCTGATCTCTCTTTTGAAGAACATATCAAGACCATTTCAAGGACAGCTTTTTTCCATCTACGTAACATTGCAAAAATCAGAAACTTTCTGTCCAAAAATGATGCAGAAAAATTAATCAATGCTTTTGTCGCTTCTAGGTTAGACTACTGCAATGCTCTACTTTCCGGCTATCCGGATAAAGCACTAAATAAACTTCAGTTGGTGCTAAATACGGCTGCTAGAATCCTGACTAGAACCAAAAAATTTGATCATATTACTCCAGTGCTAGCCTCTCTACACTGGCTTCCTGTCAAAGCAAGGGCTGATTTCAAGGTTTTACTGCTAACCTACAAAGCATTACATGGGCTTGCTCCTACCTATCTCTCTGATTTGGTCCTGCCGTACATACCTACACGTACGCTATGGTCACAAGACGCAGGCCTCCTAATTGTCCCTAGAATTTCTGTTTCAAATATTTTTATTAAACACACACAAGAATGGTGTATAGGTATACAAGACAGGTATACAATTCTTATCTAAACATAAAAGAGCATACAGGAACAACAAGACCCAGAGTTCTGGGTGCAGAACAAATAATACAAAACACGACATACAAAACAAGGACACATAGAAAGAAAGAGGGAAGATTCCCCCCCCCCCCAAAAAAAAACCTCTTATTCCCCCCCCCCCCCCCCCCAACTGCTCCGGTGGCAGGGCCAGCACATGCTGCCCAGAGGTAGATTAAAATATTACAATTGAGAGTGCGTTAATAAGTACAAATTCACATCGCCGACTCATCCAAGTAGGAGAGGAAAGGCTGCCAGATTTTATCAAATGTTGATAATTTATTGTTCAGAATATATCGAATTCTTTCTAAGTGTACAGTGTTTGCCAATTCACTGAGCAATAATTTGGTAGAGGGCGCTTCCCTCCTTTTCCAAAACAACAAGATTCGTTTTTTTGCCGAGATGAGACCGTACGAGATTAGTTGTTTTTGGGGGTTGGTTAATCCGTTTAGGGACTATCAGAAGCGGGTCTGGATCTATTGAAGTCTCCAAAACTTCAGAGAGGATCCCAAAAATTCCACACCAATAACCATGCAAGCTAGAGCATAGGGCAAAGCAGTGGAGTAGTGTACCCTGCGTAGCCTGACATTTATCACATGTAGGGGATGTGTCAGGAAATATCCTATGCAGTTTAGTTTTGGAATAGTGTAATCTGTGTAATACCTTGAATTGTATGAGACGATGTCTGGAATTAATGGAGCATGTGTGGATATACTCCATGCTCTCGTCCCAGTCTGCCACCGATATGTCAGTCCCTAGTTCTTCCTCCCATTTTGCCTTTATGGCATCTGTAGAAGGTGTGTTAACAGATTGAAAAGCATCATATAGACGCGATATCAGTTTATCTGAGGTGGGGCATATTTTTATGCATCCGTCAACATGGAAGGTTTAGCATTCCCAAATGTTGGGAGGTGTTTTCTAACGTAGTCTCTAATTTGTAGTAATCTGAAAAAATTACTTCTGGGAAGATTATAAGTTTCCCTCAGCAACTCAAAGGAAGCAAAGGTCCCTTCTATGTATAAATCCCCTATGGTACTTATCCCCAACTCTCCCCATGTTATCAAGGTTAGAAGGGGCAAAGAAGGGATTCCTGGCGACAGGGAGCATGAATGACATTGGTCTAAGCTCAAAGTGGACTTTAATTTGCTTCCAGATTCGGACTGTGCTATGTATAATAGGATTGTTACAATAAAGTGACATCTCCAGATTGACAGGCGACAAAATCACAGCGCCAATAGAGAAGGGGTGACACTCCTCACGTTCCATACTAAGCCAGCTGGATGCCGGAAGTACGTCGTCCAACAGAAACGTAACAACTCGGAGGTTAGCGGCCCAGTAATAAAATATAAAATTTGGGAGAGACAATCCTCCTTCCATCTTGGATTTACAGAGGTGTTTTTTACCTATCCTGTGTGTTTTATAATCCCAGATGAAAGGATTGATAATTGAGTCCAGTTGTTTATGAAAGGATTTAGGTATGAATACTGGGGAGTAATTCCCCAGATGCAGATTTAACCCTGTGAATCATTCGGTCACTCACATTTTTTCGAAGTTGTCTGGTGAGTAATTTGTGTGGTTTGTCCCCAAACTCAAAGTATTTTTGCTTGGCATAGAGAAAAGATTTAGCCATTTTAGCTGAGAGAATCTGATTATATTCAAATTTTAAAGAGGTAATTTTTTTATGTTTCTCCATAGATGGGTGGCTAGCATTCTCCCTATCCAGCAAGTGAATTTGTCCCTCCAGTTTTCCTCTGTTTTGCCTACTCCTGGCAGCCTGAAAGGAGATGATACAGCCTTTCAGATAAGCCTTCAGTGTTTCCCACAATAATGCTGGGGAGGTCTCTGTGTTGTCGTTGGTATCAAAGAAAAATTTAATTTGGTCTTTAAGGTATTCACAGAATGTTGGTTCTGTGAGGAGCTGAGGATTCAACCTCCAGACCCTCTCGTTTGGTACAATGTCACCCAATCTCAGGGAGAAGGTGAGTGGACTTTGGCCCGAGATTATAATATCATGATACCTCACATTACAGGTATAGGGGAGTAGTCTAGCATCCAACAAAAAGTAGTCAATTAGAGTGTAAACCTTGTGAACATGAGAGTAAAAGGAGTATTCCCTACCCGTAGGGTTAGCGATCCTCCATATATCAAATTAGTTCGAATTTTTTATGTAGGTATTCAAGAATTCGCTTGAATAGGAGATAGGGGTTCGCCGGGTAGAGGATCTATCCAAATATTTGTCTAGCACACAGTTAAGGTCCCCTCCAATGACCAGGTTAGTATGGGAGATATCTGGAAATAGGGCAAGGACTCTTTTGAAAAAAGAGGGGTTGTCAATGTTTGGCCCATAGATATTTAGTAGAGTTACTGAGGTAGAGTGGATTTCTCCTATTACGATCACATACCGACCCTCTTTATCCGCAATAGTGGTTTTATGTAGAAAGGGAATTCCTTTCCGTACCAGAATCGCTGTGCCCAAGTGATACACTTGCCCCACCCACCTACACTTAAGTCTGCTATGAGAGTTATTCTTCAAATGGGTTTCTTGCAAAAATATAATATCAGACGAGAGTGCTTTCAGGAGGGCTAGGACCTTGCCCCTCTTAATTGGTTCGTTTAAACCCTTGACATTCCAGGAAGTGAATGTAAGCCCCGCCCTCCTCTCGTTTGTAGTTCCTATGGTGGCCTGCATACCATGTAACTTGATAAAAAGGTAAGAAAGCGCACCAAACCATCACGATCAGCATATGTAGCACCTACACCCAAGCAGTATCCAACCCACCCCTCCCCCCTGCAAGCACCTTTACTTCCCACCCTGTACCCCTAATTTCCCCAACACTTACCCCCCCCATCAACCCACATTTAACAGGCATGTACAAACAGGAGAGAAAAAAAAGGAAAAATAAAAATAATAAACACATTGTCTGGCCGATGCCAAAAAAGCACGGCGCGACCTCGAACAAGAGGTAAAACAAAAATAAAATCCCAACTATACGTTCACCTCTCACTATCCTAGAACTTCTACTAACATATGAACTGAGGAGGCTCCCGCGAGTTAAGTGTTCAGTTAGCATCTAATAAACCTAAACCGAATAAGTTGCAACTTAAACATATTGCGCATTTAAGCGTCATCCTGGGTCAATCCCAGAGATAAGCAAGATATAGCCTCAAGATTATATTGCTAAGCACTGCCGGTCAAAAAATAAACCATCCGCAACCGACATAGTCAGCCGTACCTTTACATACTGTGGGTCAGGAGATCGGAACAAGGATTTCTTAAATTAAATGTCCCCCCCCCCAAAAAAACATGTTTAATAAGAAATAAATAAAAATATATGCATACATATATATATATATACATACACATACATATACACATACACACATGTACACACATACATATATACATACACACATACACACATATACATACACACACATACATACATATACACATATACATATATATACATACACACACATGCACACATATACATACATACACATACATACACACATATACATACATATATATACATACACACATATATACATACATATACATGTATGTATACATACCCACACAAAAAAATCATATATATATTTAAAGAATATGTATATACATCCATATGCACATATACACATACACACATTCATACCCCAGAATAACAATCTACACTGATTTAAAATATACACATACATAATACTAAAATGCTAAGAGAAAATAGTAATAAAGTACAAATGGTAATTATATGTACGCACACCTACACAGACATAAGCACTGCAGAGGGCTGGTGGGACTCTAGTAATAGTAATTATATGTACGCACACCTACACAGACATACGCACTACAGAGGGCTGGTGGGACTCTAGTCGGGAGAGAGGCCCACGGCCAGACAAAGGCAGAACCGCACAAAACATCAACTTGCTAACCAGGTGTCTGCCCCCTCCCAACCATCACCCCCAGTCCCCCGCAAGCAATAAATAAATGGTATGGTAGTAAGAATAATGTAAGGATTGTAAAATAAATAACGAAACAAAACAAAAGTGGGGGAATATAAGTATATCCGTCCGAAGGTGTCAGTGATCAAACCTGGAAGTAAAAAATATGCATCGCTCTGAGCACAGCCGGGATGAAAGTGAATTTAACGTTAAATGAGAGCTCTGACCGCCACTCATTGGTCTGCTCAGTGTCTTACATGTTCGGTAGTCCTTGTTGAGCCCGTTTAATACGTTTTCACCCAATATGGTATAGTATGGATTCGAGTCCATGAGCAGACCCTAACACGCAATAACAAGGCACTCTAACCTGTACGGGGGATTGGTGTATATCCCCGGATAAACTTCTCTGCGTCCAAAACCGAGGAGAGCCAAATCTTCTCACCGGAAGGCGGGGTAATTCTTAGTCTTGTAGGGAAGAGTAAGGCTGGGCGAAGATGGAGTTTGTAGAGTTTGGTCATGACATCTCTGTAGTCGGCGCGATGCTTTGCCACATCGGGCGCATAATCCTCATAGACACGGAATGGATGCCCTTTATGTGACAGGTTGCCCCTCATTCGCGCTTCACGCAGGATAAGATCCTTGGTCTTGAAACTGTGACAACAGATGATTACTGGGCGAGGAAGTTGGCCCGGTCCAGGCACTGGGACAAGGGAGCGATGTGCGCGGTCCAGCTGGGGATCCGAATCCAAAACATCCGATCCCATTGCATCCTTCAATAGCTTGGCGAAGAAGCCGCCTCTACCCCCTCTGCCAGACCAACAACGCGAAGGTTATTACGTCTGGATCGGCCCTCCAGGTCCACCACTTTCACAGAAAGCCTCTGCACAGTATCCTGCAATGACGTGCATAGCTTCTCTAACTCGTCGATCCTACCAGCGTTGAATTCAGAAGCTTTCTCAAGGTCCACAATACTCTGGCCATGCGAAGCGACCGTTCGAATGATGCTCTCGATTTTGGTGTCCAGTTCAGCAATAGTGGCCTTAAGATCCTCAGCTATAGCAACACGTAGCTCCCCCAAAGCCCGGGTAAGTTCTGTAAGTGTCACGTTGTTGCATGTGCCTCCCGCCATGTCTGCCTCGTTGTTTAGTGGGGAGTAGGCCTCCGCTGTGGATTTATTGTCCTTTGGTCGCTTATTACTCTGCATTTTCATATAAAAAGTTACACTCTTGTATTAGAAAGAAACGTTTGTTGTAAAAAGTGCCATAAAGTAGGTTAAATTAGATTATTTCGCAAAAAAGTTGCAGGAGCCTCTCACGCACAGCCGTTCACTCCAACATGCTAGCTCCACCCTCGTCCCTAGAATTTCTAAGCAAACAGCTGGAGGCAGGGCTTTCTCCTATAGAGCTCAATTTTTATGGAACGGTCTGCCTACCCATGTCAGAGACGCAAACTCGGTCTCAACCTTTAAGTCTTTACTGAAGACTCATCTCTTCAGTGGGTCATATGATTGAGTGAAGAGGACTTCCCCTCTTTCCACTGGGATTCTCTGCCTCTAACCCTATTACAGGGGCTGAGTCACTGGCTTACTGGGGCTCTCTCATGCCGTCCCTGGAAGGGGTGCGTCACCTGAGTGGGTTGATTCACTGATGTGGTCATCCTGTCTGGGTTGGCGCCCCCCCTTGGGTTGTGCCATGGCGGAGATCTTTGTGGGCTATACTCGGCCCTGTCTCAGGATGGTAAGTTGGTGGTTGAAGATATCCCTCTAGTGGTGTGGGGGCTGTGCTTTGGCAAAGTGGGTGGGGTTATATCCTTCCTGTTTGGCCCTGTCCGGGGGTGTCCTCGGATGGGTCCACAGTGTCTCCTGACCCCTCCTGTCTCAGCCTCCAGTATATATGCTGCAGTAGTTTATGTGTCGGGGGGCTAGGGTCAGTTTGTTATATCTGGAGTACTTCTCCTGTCCTATTCGGTGTCCTGTGTGAATCTAAGTGTGCGTTCTCTAATTCTCTCCTTCTCTCTTTCTTTCTCTCTCTCGGAGGACCTGAGCCCTAGGACCATGCCCCAGGATTACCTGACATGATGACTCCTTGCTGTCCCCAGTCCACCTGGCCGTGCTGCTGCTCCAGTTTCAACTGTTCTGCCTTATTATTATTCGAACATGCTGGTCATTTATGAACATTTGAACATCTTGGCCATGTTCTGTTATAATCTCCACCAGGCACAGCCAGAAGAGGACTGGCCACCCCACATATGCTCTCTCTAATTCTCTCTTTTTTTCTCTCTCTCGGAGGACCTGAGCCCTAGGACCATGCCCCAGGACTACCTGACATGATGACTCCTTGCTGTCCCCAGTCCATCTGACCGTGCTCCTGCTCCAATTTCAACTGTTCTGCCTTATTATTATACGACCATGCTGGTCATTTATGAACATTTGAACATCTTGGCCATGTTCTGTTATAATCTCCACCCGGCACAGCCAGAAGAGGACTGGCCACCCCACATAGCCTGGTTCCTCTCTAGGTTTCTTCCTAGGTTTTGGCCTTTCTAGGGAGTTTTTCCTAGCCACCGTGCTTCTACACCTGCATTGCTTGCTGTTTGGGGTTTTAGGCTGGGTTTCTGTACAGCACTTTGAGATATCAGCTGATGTACTAAGGGCTATATAAATAAATTTGATTTGATTTGATTTGAATGCATGCAACATAGGAGACTAAAGACCATCACTCTGGATTTAATGGAGTTGGGTTAGGTGGCAACTTCCATTATATTTTACCTTATTTCACTATTTCTCAAAGCCTAAATAAAACATACACACACATTCAACTAAACACATAGCCAAATAATGAACCAAGAACCATTGGTCTCTTGTCTTCTAATTAGGGATATGTTGTTGAACACTTCTATTTCTTAACCCCAGGCTTGGACTACTAAATGATATCAATCAGAGCCATAAGCCCTCCCCAGGCATCAAGCCTTTTGTTAACTGCTGAAGAACGCACATAAAATCAACAGCAATAAACAAATCAATTAAGAGGAACTGTCTCGCTTTTGTGCACCACTTGGCACCATTTGATTTTCTGAACCAAAGTTAAGGACTGCTGTGCTGTCTTGGTCTTTGAGTCAGCCAGTTTAATGTGGGCATGGGGACCCAGTTGCAATCAGTAGGTAAACAAATGGATAATTTGGGGTTGGGTCCATTTGATATTGAGCCCGTGTGGCATAATCCGTTTGATATTGATCCTATGTGGCATAATTAATTTGATATTGAGCCTGTGTGGCATCATGTAATGTGCATTACATAAAAATAGATTGATAGCTTGTGCTGACAACATTTACTTACATTTGCTGAAAAAGGATTGAGCTATCTGGCCTCTGAGTGGGATTTTGTGAACTAGTATTGGTACTGGTATTCCAGAAAACTAGAATTAAGGTGATGCCTTTATAGCCAAGAGCAACACCTTATGAATATGGAGGAGAGTATGGGATATTATTGAACATTTCAAACATGACTGATAATATGAAGATGCATAATTGTATCATTCATGCTGGGGGACATTCAAGTTGAAGGCCAGTGTATACAGGGCATTCAGAAAGTATTCAGACCCCTTTACTTTTTCCACCTTTTGTTACACTACACCTTATTCTAAAATGGATGAAATAAAAAATGTCCCTCATAAATCTACACACAATAGCCCATAATGACAAAGCGGAAACACGTTTTTAGAAATGCCTTATTTACATAAGTATTTGCTATGAACCTTTGCTATGAGACTCGAAATGGAGCTCCGGTGCATCCTGTTTACATTGATCATCCTTGAGATGTTTCCACAACTTGATTGGAGTTCACCTGTGATAAATTCAATTGATTGGACATGATTTGGAAAGGCACACACCTGTCTATATAAGGTCCCACAGTTAACAGTGCATGTCAGAGCAAAAACCAAGCCATGAGGTCAAAGGAATTGTCTGTAGAGCTCCGAGACAGGATTGTGTCGAGGCACAGATATGGGGAAGGGTACCAAGAAATGTCTGCAACATTGACGGTCCCCAAGAACACAGTGGCCTCCATCATTCTTAAATGGAAAAAGTTTGGAACCACCAAGATTTTTCCTAGAGCTGGCCACCCGGCCAAACTGAGCAGGGGAAGGGCCTTGGTCAGGGAGGTGACCAAGAACCTGATAGTCACTCTGACAGAGCTTCAGAGTTCGTCTGTGGAGATGGGAGAACCTTCCAGAAGGACAACCATCTCTGCAGCACTCTACCAATCAGGCATTTATGGTGGAGTGGCCAGACGGAGTCCAGCCTCAGCAAAAGGCACATGACAGCCCGCTTGGAGTTTGCAAAAAGGCACCTAAAGGACTCTCAGAACATGAGAAACAAGATTCTCTGATCTGATGAAAGCAAAGTTTAACTCTTTGGCCTGAATGCCAAGCGTCACATCTGGAGGAAACCTGTCACCATCTCTACGGTGAAGCATGGTGGTGGCAGCATCATGCTGTGGCGATGTTTTTCAGCGGCAGGGACTGGGAGACTAGTCAGGATTGAGGGAAAGATGAAAGGAGCATAGCACAGAGAGATCCTTGATGAAAACCTGCTCCAGAGCGCTCAGGACCTTAGACTGGGGTGAAGGTTCACCTTCAAACAGGACAACAACCCTAAGCACACAGCCAAGACAAAACAGGAGTGGCTTCGGGACAAGTCTCTGAGTGTCCTTGAGTGGCCCAGCTAGAGCCCGGACTTGAACCCGATCAAACATCTCTGGAGAGACCTGAAAATAGCTGTTCATAGATGCTCCCCATCCAACCTAACAAAGCTTGAAAGGATCTGCAGAGAAGAATGGGAGAAACACCCCAAATACAGGTGTGCCAAGCTTGTGGTGTACCCATACCCAAGAAGACTCCAGGCTGTAATCACTGCCAAAGGTGCTTCAACAAAGTACTGAGTAAAGGGTCTGAATACTTGTGTAAATCTGGCGGGTAAATGCTCAAATAGACCTAGTTTGTGCATCCCTATCACGAGCTATCACACTACCTAACAGTGTAAAATCAGAGGGTGAGTGCGGAGCGTCACTGGGCCAAGCTAGAGCAGCTTGTGAAGTTGCTGGAGCCCTTTGCAATCCACACCGATCAACTTGAAACTGACAGCCAATCGCTGTTTAATGTGGTGCCCTGCCTTCTCAACCTTGAGGCACATTTGCAATCAACTACTTTTGCAAAACAGTTGGTACAGGTCCAACTGAAGTCACTGCATGTGTGCTTTGCATGCATACTAACTCCTCTGGCAGCCAAACTCTGCAGCAGCTTGCCCGATGGACCCAAGTGTTCCTCTGGCACTTCACTCAACAGAGATGGAGCCACTGATGAGGGAAGCAGAGTATTTTGTACTTCAGCAAATCAGAGAGTACAACCATGGAGCACCATGACCCCCGGACGATGCCAGCACGATGAATCCAGCGAGGATCTAGACCCCAGTGCTTCCGAAATATAGCTTCCTCACATCGAAGATTGTGTCTGAGGTCAATGTCCAGGCGGAGTGTCAACCTAGCAGGGCATTAAGTTCCCCGTGCAGGGCTCTATGCTGACCTGTTTTACAAGGAGCATGTGCGAATCTAAGCTGAAAAATGTAGGCGCACACAAATACATTTAAAAGCACAATGAAAAATATTTGAGGTATTAAAGCTAGAATCCTGACTTTTCCTAGGCACACTGGTGCTCCTAAATTAAAATTCCAGGTAGAACAGCAAAATATTTAGCCACATATGAGAGTAAAATGGGCACACTGTAGAGCCCTGCCCTTGTGAGCTGTGGAAATATCTGGAAGAGGTAAAGGATGTCTTGTTTACAGAGTCACCTCTTCAGTTCTGACAGGCAAGGATGGCTGTTTATTCAAAGCTGTGCCCTGTGCACTGGATCTGGTTTCTGCCCCTGCTATAGGAGGATGGGCTCATTGTAATGGATGTGATGGAATTAATGGAACGGTATTAAATGTATCAAACAATATGGAAACCACATGACTCCGTCCCGTTAATTCCATTCTAACCATTACTCCTATAGCTTCTCCCACCAGCCTCCACTGCATAAACATAACTTCAAATGTGCCATGACTTCATTTGTTGTTTTTTCCTCTATCTTTCTGTTAGATAAAGGTAAAGGTACTTGATTTTTCTTAAATCTACAATTAAAAGTTAAAAAAGCATTGGATTGGTATAAACATGGCACCTATCCAGTCTAGGAGCCTTTCCATTTAAATCCAAGTCACATTAGGCTGATTTAGAGTTAAACCTAACCAAACCCATGTCCTGGCCCATCACCTTATGTATTACTTTCCCCCAGAGGCAAGAAGTGACATCCCAAAAAAGGGCATAGGCCCACCCACTTGGGAGACATGCCCACCCACTGGGGAGCCAGGCCCAGCCAATCAGAATGAGTTTATCCACACAAAATAGCTTTATTACAAACAGAATTACTCAGTTTCATCAGCTGTCCGGGTGGCTGGTGAAGTCGGATGCTTGGAGAAGTCAGATGTGGACGTCCTGGGCTGGTGTGGTTACGCGTGGTCTGCGGTTGTGAGGCCGGTTGGACGTACTGCCAAATTTTCTAAAACAACGTTGGAGGAGGCTTATGGTAGAGAAATGAACATTGAATTATCTGGCAAGAGCTCTGGTGGACATTCCTGCAGTCAGCATGCCAATTGTATGCTTCCTCAAAATTTGAGAGATCTATGGCATTGTGTTGTGACAAAACTGCACATTTTGGAGTGGCCTTTTACTGTCTCCAGCACAAGGTGCTCCTGTGCACACCTGTCAGATGGATGGATTGTCTTGGCAAAGGAGAAATGCTCACTAACAGGGATGTAAACAAATGTGTGCACAAAATTGGAGAGAAATAAGCTTTTTGTACATATAGAAACATTCTGGGATCTTTTATTTCAGCTCATGAAACATGGGACCAACACTTTACATGTTGCATTTATATTTGTTGTTGAGTATAAATAAAAATGTGTAAATCAAGTCTGAAAACTAACTGAAACTAAACTGAATGTCAAATCAAATCTAAAAATAACAATAAAAACAAATATTAAATCACAAAACTATAATAACCTTGGTCACATGACATGGGACAATGAAGTACTGGAGTGAACAGCTGCTGCTGGTTGGAGGAGGGGTGGATGTGTACATTTATCAACTCTTCTTTGAGTAATAACAAACCATTCAGTGCCTAATTACTCTGTAAGGCTTGCCTTATAGAACAGAGAGCCATGAAACAATACAAGGATCCACAGGGAGGGAACATAACCCTGCTATTATGCACAGTACAGCTGGTCTCCGTCAATGAGCTACTAGCAGCCTGGGTTCCACGGGTTGATTGACTGACAATGACTGTGTAATTTGTTGTTTATCTATGGTATCGCTGTGTATGATGTTGGTTGGGTGTCAAAAGTCAGGGGATAAGTAAGTAGGGAGAGAGTTGACCTGCTTGAACACGAAGACCCCATTTAAATAGCTGTGCTTGCTAGATTGACCAAGCACTCCCCATATTACAAGCTAGGCCTGAACCTGGGAATAGATGTTGTGCATCAAAAGTGGAGACCAACAGCCCATGACAAATAAAAAACTATCAATCACGCTAAGTGATTAAGAAAGTCCTAAACAGGGTGAGTTTGGTTAACACTTACTGTACCCCAGATTAAACCTGAAACTGGATGACTGAGCTGTAGATGCTCTGCTCCATCCACTCTATCCTTGAACTGCCTGTCAAAACTCTGTCTCTGTCAAATATGCTCATCCCTAAAAGACTTAAAGAAGATCTCATGTGAAGAGTAATTTCAGGTTTACTGATATACACAACATGAAATATTTCAGGCCTTTAGGGTTTCATGAGAATATTTAACCTACAGCTATTGCTACTGAGTAAAGCATATTTAACTGCTTGAATTATATACTGTAACTTAAATATTCAGCGCTTCATTGAAGAAAGGCATTGCTGCTGTGTGTAACAGTTGCCCTATCTTACTCTTATTTTTTTCCCTCTTAACAAAACAAACAAATTACATCCAACATAATAACCATCCACATTTGGTGGATGTAAAATAATCCAACAACTGTTAGAAATAAAATCACTAAAAGTTGAACACATCCGGAATTGGAATAGAATTCAATCAAATGAGTTCAACAACATTCTTTATAAAAACTGAAACCCCCTTTACATTACACAGAACGAGGAGTGTTTAGCACCTCATGTCTTTGTGGTGGTGTATGCAGTTGAAAACACCTGGTTTCTGTCCTTGGTCACGTCTCCTTGTGTGTCAATAGCCTCTGCCAATCCCTGCTGATGTAGGCCTTGTCAAAGTCTGAAGCATGGGAGGAGGACCACCGTCTACAGGAGGAATACGATGAGGATGGCTCAGAGGACCCAGGTGTCATGGCTGCCGTGTCAGACTGATCCGAGTGCCCGCAGTTCCTGATGTTGGCGTGCGTGGTGGCGAACACCAAAATGAGGTAGTCCCTTAGCATTCGGGCCAGGGGCTCTGAACACTT
This sequence comes from Oncorhynchus kisutch, assembly GCF_002021735.2. NCBI lineage: Eukaryota > Metazoa > Chordata > Actinopteri > Salmoniformes > Salmonidae > Oncorhynchus > Oncorhynchus kisutch. Next base: position 72,196,733 of record NC_034184.2, read on the forward strand.
CCTGAGTATGGCTTCCTGCTTGGCCACGCTCTCCTCTCCGCTGCTCCGGTCCACCCAATAGAAGGCTGAGATGCTGTCGATGACCAATAGGCACAGGACGGGCCGGCTGAAGAAGGTATTCTCCAGGTAGTGCAGTGTGAGAAGCAGCTGGACTGAGCTGGAGCAGAGGACCACGAAGAGTCGGCGCAGGCAGGCTCGCACCCTCTCCTCAGGCTCTACCACCACAGCACCATCCTCCCCCAGGTGCTGCTCCAGTACTTTCACCAGCCTCAGCATGTCAAAGTGGTAGTTTGTGTCCACGTACATGACCTTCCCCTCCAGGCCGTCCCGGTCGGTTGGGAGGATGCAGTGGGTCACCAGATTGAACAGGGTATGCGTCTTCCCATTGCCCTCATGCCATGGAACTCCACAACATCACCTGGAGAGAAAACATGTGACTACTGTGGTTATTTATTGATATGGACTGTCTTGCTGTCTAAACAGCAGTTAAATGAGTCTATAGGGCCAAACTATCTTGAATTGGTCCAGGAAAGATGTCAGGTTCAATGTCCGTCAATGATCATCTCCCTTTCAATCTAGCAAACAACTAAAGGAAAATACAAACTCACTTGGTTAAAAAAACTAAAGCTATGTATGTTAGCTTTATGTTAATTCTGATTTTACTTTGATAACAAAGTACTTCTAGCTGCTTACTTGAAGTTCAAGTTCACCTTCAGTAGTCATATTTAGCAATACACACAAAACACAATAATAAACATAATCGGATTTTTGGCAAAATGGTCTTCCCAATGACATCATACCAATCAATAACAGTGCACAGTAGCACCTCTCTGGCCAACGGCGGGAAAACAGGTTGGAAATAACCAGTGGCATGTATTCAGGCAGGCTTCAATAAAAATAAAAGTGTATCAAATCAAATAACACATAAATATGTATTCTTATTGTCACGGCTTCCAGTGATTTTACCCACCACTACTGAAAATAACAGAGTATCTTCAAGCAAGATCAGAACACTAGTGTAGGACACAACCCTGCAGCCCCTGCAATGCAGGACCCACAAACACTGGGGGCCCAACCCCTGGAGGAGCCCCTCCCAAAATGTGTAGAATAATATGAGATAGTTATAAAACTGCACATTTTTCTCTCTGCCTCATGGAAAAATGTGTAGAATTGCAGGAAGTACATTTTTTTATCCCAAAAAAGGGACCTTGAGGGGCCCCGCGAAACCGCAAATCACTATAATATTTGCAATAAATTAATGTAACGTTAGCTAAGTAACGTTAACTGCGATGTGCCTGTGTTTAACGTTACTAGATCGTGTTGGACGGAATACATTGTAAACAGTTATCTACATACTCGTTAACCGGTATGGAGTGTCAGTAAAGTTTGATTGCGAGTACAATGTTGAAGACAAACAGGTAGTTAGTTATTAGGTGTATGCTGGTGTAAAAATGAGCTAGTGTACATTGGGAAAGACTTGACCGAATTGTTGCGCTGTTGATGGGAAATGCGCACGTGACGGTGGTGGCAAAGTCCATATATCGTCATGACATCAAATTAGTTTCTTACAAACCTTTCGTCAGATACTTTTTTACACTTATAGATTCGTTTGCGACATATTTGTGCACCGTACTCTGTCATGTATGTAGTCATCTTCTCTTGCTTGCGGTCAGGAAAAATAACGCGCATTTTCAAATAATCTTCTTGCTTTTTGAAAATTTACCATAATATCTGGCATAGATGAGTTATTGAAATGGTTACAGGATCGTTATCGTGCCTCTCTGGTAGTCATAATGAAATACATGATGAAAAATAGTTTAGTATGATTGCTCTTAATCCCGACGTTATCAAGAATAAAGGCTATTAGTTTGTGTGACAGAATATTCGTCACCTCCTTTTCATTGGGCGCGTGAACAATACATACAAGGTTGCCTAACAACTCGTGGCCAGAGAGGTAACAGTAGGATTCAGATGCCACCTTGCGGTGTGAGTATTAAAATACATTGGTTCCGTGGTATTTAGTTTTTTTGCAGCTTCTTCACAAAATTACAAGGTTATTTAATTGCATACACCTTAGCCATATCATTTAGTGAAATATTATTTTCAAGAATACTTTCACAGGTTTCAATAAAGCATTTTTTTCTGCAGCCTAACAGCTGAATCTGTATTAGCAATCACTACATGACAGAGCATTTCCGAATGAGAAACTGACTCACGGTCAATTGTGCAAGTTCCCATTCCCTACTAAGCCCAAGTGGAGAACGGAGCCAGACAGCTTGTTTTTATTTTTTCAATTTTCCCTTTGACTCGGGAAGTACTCTCGCTGTCAAACTACTAGAAATAGAAACATAGAGAAAGAGGCAGAGCGAGAGGGATAACTGGGCCCAAAATCGGTCTTCTCCAGCAGGTGGCGTTTCTATGTTTTTTCGCTCACCAAAGCGAAGAGTTTTTGTATGGAGGTCAACGAGAGAGTGTCGAATTTGGTTAACGAAAATGTGAATGGTTTATTTTCTACGTATGGCTTATTTGATCGACTAGAAGTTTCGTAATGCCTATGTTGTTGCGAGTGTACTGATTTAAGTAGGACACTTGACATCCTGGCAACTTCGGAAAAAAAACACTTTATATTGGAGTTGTGCCTGTTGTTGTGCGTATCTGCCCTCTCATTGGCTAGAATGGTCCCACCTAATCGTGCCCCCTCCCCACTGCCTTCCATTTTTTAAGACATTTATTTTAATTGTTAGAGCGGCCACTTGAGTATCTGGTCAATATAATGGATACTCTGTAATATAAATAACGGCACAGGGAAATAAGCGAGCACCGGGCAGTGCAATCAGCCGTGTAGCCAACCTTCAATCATACATTGTGTTTAAACTAGCCGATACAGTTGTTGCAAATAATCTATGGTGTTCTAGTATCGATAGGACAATCGTCAACACGAGTATGGCAACTCCTCTACCTCCTTGTGTGATAGATTGTGGGACAGGGTGAGTTTGCTTACTTGAAACAGCTACGCTTGCTCTGAAGATACAGTATGTGATGTGCCTCGAAAAGGACATTTACTAACGTTAGGCTATGTTATGCCACCAATCAAGACAACCTTTTTCACCCAAGTGGAAAGCACCTGCCTGCAAAGTTTACTTGAGAATAATATTAAATAATACTATTAAAAATGTTATGATGTATAATATATAATAATACATACTTTCTAATGTTTTTTAGGTCTATAGCTAAGATGTTGATGTAAATAAAGTGCCATTGGCCACTGCTGTAGTGTCCTCTAAAACTTAGACTATTTTAGCCGTAGAGGAGCCTACTGTTTTCTGAATCCGAAGGCCTGTAAACTCACAGGTGTGATTAACTTGATGAATAACTCAGCCTGTGGGCGGTACATTTTCCAAGATCTCTATGAATTAAACAGCTGTATGTTTTGGCTAACAATATACATTTTAGAGGAGATACATTTTTCCTCCATGATGAATTAGTATGGTTAAACAGGAAGTTTTACTTAATCAGAAAGGCTGGGGTCGAGACAGAACCTGATACTGTAAATTTATTACAGGGAACAAATTGCTAAAGGTTTCGGTTGTTTCTGAAAGGTTAATCGCAAATTGATCGGTAGAGAATATATTGACAAATGCATTCTGCTTAGTCCATGGTACAGAAAATAAATAAATGATTCAGTTGTATATTTGCACAATGCTTAGGGGCAAACATTGTAATCTTTGCTGTGTTATGATGACTTTGTGCTGTTTTTCTTTGAATGCAGGTACACCAAGATTGGATATGCTGGAAACACAGAGCCACAGTTTATCATGCCATCCTGTAAGTATACTGTATAGCTTATGTTGCAGATGTTTTAAACACTATCCACTTCTAACTTGAAGATGATTTTATTTACATCAGTTTTGGAGTTTTGGTTTTTGGATTTGAATCAAGCTCTGCCTTGGGAAAGCACTAATTAAAGGCAGTGTAGCCTCCCATCTCATCACACGGCTGTGTAACCTTGAGCAAGTTACTGCACTCCAGCTGTCATTTCACTCATTACCATCAATTCATTTCTCAAGGGAACGGACAACAAATGAGTTTCAGACTGTTTTGATCTGTTCTTTGTTGAACACAGAGTCCTAAAATATGCTTGATAGCTGTGTGAACATATGGGCCTTGGTACGTCATCTGTCCATGTATATCGACTTGATGGACGGGAGGTCTAGAGAAGAATGTAACACCTGTTCGTTACCCTTATGTGTTTCCATTTCAGGCATCGCTATACGAGAGTCAGCCGGTGTAGGAGACCAGGCACAGAGGCGACTTGTGAAGGGAGTGGATGACTTGGATTTCTTTATAGGAGATGAAGGCATTGATAAGCCCAACTATGCAACCAAGGTGATTGATCCTACTCATAGGATCTGTCCCACTGGGCACAGATGTCAGTTCAATGTCAAGTTCAATGTGAATTAAAAAAAAAAAAATTTCACCATGTCATTGGATTTAGGTTAAAAAAAGACAAAGTGCCCTTACGTTGATTACTTTTTGCTAACCCTAGCAGTTTTCTACGTTGATTCAACGTCATTAGGTTGAAGGTTGAAATGACATGGAAACAACGTTGATTCAACCAGTTTTCGCCCACAGGGGTGGTTTTGAGTTGTAACCATGTGGCCTTTTGTCTCCAAAGTGGCCCATCAGACATGGGATGGTGGAAGACTGGGATTTGATGGAGAAGTTCATGGAGCAGATCATCTTCAAGTATCTGCGGGCAGAGCCTGAAGACCATAGCTTCCTTATGGTGAGAGACAGTTTATTGTAAAGGTATTATATACCCCAGTATACACCATAACACATATTTTGTTTGTTGTAACATATGGGAATGAAATAAAGGTATTGGTATTTATTTTTCTATTTTTGAAACTGGTATTTCAGTATTTATAAATATCAATGAATGCACCCATTGCCCATCCTGCATTTAGTAAATGTTTTTCAAAATGAAAACAGTCAATAGGTGCATGGTTTTTGTAAGACCTAATTTAAATTGTATTATTTTGTAGCTTTGCTGTTATTGCTCTTAGTCAGTTGGACTGTATAGTGTTTTTTACGTTTGTGTCCCCAGACAGAGCCTCCGTTGAACACGCCAGAGAACAGAGAGTATCTGGCTGAGATCATGTTTGAGACCTTTAATGTCCCAGGCCTGTACATCGCAGTGCAGGTACAACAGAAATAATGTCCCATTCACACTATTGATCTGCGGTGGTGTTAATGAGGTGTAATACCCCAATGACCCCATTCATGTATGGTTATATACCAGTAGTATATAGTACAAGTATTGAGGATGTCTTATTATTATAACAATGTATTTGATATGATCATCCATTCACTCCATGTAAGCCTAGATAGAAATATACAGTACCAGTCAAGTTTCGACACACCTACTTATTCAAGGGTTTTTCTTGATTTTTTACATTGTAGAATAATAGTAAAGACATCAAAACTATGAAATAACACATACGGAATCATGTAGTAACCAACAATGTGTTAAACAAATCAATATATTTTATTTGAGATTCTTCAAAGTAGCCATCCTTTGCCTTGATGGCAGCTTTGCACACTCTTGGCATTCTCTCAACCAGCTTCACCTGGAATGCTTTTCCAACAGTTTTGTAGGAGTTCCCACATATGCTGAGCACTTGTTGGTTGCTTTTGTTTCTCTCTGTGGTCCAACTCATCCCAAACCATCTCAAATGGGTTGAGGTCGGGTGATTATGGAGGCCAGGTCATCTGATGCAGCACTCCATCTCTCCTTCTTGGTCAAATAGCCCTTACACAGCCTGGAGGTGTGTTGGGTCATTGTCCTGTTGAAAAACAAATGATAGTCCCATAAGCGCAACCAGATGGGATGGGGTGGGGTATCGCTGCAGAATGCTTTGGTAGCCATGCTGGTTAAATGTGCCTTGAATTAAAAAAATAATCACACAGTGTCACCAGCAAAGCACCCCCACACCATCACACCTCCTCCTCCGTGCTTCATGGTGGGAACCACACATGCAGAGATCATCCGTTCACCTACGCAAACATTTTGGCTCATCAGACCAAAGGACAGATTTCCACCAGTCTAATGTCCATTGCTCGTGTTTCATGGCCCAAGCAAGTTTCTTCTTATAATTGGTGTCCTTTAGTAGTGATTTCTTTGCAGCAACTCAACCATGAAGGCCTGATTCATGCAGTCTCCTCTGAACAGTGGATGTTGAGATGTGTCTGTTACTTGAACTCTGAAGCATTTATTTGGGCTGCAATTTATGAGGCTGGTAACTTTAATGAACTTACACTCTGCAGGCAGAGGTAACTCTGGGTCTTCCATTCCTGTGACCGTCCTCATGAGAGCCAGTTTCATAATAGCGCTTGATGGTTTTTGCAACTGCACTTGAGGAAACTTTCAAAGTTTTCTGCATTGTCTGGCCTTCATGTCTTTAAAGTAATGATGGACTGTCATTTCTCTTTGCTTATTTGAGCTGTTCTTGCCATAATATGGACTTGGTCTTTTCCCAAATAGGGCTATTTTCTGTATACCACCCTTATCTTGTTACAACACAGCTGATTGGCTCAAACGCGTTAAGGAAAGAAATCCACACATTAACTTTTAAGAAGGCACACCTGTTAATTGAAATGCATTCCAGGTGACGACCTCATGAACCTGGTTGAGAGAATGCCAAGAGTGTGCAAAGCTGCCATCAAGGCAAAGGGTGGCTACTTTGAAGAATCTCAAATATATTTTGATTTGTTTAATACTTTTTTGATTACTACATAATACCATGTGTTATTTCATAGTTTTGATGTCTTCTCTATTATTCTACAATATAGACAATAGTAAAAATAAAGAAACTCTGTAATAAGTAGGTGTGTCCAAACTTTTGACTGGTACTGTATGTTTAAACACTTGATAGATCAGTGGATGCATAAAGATGTTAATGAAGGTGATGTCCAATTAGGGCTGTTGTGACGATATTACTGCCACAATGGCAGTAATGATGAAAGTCAAATTCCATGTGATCGCTGAGTCACGGTAATCTCCTCTTATGCACCCTGGACATGCGTTGGTAGTAGAGGTCTTCATGGATCAAAAACGTTGGACCCGTTCCGAAATTGACCTGAGGCTTTCCCACACGGAACAGATATGCAAAAATACATTTTGTAAATATAGAGACCTGTTTCAACAGGACCCAAGGACAATTAGACCTGTTCTGTATAGACATAGCCCGGGCCGAATCGAGTGAGGGAAGCAGCAGAAAAGTCATGTTTTAAGATACTTTCTTAACTGGAGCTGATAAAGCGTGAGAGGTGCCGCTCTAGCAGGCGGGAGAGGGGTCCTACTGTGAGCCAGTGACATTTGGAGCAGGGCGGAGGGAGAGACGAGAGCAGCATCCAACCCATCCGACTCGCGCTACAGTAGACTAATAGCGGCCATAGTTAGGTTATTTATAATGAAAAATTATTACAGAGTACCAGTCTTGACTTCATCAAACTGGGAGAAGCTAGTTAAGCTAGCTAAAATTAGCTATCTAGGCTAATTGAGGCTGCAGCTGTGCATGAGCTTTCTCATCATACACAACATAACAACAATTCCAATCCAGACCCATGACATTATTTAGAATTCTGGATCTGGAACTCGGTCTCGGGTATTCGGGTACAGGTGGATCCGTGAAGATCTCTAGTTTGAAAATGGACAGCTCTTTATAAGATGATGATTTATTCAAAGCATTTAAGACATTGCATTTAGAACACCATACACATATTCAAGCTTATGCATACTCATAGGCCTATACAGTGACTTTGGAAAGTATTCAGACCCCTTTACTTAAATTTTTTTGTTCTGTTACAGCCTTATTCTAAAATTGATTAAATGTTATGTTTTTCCTCATCAATCTACACACAAGTTTCTTGGCCCATAATGACCATTTTATTTTGCAAATTTATTAAAAAATATATATTACATTTTCATAAGTATTCAGACCCTTTACTCAGTACTTTGTTGAAGCACCTTTGGTAGTAATTACAGCCTAGAGTCTTCCTGGGTATGACGCTACAAGCTTGACACACCTGTATTTGGGGAGTTTCACCCATTCTTCTCTGCAGATCCCCTCAAGTTCTGTCAGGTTGGATGGAGAGCGGTGCTGCACAGCTATTTTCAGGTCTCTCCAGAGATGTTCGATCGGGTTGAAGTCTGGGCTCTGGCTGGGCCACTCAAGGACATTCAGAGACTTGTCCTGAAGCCACTCCTGCATTGTTTTGGCTTTGTGCTTAGGGTCGTTGTCCTGTTGGAAGGTGAACCTTCGCCCCAGTCTGAGGTCCTGAGCGCCCTGAAGCAGGTTTTCATCAAGGATCTCTCTTTACTTTGCTCCGTTCATCTTTGCCTCGATCCTGACTAGTCTCCCAGTCCCTTCTGCTGATAAACATCGCCACAGCATGTGGGAAACACAGCCGCAAGCTGCCCAGTGACGCGAGCCTACCAGACGAGCTAAATCACTTCTATGCTCTCTTCGAGGCAAGCAACACTGAGGCATGCATGAGAGCATCAGCTGTTCCGGACAACTGTGTGATCACGCTCTCTGTAGCCGACGTGAGTAAGACCTTTAAACAGGTCAACATACACAAGGCTGCGGGGCCAGACGGATTACCAGGACGTGTGCTCCGGGCATGTGCTGACCAACGGACAGGTGTCTTCACTGACATTTTCAACATGTCCCTGATTGAGTCTGTAATACCAGCATGTTTCAAGCAGACCACCATAGTCCCTGTGCCCAAGAACACAAAGGCAACCTGCCTAAATGACTACAGACCTGTAGCACTCACATCCATAGCCATGAAGTGCTTTGAAAGGTTGGTAATGGCTCACATCAACACCATTATCCTAGAAACCCTAGACCCATTCCAATTTGCATGCCGCCCAAACATATCCACAGATGATGCTCTCTCTATTGCACTCCACACTGCCCTTTCCCACCTGGACAAAAGTAATACTTATGTGAGAATGCTATTCATTGACTACAGCTCAGCGTTCAACACCATAGTACCCTCAAAGCTCAGCACTAAGCTAAGGATCCTGGGACTAAACACCTCCCTCTGCAACTAGATCCTGGACTTCCTGACGGGCCGCCCCCAGGTGGTGAGGGTAGGTAGCAACACATCTACCATGCTGATCCTCAACATTGGAGCCCCTCAGGGGTGCGTGCTCAGTCTCCTCCTGTACTCCCTGTTCACCCACGACTGCATGGCCAGGCATGACTCCAACACCATCATTAAGTTTGCAGATGACACAACAGTGGTAGGCCTGATCACCGACAATGACGAGACAGCCTATAGGGAGGAGGTCAGAGACCTGGCCGGGTGGTGCCAGAATAGCAACCTATCCCTCAACGTGACCAAGACTAAGGAGATGATTGTGGACTACAGGAAAAGGAGGACCGAGCACGCCCCCATTCTCATCGATGGGGCTGTAGTGGAGCAGGTTGAGAGCTTCAAGTTCCTTGGTGTCCAACAACAAACTAGAATGGCCCAAACACACCAAGACAGTCGTGAAGAGGGCCTATTCCCCCTCAGGAAACTAAAAAGATCTGAGATCCTCAAAGGGTTCTACAGCTGCAACATCGAGAGCATCCTGACTGGTTGCATCACTGCCTGGTATGGCAATTGCTCGGCCTCTGACCACAAGGCACTACAAAGGGTAGTGCGTACGGCCCAGTACATCATGGGGGCTAAGCTGCCTGCCATCCAGGACCTCTACACCAGGCGGTGTCAGAGGAAGGCCCTAAAAATTGTCAAAGACCCCAGCCACCCTAGTCATAGACTGTTTTCTCTACTACCACGTGGCAAGCGGTACCGGAGTGCCAAGTCTAGGCCTAAAGGGCTTCTCAACCATTTTTACCCCCAAGCCATAAGACTCCTGAACAGGTAATCAAATGGCTAACCGGCTATCTGCATTGTGTCCCACCCACCACCCGCCAACCCCTCTTTTACACTACTGCCATCCTCTGTTCATCATACAGTACCTGAGATCAATTTAGAGTCTTATAGCGAAAGGTCTTATTTACTTATGTAAATTAGGTATTTCTGTTTTTATTTTTTATAAATTTACAAACATTTCTAAAAACCTATTTTCACTTTGTCATTATGGGGTTGTGTGTAGATTGCTGAGGATTTTTTTATTTAATACATTTTAGAATAAGGCTGTAATGTAACAAAATGTGGAAAAAGTCAAGGGGTCTGAATACTTTCCGAAAACACTGTATACGATATGAGCCAAAGCCCGAAAAATAAACCTGAATTAAAATAATGATTATGGCATTGGACAATACATAACCTAATAGCCTACTGCATATTATGCAAGGTGGAAAAACATTTTTTTTTAAACATATTTAGATTTAGGATGTTTTTGGCACATAACTGTTCTAGCCTATACTTCAAAATTAAACTAATTCTAGCAATCACCTTTGAATCTGGACTGTACTATTCATACTGGTTGGACTGGTTACCTTATGATACGCTCCAAACATCAATCCATGAGTCTGGGAGAGAACATATAGGCCTAGGTGATGCTGTTGGTTCATTGATTGTGCAGGGCGGCTTACAGAGTTAGCTTACAATTATAGTGAATTTGTCCATCTCCTCTCCTTCATTCCTTTTTCAAGCACGCAGAAATAGGGGCTGTCAACAGTTTTAGTTAATTAAATGTGTTGCGTTATGAAAACATGTTACTATCGCTATTCCCAAACAGATTTAATTTGGTTTCCCAAATGAAGCACTGGGTAGCTGCAGAAACATGGTTGGAGATCCCATAGCATAGAGATTTGGGTGGAATATCACCTGTCGTGCAGTGAGAGGCTGCATGCTCCTCAAACAGTGGTTGATGCGTGAAGTGAAATAAGTGTTCTTATAAGCCCAGACATTTCTATATGCAATCCCGTGTGATAGCAGAGTTTTTGATGGTTGCCACTAAAAAGAGGAGGATCCCAGCTGCTACTATATTTAGGTCTATTTCTCAGCTGCTCTGCTATAAAACCGGACTAGCCTCAGCATGATTTAAACTGGGAAAGCAGCCTCTATTTGCTATTCGAGTACATACGGATTATGTCTTTTTTCCCCTGCCCCCTGTTCCTACAACACAAGGTTGATGGTACCTTAATTGGGGAGGATGGGCTTGTGGTAATGGCTGGAGAGGAATAAGTGAAATGGTATCAAACACATCAAACACATGGTTACAGTTGTTTGATGCCATTCCATTTGCTCTGTTTCCATACATTAATATGAGCCGTCCTCCCCTCAGCAGCCTCCTGTTGTTCCTACCCATTTGATATTGGGCCATCCTAAATCTTTTTTTCTCTCCATATTAGTAAAGACAAGATTAATTTGAGAATAGTCTGATGGTTGAATATATGACCACTTGATGAGAGAACAGGGTGTGCAGCCTGAGGCAAGGAACAGAGTGTAAGCTTTATTTGTGACTTTTTGTTGCATATAGTAGCATTATGCAGCCCAAATATGTTTTGATTTTTAAGACAATCTAAGATTTGTATCATTCACATCTAAATTAGCCAATTTACCCAAAATCTAGTTTAGCATATAGAACCTGTTTCAAATGATCACTTTTACTCTCAAAATTGCTCCGGAATGGGAAAAATATCCTTTCTATTTTATTCCGCCAAGTTCAATTATATTCTTCTTACTATAAAATCATATAATATAAAATAATGGCACGGGACTTATAAGCATATCTTGTCTGCTAAATTAACTAGTCTACAGCCTATGGCAGGGCGCATAGCCAGATAACATACAGTAGGCCAACTCATATTCTGTTCTCTGAAATACATTTTCTTCATATCATAATGTTTCTTTAGACTTGCCTAAAATAAATAATGGATGTATTGTGATGGTTTTATTAAATGGGTTTATTAGACTTTTTTTCAATGTAGATGTTCCAAAGGCATACATCAGCGGCATGTATGCGTGGATGCTTGGAGATTCTAAACATGTTTACAATATTTCATGACCGCCACAGCCCTAGGTCTAATCACATTGAAATCTGTCTCTCGGTGATTGTACTGGTTCATTTCAGGCAGTTCTGGCCCTGGCAGCATCATGGACGTCTAGACAAGTAGGCGAGCGAACACTGACAGGAATCGTGATTGACAGCGGAGATGGAGTCACCCACGCCATACCTGTGGTAACAAACGCATATCAACGTTTTTGTTGTTGTTAAAAGACACTATGACAAAGTAGGTCGCAGGCCTAATAGGTCATAGAGGCTTATAATCACACTTGTCGTGAAAGCTTAATGTTGTCTTGTGACGTTAAACTGTTATGAAACCGTCCATCAACATTGGAGTTGCCATAATCTTCCATGACAGAAGTGCTATGCCAACCTTATGAAGGCATTATAAACCTCAAAATGTGTTGGCATTCCTCAAGAAATGCTAGGCCATCTTGGTTGCTTAGCTTTAATTGTGGGAACAAAACAGAAATGTCTTTCTTGTGAGTGGAAGCAGCTAGCAAGCCCAACTTAACTCCTTTATTGATCTGTTTTGATTGTGTGTCTGTCCAAATTCAAAGGAATGTCAATATACAACATGATCCAAGGCATCGTGGGTTAATGGGAGGATCCAATGAGGAAAGGCATGTAAGGGGACGTTTTATAACCATCCTATCCCTTCCCTGATAGAAACATCCCTGTAACATGGGTTGAACTCCCCCACACCAGGACATGCTTCAACTCTTTGGTCTTTTGACCAATTAGATCAGCTCTGAAAAAGATCTGATGTGATTGGTCAAAAGACCAATTAGTGGAGCAAATATCAAAATTGGGCTGCCTGTGTAAACGCAGCCTAAGACTCCCATACTGTTTCTCAACAGACCAAGGTGGCTTTTCCCTCCTCCAGGTCAAAGCAAATTCCCCTGTGGGCCTTCACCATATTGCTTTTAGCTATCCTGTCTTTTTAAATCAGGGTTGCTGTCCTGTCTTTTTAAATCAGGATTGCTGTCCTGTCTTTTTACATCAGGGTGGCTGTCCTGTCTTTTTAAATCAGGGTTGCTGTCCTGTCTTTCTAAATCAGGGTTGCTGTCCTGTCTTTTTAAATCAGTGTTGCTGTCCTGTCTTTTTACATCAGTGTTGCTGTCCTGTCTTTTTACATCAGTGTTGCTGTCCTGTCTTTTTAAATCAGGGTTGCTGTCCTGTCTTTTTAAATCAGGGTTGCTGTCCTGTCTTTTTAAATCAGGGTTGCTGTCCTGTCTTTTTAAATCAGGGTTGCTGTCCTGTCTTTTTAAATCAGGGTTGCTGTCCTGTCTTTTTAAATCAGGGTTGCTGTCCTGTCTTTTTAAATCAGGGTTGCTGTCCTGTCTTTTTAAATCAGGGTTGCTGTCCTGTCTTTTTAAATCAGGGTTGCTGTCCTGTCTTTTTAAATCAGGGTTGCTGTCCTGTTTTTTTAAATCAGGGTTGCTGTCCTGTTTTTTTAAATCAGGGTTGCTGTCCTGTCTTTATAAATCAGTGTTGCTGTCCTGTCTTTTTAAAATCAGGGTTGCTGGCAGAGAGGAAACAAGGAGAAGTAGCCACTTTAGCTTATTGAGACGCACCACCTGTGCACATGACTCTCCTAAATATAACTCCCTCTCTGTAAAAGTGATATGGCATGAAGTTCTGTGTCTGTTTATGATGAGTAAAATGCTGTGTCAAATTCAATGATTGCTGGGATCCCGTATGTGGACTTTTTCTTTATGGCTATATATAAAATAGGATTGGATACCATAAAATAGAATACCATACAGTGAAAAACAAGTGCTGTACCCATATTGAGAGATATTTGTACTTGTTAACGTAAAAGTCACAGCACGTTTATAGACTTGTTCAGATGCCTTCTTCACTGTCAGCTGTTTTCTTAATGTTTTCTAGATACATATTGCAGCTTTAAGTGTTTCATGTTGTGCAAATTCATAGTTATGCTGCAGGTATAGAGTAACTCTTTGAGACATGATCAGGATCATATTATGTTAACCTGTTGTTGACTTGATATTTAGGATTCTTGACTGTTTGAGTCATTGTAACTTATGTGTCCTGTGCTAGGCTGAAGGCTACGTCATTGGGAGCTGTATAAAACACATCCCTATAGCAGGTCGAGACATCACCTTGTTTATTCAGCAGCTCCTCAGAGAGAGGGAGGTGGGCATCCCCCCGGAACAGTCCATGGAGACAGCCAAGGCAGTCAAGGTAAGGAGGAGAATAGTCGTGAAGCTACCTAGCAACACCTAGCGACCTCTTTAAGAGGTTTTGATTGGTATAATGGTTGTTGGACTGATGCTACATTATGTACATAAATTGACAATGTAAGCTCACACTTGTTTATTTGTTGTTTGTTGTTTTGTTTTCCCAGGAGAGGTACTGCTACATCTGTCCAGACATTGTGAAGGAATTTGCCAAATATGACACGGACCCTGGGAAATGGATCAAGAAGTACAAAGGCATCAATGCCATCAACAAATCTGAATTCCACATAGACGTTGGATATGAACGCTTTTTAGGTCCAGAAATATTCTTTCATCCAGAGGTATTCATTGATATTCTGAATAATGGGTAGCGTTTATTTTATGCTACACTATTTATAAGAAGTAACATGTTACCCAATAAGGATCCAGTTGGATTAATTACTCATTTGAAATGAGTATCTTCAAGAAAGCACCAATTGTTGTCATGTAAGATATCAGTAAAAAAAAAAAAAGATAAATAATTGTTATGCAGAATAAAGTTGACAAATTTAAGATTATTCTCATTTAAAGGCCCAGTGCAGTCAAAATCATGGTTTCCATGTGTTTTATACATATTTACACACTGAGGTTGGAATGATAATGCCTTTTTAGTGTAAGAGCTGTTTGAAAAGAAAGCCTAATATTTCAGCCTGTTTTGGTGGGATGGCGTTTTGGCCTGCCTGGTGACAACACCAGGTGGTAAATTAGTTAGGTTTAGAACTCTTTATTATTATATTATTATTATTATTATTAATTATACTATCTGACAATAACAGCTAGTTTTCAGTTTTCCCCTCTCCAGACCACTCCCAGACAGTCATAGCTAAATTCTTTGAGAAATTGCTCTTTGCTAAGAAGCTAGTTTAGTTTATTTTCTTACATTTTAATTAAAAACAATAACAGTAATATTCTTAATTGTTACCCAGAAATAATTAGATATTGAGATAAAAACAGCTGCATTGAACCTTGCTTTAAACATTCACATGTAATACCCACTATATCTGCTCCTGTGTTTTACAGTTTGCCAACCCAGACTTCATGCAGCCAATCTCAGATATAGTTGACGAGGTTATAATGAACTGTCCAATAGATGTCAGAAGACCTCTATATAAGGTATGGCTTCAACACTACGTTCTGCAATTGATTGTGTGATGGGGGAAATGCATGTCTTTCCAGTTTAACAATTCATTTAAGAAATAATATGATTTGAAGATTATTTTAGATATGTCAGACTTGCTCTGCAATACATTTAGTATTGACAGTTTTGATTCTGAATAGTTTTTTTCATATTTTGTCCACCAGGCGTCAGTGTACACCTTGTTATCTTACTGGTAGATGCATGTTGGCCTTGTTGGAGGCAATGAGGGAACATCGGCTTGAACACGGCACCTGACTTATTCAATGGCCATTTCACATTCTAGTCTTCATTTAGCTTGGATCATACCAAAAAAACATGTATTTTTTCTAAACACAGAATGAGTGCAAATTATCTTGCTCTCATGTATTATAAATGTCCATGATCTTCATGCCACTCATGTGCATATCAAATTAAAACATCAAACTGGGGTATTTATAAAAATGTTGAGACAAGTCATTGAACTTGTAATAGCCCAGTGAACCAACTGCCTAAAATAAAATATTGCAATCTTCTGGGCAATTGAATACATTTAACAATTCATTGAGCATCCTAACTATCCCCACGAGTCACAACACCTGAGGTGGGCTATAAGCTTAAACCATCTTCTTCACAAATTGAAAGGTGGTCATCTGCAGTAAAACGCTCTGCTGCTGGGCTCTCATCTCCTCCTCTGACACGAGTAATAAATGGATTCATTTCAGAAAGGCAAAACATGGATGGAAAGAGGGATGAAAGAGGGAGGGAGAGAGGGATGAAAAATAGATGGAGAACAGTACTTTTTTTATTGCTGCAGAAGTTATTCCAGCACAGCCCAATCCAAACAACGGGATACATTTCCTCCCAAAGCCTCTAAAGTTTGTTAATAACAAACGATTGACCCCCTCGACCTGTAATGGCGAAGGATCGCTGGTTGATCCCCTATTATCGCTGAACGTCAATATTTAATTAAGGTCGAATGACTGTCCCAATATTCCCTGAGCCTTTTTCTCTCCCCCCCTTTAAGGTTTGAGACCTGACCAGTGTAGCCTTTACACATTTGATATCAGCAACTTTCAAGGGGTGTTATTTAAGCAATAAGGCCAGAGGGAGTGTGGTATATGGCCAATATACCACGGCTAAGGGCTGTTCTTAGGCACGACGCAAAGCCAAGGTGCATTATTGCTATTATAAACTGGTTACCAACCTAATTAGAACAGTAAAAATAAATGTTTTGTCATAGCCGTGGTATACTGTCTGATATACCACACCTGTCAGCCAATCAGCATTCAGGGCTCGAACCACCCGGTTAATCATTTGTGATTAAGCCCTAATTCTGTGATGACATTGAAGCCTAACTAGACACAGAAAGCATGCACAAAAATATTGAAAATCTGTCGATGTGCCCTTGAGCAAGGCATTTAGCCCTAATTCTGCCAGGTGCATCATTCATAATGACTGACCCTGGCTGTGACCCCATACTCCATGGGTGTCTCAATGAAATTGGGATATTAAAAAAATACATTTCCAATTCACACATGCGTATAAATGACATACTTATGTATGTGTAAAAAAGGCCAACTATAAGCGCCCACCAATTATTGGGGTGGCAGGGTAGCCTAGTGGTTAGAGCGTTGGACTAGTAACCGAAAGGTTGCAAGTTCGAATCCCTGAGCTGACAAGGTACAAATCTGTAATTCTGCCCCTGAACTGGCAGTTAACCCACTGTTCCTAGGCAGTCATTGAAAATGACTTGCCTAGTAAAATAAAGGTAAAATTAAATTAAAATTGACTCTTGATTGTGTGTTTAGCAAGATTGACTACTTTTGGTGAATGAAGGTGATGTTATTGTTTTGATGGGCTAGAAAACTGACACCCTATAGTTGTGTTGTGTACTGACACATTACAGAATATTGTCCTGTCTGGCGGTTCCACCATGTTCAGAGACTTTGGCCGGCGGCTGCAGAGAGACCTGAAGCGGTCGGTAGACGCCCGGCTCAAATTGAGTGAGGAGCTCAGTGGAGGAAGGATAAAGGTGTGTGTCTGTTCGTGCTTTCCTGCCTCCTATGATCATGTTTGGTACGACAACGATCATAGGAGTTGGCAATACAGATCTGACATTGTCCAGGCTATTGTGATGCAGGATAGAACAGATAGAATCTGTCTACTTTCCTGTTGTTTTCAGCCCAAGCCCATGGAGGTCCTGGTGGTTACACACCACATGCAGCGCTATGCCGTGTGGTTCGGAGGATCCATGCTTGCCTCTACGGTAAAGACCATACACAGTGCACATGTACACACTCACACACAGAGCACGCACCCACACTACATTTTCTACATGGTCATACTGCGAAGGTTAACAAGTTCTGTTATTATTATCATTATCATTCACTATCACATGTCTACTGTATTAATGTATATATAGAATCAATATATAAACAGTACTCAGCCTACAGATAAAGGATCTTCATTGAATTACTCTTTTGTTGCTGAACTATTTCCTGCACAATAGTGTATTCTAGGTTTAAAAAGGCTTCTAAAGTTTATTATTTCCACTTTAAAATGTCTGACTTTGCCCTAACGAAAAATGGATCAACTCCTACAAAAAATGTCCATGAATTAAATCTACATAATAATTCAAATGTCCTGTTGCTGCAGGATTAGTTTCCTGCTGTAGCAAACTGGCTCAAATTAAGATTGTACATCTGTAATAATGCTGTGTCTGGTGTAGAGGTCGACCGATTATGATTTTTCAACACCGATACCGATTATTGGAGGACCAAATAGAGCCGATACCGATTAATCGGCCAATTTTTTATTTTATTTGTAATAATGACAGTTACAACAATAAATACTGAATGAACACTTATTTTAACTTAATATAATACATCAATAAAATCAATTTAGCCTCAAGTAAATAATGAAATGTTAAATTTGGTTTAAATAATGCAAAAACTAAGTTTTGGAGAAGAATGTAAAAGTGAAAAAATGTGCCATGTAAGAAAGCTAGCATTTCAGTTCCTTGCTCAGAACATGAGAACTTATGGTGGTGGTGGTGGCTCCTTTTAACATGAGTCTTCAATATTCCCAGGTAAGAAGTTTTAGGTTGTAGTTATTATAGGAATTATAGGACTATTTCCCTCTATACTATTTGTATTTCATTAACCTTTGACTATTGGATGTTCTTATAGGCACTTAAGTATTGCCAGTGTAACAGTATAGCTTCCGTCCCTCTAGTTAGCGTGCGCTAACTAGCTAGCCATTTCACTTCGGTTACACCAGCCTCATCTCAGGAGTTGATAGGCTTGAAGTCATAAACAGCGCAATGCTTGACGCACAACGAAGAGCTGCTGGCAAAACGCACGAAAGTGCTGTTTGAATGAATGTTTACGCGCCTGCTTCTGCCTATCACCGCTCAGTCAGATACTTGTATGTTTGTATGCTCAATCAGATTATATGCAACGCAGGACACGCTAGATAATATCTAGTAATATCATCAACCATGTTTAGTTCACTAGTGATTATGATTTTTTTTTTTATGAGATAAGTTTAATGCTACCTAGCAACTTACCTTGGCTTACTGCATTCGCGTAACAGGCAGTCTCCTTGTGGAGTTCAACGAGATAGATGCAGGTCGTTATTGCGTTGGACTAGTTAACTGTAAGATTGCAAGATTGGATCTCCCGAGCTGACAAGGTGAAAATCTGTTGTTCTGCCCCTGAACAAGGCAGTTAACCCACCGTTCCTAGGCAGTCATTGAAAATAAGAATGTGTTCTTAAGTGTCTTGCCTAGTTAAATAAAGGTATAAAAAATATATCTATGTATTTTTTTTTATCTGCAAATCAGCGCCCAAAAATACCGATTTCCGATTGTTATGAAAACTTTAAATCTGCCCTAATTAATCGGCCATTCCGATTAATCGGTCGACCTCTAATCTGGTGTTATCCAACCTTTTTAATCTGCCTAAAGTACTGAGATAAATCCCCTGTTGCTCCCTGCTTTTGTATTCCGTTTCTTTCCTTCACAGCCTGAGTTTCTCCAGGTTTGTCACTCAAAAAAGGACTACGATGAGTTTGGTCCCAGCATCTGCCGCCATAACCCTGTCTTTGGTACCATGTCCTAATGCTAAAACCCACACCTACAGAACCTGCTGTTGACCCCGGCCTGGGGTCAGTCCATGCATCGTGATTAATGTCCTTACTTTACCACCATAGCACTCTAACCTACCACACAAGAGCCCCTTAGACGTTGATGTGCAATTGAATTTGTCAACAATATATTGTACAATCAGTATCGGCTGATTAGAATTAATGTGAAGGATAAAAGTCATTGAATTAGACAAAGACCTCTTATAGCACACATACAGTGAATTTTCAATATTGTCATTGTAAACTGGAACACTTTGGTTGAAGCCATGAACTGAAGACTGTTTTCTTGCACCTACTCTCTTAGTTTCGCTGTACACTCTTAAGATTAACTTTAGATCCCATCCCAGGCTGCATGAATCATGTGGGAAGGCAACCCACGCTAATTCTGGAGCAGCCCAAATTACATTTGTCCAATATCCATAGAAAGTCATGCTTTGAAATTGTATATAGAATATATAGATAAAGATACTATATATTACAATATAACATATTTAGAAATGTGTTTATATTTGTATTAAAGATTATCAGAACAGGTATATAAAGATGTAGATCGTATTGACGTGAAATAGTGTAACATGAAAGAAGAGATATTTCGAGAGATTTTGTTTATTAGGTCCAAAAGTATTTATTAAATTATTTTTGTCAGCCACAAATTATCTATGGTATATAATGATATTGAAGTATTTATTTATACATTTCTGTGTATCTAGAAGTTATTTCCGTAGGGAACTGTGCTCACTAAAAATCTAACTGCTGGTATGACGCTAATGTGAATAAAGGTACTTGGCACCTTCATGGCTTGTTGTTTCTGATTGATAGCTAATGTGATTTAAAAATATATATATTTTTAACCTTTTTATTTTTAGAATTTTTCGCAGTTTCTCTCCAATTTCGTGGAATCCAATTGTTATTTGTTACTATCTTGTCTCATTGCTAATAGTGGGGGGTGGGGGGGCTCGGGAGAGACGAAGGACGAAAGCCATGCCTCCCTAGAAACCAGTAGCGTGCCGTGGTTCTGGGGCCTGGGCCTTCAGTGAAGTCCTACACAGTCCCACCTGAATGAATCCACCTCTTATTACCATCATTATGATGCCATGGCTCTAGACACTATACATTTAGACAGAAACGCAGTATAACCAGGCGTTGCGTCACCTTGAAATTGACATTTTTATTCAGAGAATTGCAGGGGAAGAGTACAATACCTTTTCATTGTGCAGCTTCGTTGCCCTGCGCGCTTGTTCGTTGAGCTGTAGATTCACTCGGGTGTCCCCAAAAGTTTTCAAAAGCACCATTGCTTGTAAGTGCCCAGCCGTACTTTGGTGTCTCGTTGCTGCTTTGGTTAGACAACTCAGGTTTGCAAAGCCAGTGTGGCTCCAAACACCAAATCGATCACTTGCAAATAATAGGCATTCCCAGCAGTACAGTTTGCAGTGCTTCTCGGAGCCTGTGAGTCATTCATAGTTGAAAGTGGCGAACGAACCCCTTTCCCGCCTGTGACAGGCTTTGTAGCGTCGGCGTCTACCTCTCCTGACAATGTCTAACTTTTCTTGAAAAGTTTGTCTTGAGAATGGCGTTATAATTATATCCTCGAACAAATCGATATCTTCTCCTTCCGCCATTGTGGGTTGAAAAAACAGCTTAGTAGTATGCAAATTAATTCGTTGATCAATTTCAGTTTCCTAGTTCTGAGACCTGCCCATATAGGACCTGCCTCTCAATATTGGTAATCCAATCAAAAGACGTGCACGCACTACGCCTGCTAGCTGGCTCCTGTGTAACACTGGAGCCAGCCAGCAGGCGTACAATAGCCAACTCTAAAGCTGATTGGTTGACACTAAATTTTAATTTCCATTCATTTTAAGCTACAAGCGCCCGCACTGTTGATTCTGAAGGCCTGAGGGCAGATTTTAGACCCCTGGCAACACATGATGGCTGAATATGATTGGATAAAAGATCTAACATAAAGACCAGCCCTCCAAATCTCAACTTGGGGCTGGAAGCAGTGCAACCAAGAGGAACGCTATGAAATGAAGAGTGTAACTCTTATTCTGGGGAATAATTTAATACATATTTGTGGGAAAATATATTTTAAAAATATATATATTCTGATGATGTTTAGGCCAGCAGAGAAGGCCTTGCTGGCCCTGACGGCCCACCACTGCTAGAAACACAACCCAACCAAGCCGCACTGCTTCTTAACACAGTGTGCATACAACCCGGAAGCCAGCCGCACCAATGTGTTGGAGGAAACACTGTGTTCCTGGCGACCTGGATAACGTGCACTGCGCCCGGCCCGCAACAGGAGCTGCTAGTGCGTGATGAGACAAGGATATCCCTACCGGCCAAACCCTCCTTAAACCGGACGACACTAGGCCAATTGTGCGTCGCCCCATGGACCTCCTGTTCACAGTCGGCTGCGACAGAGCCTGGGCTCGAACCCAGAGTCTCTGGTGGCACAGCCTTAGACCACTGCGCCACCCAGGAAGCCCCATTTAACCTTTATTTAATGGCTCATTGAGATTTAAAATCTCTTTTTCAAGAGCATCCTGGCCAAGATAGGTAGCACCAAGTCATTACAAAAATTACAGACAAACATGAAAAACTACTAAGTAATCTAGTAAAAACCATAGAATTCACAAGAGTATAACAAAATCAAAAACAGCAAATTAAAAACATTGACAGGTCAGGGAATCAGTCTCAAGATCATTCATCAGTGATTTAAAAAAGTATTTTGTAAGGTGTTCCAAGATGACGGCGCAGAGTACATAAAAGCCCTTTTACCAAATTCAGTTCGGACAGTTATCAGGATAAAGTCCAGCGAACGAAGAGAGTACCCACCACATTTCTGAACAATAAAAATGCCCAAATAAAAAGGTAGTAAACCCAAAATGGCTTTGTAAATTAAAGTATACCAGTGACTGAGCCTATGAGTGACTAGAGAAGGCAAACCAACCCTGGTATACAAAGTGCAGTGGTGCGTAAGGGTTTCGCAGTTTAAAATAAATCTCAAAGTGCAATGGTAAAGGGTGTCAATTGATCTCAAACACTGAGCGGAAGCATTCATATAAAATATCCCCATAGTCTAGTAAAGGCATAAATGTAGCTGATACTAGCCTCCTGGCTTCAAAAGAAAAACAGGCCTTATTCCTAAAATAAAACCCAATTTCAGCCTAAATTTTTTTGTAAGTTGTTGAATATGCTTTTTAAAAGAGGCCGTCATCAATTAAAATTCAAATATATTTATATGCGGTTACAACCTCAATCTCTTTGCCCTGACAGGTAGGTTCAGAGGTCTATTTCTTGCTTTAGAAAACACCATTAGTTTAGATTTGTCAGTATTGAAGATTAGCTTCAATTGACACAAGGTATGTTGAACAGTATAAAAAGTTTGCAAGTTCTGGAAAGCCGTTGTAAGAGACGAGGCACAACAGTAAATAACAGTATCATCAGCATGTAATGCTCGTCGAAAGGGATAGACCAAGGCGCAGGTTCATTATAAATATATTTGAATGTGAACCAGCAACAAAAATAGTAAAGAGAAACAAACGTACAGCCTTGTAGGGCTCAAAAGCAACAATACAAAAACAAGATCCCACAAACAACAGGTGGGAAAAGGCTACCTAAATATGATCCCCAATCAGGGATAACAATAGACAGCTGCCTCTGATTGGGAACCATACCAGGCCAACATAGAAATAAAAAAACTAGACTACACATAGAAATAATAAACTAGAACACCCTCCCAGTCATGCCCTGACCTACTCCACCATAGAAAATAAAGGCTTTCTATGGTCAGGACTTGACACAGCATAATGAGGTTGCGCATTTTGGACATTTATGTCTAAATCATTGATATAAATAGTGAATAAGAGAGGACCAAGTACAGAGCCTTGGGGCACACCATTAAAGACAGACAATTTAACAGACATAAGCCCATCAAATTGAGTGCACTGAGTTATATCAGACAGATAGTTAGCAAACCATGCAACTGCATGCTCTGAAAGACCTACACTCGACAATCTCTGCCTAAGTATAGCATGATCAACTGTATCAAAAGCCTTAGAGAGATCAATAAAAAGTGAGACACTGCTGTTTTATGTCAAAATGCTTTCCAATAAGCTTTCCAAGACAGACATACAGTAAATTACTGAAACATTTAATTAATTTGATTATTGTGTCCATTTCTGGAAAGTGTTTTATCTAGACTTTGTAGTTGTATACAGCCCATTGCCTCCCGAGTGGTGCAGTGGTCTAAGGCACTGCATCTCAGTGCAAGAGGTGTCACTATAGTCCCTGGTTTGAATCCAGGCTGGATCACATCCGGCCATGATTGGGTGTCCCATAGGGCGGCGCACAATTGTCCCAGCGCTGTCCGGGTTTGGCCGAGGTAGGCCGTTATTGTAAATAAGAATTTGTTCTTAACTGGCTTGCCTATTTAAATAAAGGTTAAATAATAAAAACAATTCAACTGATTGTCTTGTTTGGGGTTGCCACAGAGTCAGCCAAAGTTGCAATTGTTATTCAGTTACTGTATCCAATCTCGTATGGCCAATGGCATACATAATAATGGATTTGATGGTGTAAAAAAACAACTGATATTCTTGTTCCATGTGATATTAATAGCAGTGGTATTCTTTATGATATAAGCTCATGTCGTGCTATCGTATTTTTCCTGATCAGCGTTCAATCCATGTTAAAAGCTCAATATTAGCAAAAGTAAGAGGCCAACTTCCTGCAAGGCTTCCGCAAAACATAAATATGTTCTCTTGTTCTTTAATGAATGCTCAGAAGGCATTACAATGGAACTAGGAGTTCTCTGAGTGAACTTGGCACACCCCTCCCGGTCGTTTGATCCAGAGTAAATCTGTGGGTGTCACGTGTCAATTGTACTCTCAGCAGCTTACCTGAAAAATAACCTTGTGACCCTGTTGAACACTGATAAGCAGTGTCATTACTATTTATTGCACTGCAATAATCTCCCACTGAAGTATTACAGATCAAATACAGTATCTTTCAAAATGATCATCTAGTATTACAACCAGAGGGAAATAAACTCTGGACCACCTTTACTCCACACAGAGACGCATACAAACCTCTCCCTCGCCCTCCAAATTTGACCATAATTCTAACCTCCTGATTCCTGCTTACAAGTAAAAATTCAATCAGGAAGCACCCGTGACTAGATCAATAAAAAAGTGGTCAGATGAAGCAGATGCTAAGCTATCCGGGATTTCTCCGATTGCATTGAGGAGTACATCACATCCGTCATTGGCTTCATCAATAAGTGCATCGATGATGTTGTCCCCACAGTGACCATACGTACATACCCCAACGAGAAGCCATGGATTACAGGCAACATCCACACTGAGATAAAGGCTAGAGCTGCCACTTTCAAGGAGTTTTGATTCTAACCCGGAAGTTTGTATGTCCTCCAACGAACCATCAAACAGGCAAAGCGTAAATACAGTACTAAGATCGAATCGTACTACACCGGCTCTGACGCTCGTCGGATGTGGCAGGGCTTGCAAACCGTTATTGACTACAAAGGGAAGCACAGCCGAGAGCTGCCCAGTGACACGAGCCTACCAGACGAGGTTAACTACTTCTATGCTTTCTTCGAGGCAAATAAAATTTAAACATGCATGAGAGCACCAGCTGTTGGAAGACTGTGTGATCACGCTCTCTGTAGCCGATGTGAGTAAGACCTTTAAACAGGTCAACATTCACAAGTCAAATTACCAGGACGTGTACAGCGAGCATGCGCTGACCAACTGGCAAGTGTGTTCACTGACATTTTCAACCTCTTCCTGTCCGAGTCCATAATACCAACATGTTTTAAGCAGACCACCATAGTGCCTGTGCCCAAGAACACTAAGGTAACCTGCCTAAACTACTACCGACCCGTAGCACTCACGTCTGTAGTGCTTGGAAAGACTGGTCATGGCTCACATTAACCCAGAAACCCTAGACCCACTACAATTTGCATACCGCTCTAACAGATGCACAGATGATGCAATCTCTATTGCACTCCACACTGCCCTTTCCCACCTGGACAAAAGGAACACCAATGTGATAATAATATTCATTGACTACAACTTGATACCTGACTAAAGAACAGCCATTTGGAGTCAGTTGAGCATTTGCTACGCTACCTCCTGGCATACCTTGGAGAAACTTCGAGTATACTGTAGCAGTCTAAAGCTGCCGACCAGGCTGCACAGAGACATAACATTATATGCTTTAAAATAATACATTTTTCCTGTCAGCTTTAAGTAAAGTGTTACCAAAGTTGTTCCATTATTTTGTTTCTCCTTCCCTCCCTTCCCACCTTTTTCAGGCCTGTCTTAATATTCCTCTATGCCTTTTAGAGGTGTGGATGCTCCAGTCCAGAGAGACTCATTACTGAAGGGAGTGTCTGGGTGGATGTCACCCCAGGGATGGAGCTCATCTAATTAGAATTAGGGCATAATCACACCCTACCGACATACTGTTACCCTGAACACTGAGGGGGGAAATGTAAATTGAGGCCAATGGATTTCCATAGAGTCAAACTAGAGTAATGTACACAATCTAGCATAAACAGTTCATAAATCAGGAGTGTACCGTAGCTGGAAATTCAGACATAGGTCCATATCCGGAAAGGGAAATTATTGATTTCTTTGTTTGAATAATTGATTACATTTTATCCATATTTTCTTTGCTTAGTTGTCAAGTTGTTGTTATGACAAATTCATTGATGCAAAATCCCCAGTAATACATGCAGGCACTGCTCAACAAAAATAGGACATCACTGGTTGGCTGCGCTCACCACATAGCCGACATCCCACTGGGCAAAAACTGGTTGAATCAACGTTGTTCGTCATTTATTTTTATATTTTTTATATGTGATGACATTGAATCAACGTGGAAAACTGATTGGATTTGCAAAAAGTCATCAGGGCATTTCGTATTTTTTCTCCAAACCTTTAACCTAATGTAAATCAAAACTAGATGTTGAAATTACGTCTGTGCCCATTGGGATGATGCCATCAGAAGTTTGAAATGGCAGCTATTATAACATGTCATTACAGATCATAGCATTGATAGAGTATCTGACATACCAACAGCTGACTTCGTTTTGAAGAGAGTATGTGTGTGTGTGTGTGTGTGTGTGTGTGTGTGTGTAGCGATTAGTCTGTCATATCTTCCCTCCTCCCACACCAATAAAGCTGGTTATTATGATGATCATAAATTCCCTTACATCAGCAGAAATGCTGTTGGTAGCAGAGCAATTACACTAGACTCGGCTAAACTCAAACTCAGCAGAATGTTCATTGTTTTAATACAGACACATTGTGGGGCTTAGAAAAACAGCTGTCCCAAAAGCTCATGAATATCTTTACATGAATGTATGCATACAAGGCTCAGGCTGCCACATTAATATTATTTGCATAATATGTAATTATGCAAATTCAGGTGGATGTTAGAGGTTACTGAAGAATGTGTTTGTTTGATATGATTGTTTTTTGCTTTTCGTGTTTTTGTTTGTTTTTCATGTATTGTGTAATTGATGTGTATACTGTATACATTTTATATGTATTGTGTAATTGATGTATATACTGTATTCAGTATACATGTATAGTGTAATTATTGTTTGTTCATGTCTTCATGCAGGGCTCATATGCGAAAGAGACAGCATGCTTAAATAAAGGTTAAATAATTAAATGCATGACAGAGTGAGACGTTCAGATAAGACTTAAACGTGCCATAACAATAATATATACTGTTTGCATTGAAAAACTCTTAGGGCTAGGTCCCTTTTTGCTCCACTTCCTGTCTGAATGACGTGCACAAAGTAGACTGCCTTGTAGCTTAGGCCCTGAGGCCAGGATATGCATATCATTGGTACCATTGGAAAGAAAACACTTTGAATTTGTAGAAATGTTAAAATATTGTATGAGAATATAACACAATAGATATG
The DNA here is from genome assembly GCF_002021735.2 of Oncorhynchus kisutch. Lineage (NCBI taxonomy): Eukaryota > Metazoa > Chordata > Actinopteri > Salmoniformes > Salmonidae > Oncorhynchus > Oncorhynchus kisutch. The sequence goes on from NC_034184.2 coordinate 72,224,233, forward strand.
GTAGGAGAAATCCAAAGAAAAACCAACCAGACATTTTTGTTTTGTAGAGACCACCCTCTTAGAAATGCAAGGTCATATTGAAAATTATCTCACTGGATGCAATTCCCACGCACCTAAAATCGGTTTTCAATTGAACATTCTTCTTTCCATAAGAAATATTATAGTTTGATTACATTTTAGGGTGTCTGAGGAGTAATTAGAAATGTATTTTGACTTGTTGAAACAAAGTTTAGGGGTAGATTTTTGGATTCCTTTCTCTGTAAGTTGAAAGGGAGATTGATGGCGCCAAATAAACAGACTTTTTGGGATATAAAGTAGGATTTAATCTAACAAAATGACACTACATGTTATAGCTGGGACTCTTAGGATGACAAATCAGAGGAGGATTATCAAAAAGGAAGTGAATATTTAATCGTTATATGTGAATGTATGAAACCTGTGCCGGTGGAAAAACATTTTGATGTGGGGTGCCGTCCTCAAACAATCGCATGGCATGTTTTCGCTGTAAAATCTACTGTAAATTGGACAGTGCAGTTAGATTAACAAGAATTTAAGCTTTCAGCCGATATAAGATACTTATATGTACATAAATGTTTAAAATCCATAATATTTATGATTATTTGTTTGAATTGCGTGCACTCCAGTTTCACCGGAAGTTGTCCTGGTAGTGGACTCTATCCCTATTAAGTAGCCTATAGCAATATTTACACTCCCCTCCTAATGTATTTGGACAGTGAAGCTAAAATGTTTAATATGTCTCTATACTCCAGCAAATGTTTCATAAGAGGCGACAGAACAGAATGTTATCTTTTATTTTAGGGTATTTTCTTACATTTATGTTTTACCGTTTACAAATGAAAGCACTTTATGGACCAAGGTGACATTCTATACTGTCGCCTCATATGAAACATTTTATCTTAAACCCAAAATTGTCACGTCCTGACCTTAGTTCCTTTTTTATGTCTCTGTTTTAGTTTGGTCAGGGCGTGAGTTGGGGTGGGCATTCTATGTTGTGTATTCTAGGTTTTGTATTTCTGCATTTGGCCTGGTATGGTTCCCAATCAGAGGCAGCTGTCGATCGTTGTCTCTGATTGAGAAACATACTTAGGCAGCCTGTTTTCCCACTATGATTTGTGGGTAGTTGTTTTCTGTGTCTGTGTTTTACCATACAGAACTGTTTAGGTTTTCATTTATTTATCTTGTTCTTTTGTATTCAGTGTTCGGTTATTTCATTAAAATATCAAGGACACGTACCACGCTGCATTTTGGACCGATCCTTCTTACTCCTCCTCAGAAGAGGAGGAAAACCGTTACAAAAATGCTGGAGTATAGAGCCAAATGTAACATTTTTGCTTTACAGTGTTTCATTTTGACAACCTATACAGATTAATCTACAGTACATTGTGAATACAGTGTGGTCTTACATACATTTGCTCATCAGACGCTTTTGTTCAGAATGGGTCTGTGTAAGAAATGTATTCATGTTTAGCAGGTTCTTGTTAAGTACATGTGAGTAAAGATCATTGTTTTCATTAAAGAAGTTTCCATCAATAATGTGAATGCAAAACTTACAGATTAGATAACGGTTCCCATTTTAACACAGGATTTCATTCATTAGAAATTTGTCCTGTTTCAGTGCTTAACTATCTGATGTAATGATTTCAGTAACTGTCACACACTGATCTGTTTCACCTGTCCTCGCTATTGTCTCCACCCGCTCCAGATGTTTTCCCCAGTGTATTTATCCCTGTGTTTCCTGTCTCTCTGTGCCAGTGTATTTATCCCTGTGTTTCCTGTCTCTCTGTGCCAGTTCTGCCTGGCTTCTATGTCCAAGCCTACCAGAGGTTTTCCCATTTTCCTGCTTTGCCTTTTCTCCTTTTTCTAGTCCTCCCGGTTATGACCCTTGCCTGTTCTGGACTCTGTACCCGTCTGCCTGACCATTCTGCCTGCCTTGACCGTGTGCCTGCCTGCCACTCTGTACCTCCTGGACTCTGATCTGGTTATGACCTTTTGCCTGTCCATGACCATTCTCTTGCCTATTCCCTTTGGATTTATTAAACATCTTAAACTCCAACCATCTGCCTCCTGTATCTGCATTTGGGTCTCGCCTAGTATCACGATAGTAACACTTTATTTGAAAGGTTTGAAATAAACCATTTATAAGGCATTTATGAAGTGTGTGTTCACCATTTATTAATCGTTACTCCCACATTACTAAACAATTTACATATCATTAGTTAAGTATTTTTGCAGTCCCTAAATGTAGTGCTATACATACTTTATAAATACTTCATAAATGTTTTGTGTAACCAGTATAATTTCTCACAAAAATATTGGCATGCCATTGGTAGACATGCCTGCAGTACCTGGTAAAGAATAAGCACACAACACAGGATGTTTAAGGAAATGGATATACAGTACATTCAGAAATTATTCACATCCCTTGACTTTTTCAAAATGTTGTTGGGTTGCAGCCTGAATTGTATTAAATATATTTTTCACACAATATACCATAATGTCAAAGTGGAATTATGTTTACAAATTAATACAAAATGAAAATCTGAAATGTCTTGTGTCAACAAGTATTCAACCCCTTTTCTATGGCAAGCCTAAATAATTTCAGGAGTAAAAATGTGCTTAACAAGTCACATAAGTGTGCAATAATAGTGTTTAACATGATTTTTGAATGACTACCTTATCTATGTACCACACACATACAATTATCTATATGGTCCCTCAGTCAAGCGATGAATTTCAAACACAGATTCAATCACAAAGACCAGGGAGGTTTTCCAATGCCTCATAAAGAAGGGCACCTATTGGTAGATAGGTAAAAATATAAAAAGCAGTATGATTATAATCATTAAGGACTGGGGAGTTTGTCAGGATAAAAAATAAATGGAATGGAGCTAAGCACAGGCAAAATCTTAGAAAACCTGGTTCAGTCTGCTTTAGACCAGACACTGGGAGGCTAATTCACCTTTCAGCAGGACTATAACCTAAAACACAAGGCCAAATATAAACTAGAATTGCTAAACAAGAAGAGTGAATGTTCCTGAGTGGCCGAGTTCGATGTTCAAGCAGATTTCAGTCAAAACTCTATTGCAAGACCTGAAAATGATTGATCAACAATCAATTTGGCCGAACTTGAAGAATTTTGAAAATAATAATGGACAAATGTTGCACAATCCAGGTGTGGAAAGCTCTTAAAGACTTATCCAGAAAGACTCAGAACTGTAATCGCTGCCAAAGTTGATTCTAACATGTATTTACTCAGGGGGTTGAATGTTGATCTAATCAAGATATATTAGTGTTTTAGTTTTTGTTTAGTTTTTTTGCAGAGATCGTTGACAAAATAAATACAATTAAATCCATTTCAATCCCACTTTGTAACACAACCAAATGTGGAATAATTCAAGAGGTGTGAATTATTTCTGAAGGCACGGTACAGGTGTGTTACGGTTTTCTTCTATATCCTCCTCTGACGAAGAGGTAGAACAAGGATCGGACCAAAACGCAGCGTGTTGATTGAGATTCATATTTAATAAAACAAAGAAACACGAACTTACACGAACACTACAAAAACAATAAACGAAACCGAAACAGCCTATCTGGTGCAAACTAACCGAGAGTACACATAGGACACTAAGGACAATCACCCACGACAAACTCAAAGAATATGGCTGCCTAAATATGGTTCCCAATCAGAGACAACGATAAGCACCTGCCTCTGATTGAGAACCACTCCAGACAGCCATAGACTTTGCTAGATAACCCACTAAGCAACAATCCCAATACCACCACCAAAACCCCAAGACAAACACACCACAATTACAAAAAACCCATGCAACACCCTGGCCTGACCAAATACATAAAGATAAACACAAAATACTTTGACCAGGGCGTGACAAGGTGTGAATAACTAGCTTTCTAACATTTACAAATGTGGGGGTAATGATAAATGAATGGTGGACGAACAGTTTATAAAGGCCTCGTGAAGGGTTCATTATAGATCCTTCAAATAAAGTGTTACTGTACCATGATTTATCCTTAGATGTACTATAATTGAAGTGATCGATTTATGCTCCCAGTATGATGCATCAGTGTCCGACACAAGCGCCCCTCACAAATTCCGACTCAGGTTAAGGGCCAATCCGCAGTTGAAACAATAACTGGACTGGAGAAAATGTTATCACTCTCAAATTCATAGACAGAGCTATGGATGCAAGGACCATCCATGACATCAAAATTAGAGTTTTAACCGTGTTTCGGGACTAATAATAATAATAATAATACATTTTATTTTAAAAGCTTTTCACAACACCCAAAGTCACTTTAATTACACAAGAATATCAGCAGGACAAAAAGCAATAAAATAAAATGTTAAATGAGTAAGTACAGTGCATTTGGAAAGTATTCAGACGCATTCCCTTTTTCCACATTTTGTTACGTTAGTCTTATTCTAAAACGGATTCAATTAAAAATGTTCCTCATCAATCTACACACAAAGTGAAAACAGAAATACCATATTTACATAAGTATTCAAAGACCCTTTGCTATGAGACTCACAATTGAGCTCAGGTGCATCCTGTTTCCATTGATCATCCTTGAGATGTTTCTTCAACTTGATTGGAGTCCACTTGGAGTCCAATTCAATTGATTGGACATGGTTTGGAAAGGCACACACCTGTCTATATAAGGTCCCTCAGTTGATAGTGCATTTCAGAGTAAAAACCAAGCCATGTGCTTCGGGACAGGATTGTGTCGAGGCACAGATCTGGGGAAGGGTACCAAACAATTTCTGCAGCATTGAAGGTCCCTAAGAACACAGTGGCCTCCATCATTCGTAAATGGAAGAAGTTTGGAACCACCAAGGCTCCCTAGAGCTTGCCGCCCAGGCCAACCTGAGCAATCGGGGGAGAAGGGTCTTGGTCAGGGAGGTGACCATTTTATTAGAACACTCACTCCCTGAACTTGCTTCCCGACTCTCAGTGCACATCGTTACAAACAGACTATCCATGGAGAACACTAAACACGATGACAGACTAACCAGAGTAGTGAACTAGACAGAGGATAAGACAACAGAAAATCTGGGTAAGCCTGTGTGAAGAGGTGTGTCTTTAGTGTGGATATGTGTATAGATTGTGAGGTTCTGACATGGAGAGGGAGGGAGTTCCAGAGTTGGAGTGCTGCCCTGCTAAAATCCGGTCTCCCATGATGCAGAGCCTGGTGCAAGGGAATGTGATGCCAGTGTCAGAGAAGCGCAGTGAAAAGGTGGGAGTGTATTGGTGCAGGAGTGCTACACGGTGTTTGTTTACATTTACATTGCTTACAAATATTGGAGTAAAACAAGCTTGTATTTTGGGTTCTGATGGGGTACGACAGTTGAACTAAGCACCTGAGGTGTTTCTAAATTCTATTCTTCAAGAATCAATGGGTATACAGTTGTCATGACGCTAGCCCTTTCAGTGAATTGGGTAGCAGAGATGTGAACAACCCCCCCTCTCCTGTTAGGAGGCGAGAAGGGCAGTTTTACGACTTTACAACTACGTCGTGAATTCCTTGCAGAGACTCTTGTCTCCCTGACCATGCCATATGGGAGAGAGAGGGTCACAGTAGAACAAAGGAACTCTCCCGCCAAATTCTACTTCTTCTAAAGAAGAAGTGCATACTAAACTATCAAATATCAGACTGCAGCTGAACATATGCGCTAATCTAGAACGAGAACACTGACCGACGAGGAAGCATCTCCATAGTGAGATGAACCTCTCAGATCATGTGACCCTCTCACACGACGACCCGGAAAAATCTACAAAGGACAATGGTGACCTCGACTGGGCAAACCAGAGCCTCACATCACCAGCTCAACTATCGAAGACAGCTTCACGTAAATACAATGCATTGCTTTTCCGATTGAGCGATTGTTAGTGGCATATGTATTTATGTGAGAATAGCTTTCCAGGTCCGATAGAGACCCATGTTCCTTAGTCTTCCTTCCAAACCCCCTTTCTCTTCTCTCTGAATCTATCGTGTTATAACCAAACTGTTTTTGTTTAGTCCACTAGGGACGGTATTTACTGTATAATGTTATTATGTATTGTATATTCTGTAATTGTTTAATTAGTTAGGAAATAAATAATTGAGCCAATTTGTGTATGGACGATTCATAAGTAAAGGCTGGGTTCATGCAGATAACCAAACATTTTACGATGTTCAGATGAGACTGATATTAGGTAAAGAATAACTAATGACTTTTGGACTGCTATTTATATAAAAGATCTTCAGATCTTTGAGAGTGGATTCGGGAGATAGCCGCTCTATATAAACTAATGCTTCTGTGGAGCCCCGGGTTATTAATGGTTTAATTGTTGCATGGTTTAATTCAATCACGTAATCAATTAAATGTTAGGTAATCGATTTGAGAATAGCATGTCATCTCATTTAACCATAGAGACACGACACAGTATGACATGAATATGCAAGTTTTAAAAGAAATTTAGCAATTGTAGATTGCTCCTTTAAAACTCACCGTTTTTGCCTGGATATTGATCAACAACAAGATCATGTGCCTCAGGCATGAGATTGTAGGAGTACACACACACACACACACACACTTCCCTTGTTGACTGTCAGGGACTTCAGTGTTATTGACTTGATTTATTTACATATCATTATTTTCAGGGTATAATTGCATACAGTACATCATGAAGTAAAGGGATATGTGTTGTGCGCGGCCGTGAGGGGAATTTAATAAGAGGCCTGAACCAACATATGCTGTGATAGTGTGGTTTTGAGATTTGTCTTACAGTTTTTTACAATCACTTTGGCACTAATTTCAGAACCTTGTCATTTTTCAAAACTCTAGACACAAAACTCAAAATGGTCATCACTTGTAACACAGGCTGTCCAACGTTAAATTGTGCATTCATTTCTTTAAAGAAACCTTGCACTTGCAGAATCATTGGTTCAAAACTAATTTATCATGAAATACCATAGGAACATTAATTTGGATCACCCACACACAAGATACCAATAGTTTCACTGTGTAGTTGTTCGTACAATCATTAAATATTGTAGTACAAAATATGTGATACATGTTTCATAATGGTACTACACATACATACATCACTGTAAAAGGACTAGCAGAGAGTATACTACAGACACAGTGGAATCATTGGTGTGGTAGGTAGCCTAGTGGTTAGAGCGTTGGGCCAGTAACTGAAAGGTTGCTAGATTGAATCCCTGAGCTGACAAGGTAAAAATCTGTCGTTCTGAACAAGGCAGTTAACCCACTCTTCTAAAGCCATCATTGTAAATAAGAATGTGTTCTTAACTGACTTGCCTAGTTAAATAAATTGAATGAAATCTGAAAGTTATTGATAATATCACACTTTTTTTATCAAAGCAAAAATAATCTGCTACAAAAAATAAAAAAACTACAGTAAAATATAAACTGCAGTGTTCCTCACCTGGCTTACTGTAAAAAGCAAAACAAAGGATTAATTACTGTACTTCTATATTTCCAGCAACCCTGTCTTGTGGATTTGGGTTCTCATCCACATCACAATGGATGGATGTTTTCATTGGCCAAACATCTGGGGAAGAATCTTCGGGCATGGCAGAATCCAGGCCTGACACTGGTCTGCCGTGATGTCATTGCATGCGTCATCCATGACCTAGAGAAGAGTGGCTTGTTCGTGAGGGCTCCTATCATATACTTCCACCTCCATGTGGAGAAAAATTCCTCAATCGGGTTAAGGAAAGGAGAGTATGGAGTAAGTACAGGGTGGTAAATTGTGGATGGGCCTGAAACCATGCTTGCAACATTTGAGCATGGTGGAACCTGACATTATCCCACACAATGACATAGGTCACGCCATCAGCTCTACAGACCTGATTTAGCTCAGAGGAAGGTTACAAGGAGAGCAGCATTATATGATCCAATACGAGGTCTGTGTCCCAGGTACTTGGATGGTTGCCCACTGGTCATTGAAATTCCTACCTCTCCTCCTTGTCTTGGCCAGGTTGAAGCCTGCCTCATTCAAAAAGAGGGATTTGTGACCAGCTCCATCACCCTCTAAAAAGACATTTTTGAAAGAGAATTACTGATTACAATGATGTAGAACTTTTGGGGAATTTTTCACAACAGGTATCATGAAACTGAACATAATCAGTCCTCAGTTGCTTGACTCGGTCTGCATTTCTTTCAGAAGGCACATGGGATAGCTGTTTGAGAGACACCTGGTGCCTTTTCAGCATGCGTACAATAGTCGGCAAACTTATGGCTTCCACATTGTTGAACATGTCTTCATGGCCAAGATGTGCTGCTGAATTTCTGTAAGGCGAATATAATTTCTGGCCCGAACCAAATTGACCACAGCCCGCTCTTGTTGGTCAGTCAGAATTTTGCCTCTGCCTCCCCTATTTTGCCTTGTCTCAATTCTGCAGGGAAAATTACAGTAAGAACACATTTAATCACATCTACCCTGTAACAATTGAGAGTAGCCTAATGTGCATGCTGAAGACTTACCGGTTCTCATTGCGGAAAGTTCTGATGATTGAGGCCACAGTTGATCTTCTGGGGTTTGGTTGAATCATTGTCCTGCCATGATTTACGACATGGTCTACAACTATTGCTCAGATTTCATTGGACACTCTTTGTTGTTGCTGCCGCTGTCTTGGTCCGTGGCCTTGTCCTCTAACACGTTCCCCCACACCTCTCAAATCAAATCAAATCAAATCAAATTGTATTTGTCACATACACATGGTTAGCAGATGTTAATGCGAGTGTAGCGAAATGCTTGTGCTTCTAGTTCCGACAATGCAGTAATAACGAACAAGTAATCTAACTAACAATTCCCCCCAAAAAACTACTGTCTTATACACAGTGTAAGGGGATAAGGAATATGTACATAAGGATATATGAATGAGTGATGGTACAGAGCAGCATAGGCAAGACACAGTAGATGATATCGAGTACAGTATAACATATGAGATGAGTATGTAAACAAAGTGGCGTAGTTAAAGTGGCTAGTGATATATGTATTACATAAGGATGCAGTCGATGATATAGAGTCCAGTATATACGTATGCATATGAGATGAATAATGTAGGGTAAGTAACATTATATAAGGTAGCATTGTTTAAAGTGGCTAGTGATATATTTACATCATTTCCCATCAATTCCCATTATTAAAGTGGCTGGAGTTGAGTCAGTGTCATTGACAGTGTGTTGGCAGCAGCCACTCAATGTTAGTGGTGGCTGTTTAACAGTCTGATGGTCTTGAGATAGAAGCTGTTTTTCAGTCTCTCGGTCCCAGCTTTGATGCACCTGTACTGACCTCGCCTTCTGGATGACAGCGGGGTGAACAGGCAGTGGCTCGGGTGGTTGATGTCCTTGATGATCTTTATGGCCTTCCTGTAGCATCGGGTGGTGTAGGTGTCCTGGAGGGCAGGTAGTTTGCCCCCGGTGATGCGTTGTGCAGACCTCACTACCCTGTGGAGAGCCTTACGGTTGAGGGCGGTGCAGTTGCCATACCAGGCGGTGATACAGCCCGCCAGGATGCTCTCGATTGTGCATCTGTAGAAGTTTGTGAGTGCTTTTGGTGACAAGCCGAATTTCTTCAGCCTCCTGAGGTTGAAGAGGCGCTGCTGCGCCTTCTTCACGATGCTGTCTGTGTGAGTGGACCAATTCAGTTTGTCTGTGATGTGTATGCCAAGGAACTTAAAACTTGCTACCCTCTCCACTACTGTTCCATCGATGTGGATAGGGGGGTGTTCCCTCTGCTGTTTCCTGAAGTCCACAATCATCTCCTTAGTTTTGTTGACGTTGAGTGTGAGGTTATTTTCCTGACACCACACTCCGAGGGCCCTCACCTCCTCCCTGTAGGCCGTCTTGTCGTTGTTGGTAATCAAGCCTACCACTGTTGTGGCTCAAACGAGGCTCACGATCACCTCTCAGAAGGGGTGCTTGTCCCCTGCCCTTCCATTGACCACCACATCTTCCTCCTCCCACTGCTTGACCTCTATTGTGACCATGGTCACCTGCCGGCTCCATGTTATCACTATGTTGTTGTAGGTGGATACCACTCATTTCACTATATACTCGTACCACAATGTGAAATCAATCATCAGTAACGAGTTGGCAGTATTGGAAAAGCAATTACAAGGGTCTGCATACATACACCTGGCCACTTTATTAGGTACATCTGCGCGTTAACGCAAATAGTCTGCTCCTTCAAACAGAGAATCATGTGGCTGCCTGCAACTCAATATATAGAGTATATAGAGTAGAGAGCTTTAGTTGTTGTTCGACCAAGCATTAGAACGGACAAGATGCGTAATCTAAGCAACTTTGACCGTGGTATGATTGTTGGTGCCACTCATGGTGGTTCCAGCATCTCAGAAACAGCTGCCTTCCTGGGATTTGTACACACTACAGTCTCTAGAGTTTACAGAAAATGGTGTGATAAACAAAACACATTCAGTGAGCGGCAGTTCAGTGGGCAAAAACCCCTTGTTAATGAAAGAGGTCAGAGTAGAATGTCCAGACTCATTCACGCTAACAGAAAGGCCACAAACGCTCAAATAAAAGCCATTTAAAACAGTGGTGTGTTAGAAGGGCATCTCTTAACGTACAACACCATGAATAATTCAGGCTGTTGTAGAGGCTAAAGGGGGTCCTATCCAGTATTAGATAGGTGTACCTAATAAAGTGGCCGGTGAGTGTACAGTAATTTCAAATCTGAAAACATGGTCTGGAAAAGTGATCCATGGGACCATAGAAACAGTTTCTGATAAAGAATGATGTTGAAATATTACATCCATAGACAATGTAGTCCAATTGATTCATGTTCCACAATAATTGGTGTCAGTGTTGTTATCCTGAAACTTTCACGATCTAAACATGGAATATTGTTTGTCAGTTTCCATACAACTATGCATTAAGAGTCATACAACAGTTACTTATCATTTTGAGCAGTTGTATCAATTGATAGTAAGATCATTGTAATGAAATGAATCGACAGTCATCTCAGATGTAATGTGTAAATTGCATTTTGAAATGGTAATACTTTGATGTTAAGTTGTGCCGTTTTGAACAGGTGATGTTAGTTAAATAAACAAATTATCTTAGATTTATGTGTATTGTATCCAAGCAATTGGAAAAAGTGTTAGAGTTTTGAAAAATGCGCGTTTTGATCATCGATTTGAGTTTTTTGTCTAGAGTTTTGAAAATGACATCAAGATTGTGAAATTAGTGCCAAAGTAATTGTAAAAAACTGTAATGTGTTTTCAGCGTACAGCTATGGGTTTCTGCCTCCAAATAATTTACTGAATTTATTCCAGTATGTAGAAATGTCTGTTCAGTTTTTCATTGGTGTCTAAGTTGTCCTTTATGACTAAGTTCCATTGAGTTTCCCTGTGTTCCTCTCTAAGAGGTTCTGTGCAGTAGTGGAAAGATGGTTGGTGAGGGACATTGGGAGGACATTAGATGAGTATCAAGAGAGATCAACCCCCTAGAGTCTGTCTGTTTAAACTGGAGATATCTGTGTCTGCGTCTCAATCCACCGTATCCGCCGATGTTGACCTTTCACATCTGCGGTGGAAGGTGGCAGAGCTACAGCGGTGTTTGTCAGACCAGGAGACATCCCGAAAACCGGTCTTCTCATGAAAACGTCTGTAGCCTCTGTACGGTTTGGGCTACAAACTAATATAACCGGTTTCAAAAATAATAAATGGTAGTATGGAAATAGTTTTGTGCCCCCCAAAATATTGGTTAAATATGGGTAGAAAATAATAAATAAAATAAATCACTTTTATCTCAGATATAGAACAGACTTCAAAACATAATTATTTTTGATACATTTAAAAAATCTGTTTATCCATGTATGAATGTGAAATTCTATGGGTTTCTATGGGCTTATGGCAGTAAGGCCAAATTCATCACACAATTTTTGTATGTATTTGTTTTGTACTTACAGGGGTGACCATCTTAAATCAATTCCATATGTTAGCTTAGTAGACACCTCCCTTAGTAGAAACCCCCCTTAGTAGAAACCCCCCTTAGTAGAAACACCCCTTAGTAGAAACCCCCCTTAGTAGAAAACCCCCTTAGTAGAAACACCCCTTAGTAGAAACCCCCCTTAGTAGAAACCCCCCTTAGTAGAACCCCCCCTTAGTAGAAACCCCCCTTAGTAGAAACACCCCTTTTTGTATATATATATTGAAGCTCAGATGTATGCTTCCCAATGGGTGGATTATGTTTGGCTGTGAGATGCAAGATCAGTGATTGAAGACTTCCCCTCTCTACGTTACAGTAGTAATCCTCAAAAGCCACTCATCAGCATGCTAGGAGTAACGCTAACCTAAAATGTAGTTTGTCCTAAATGGCCTATGACATTGTCCTATTGGACTGGTGTTGATGCCATGGTACATGTACATGACACATGTCAAATAGATGTATCCCTCAGATAGGCCAATTGGAAGTAGTGTACACAGACGGGACATAGTATTCTCAACAGATCTGGAAAGTGGCCAAATTATTTTCACATTTTAACATGTATTCCATTAATGCCATTTACTATGTAGGGAAATTGCTCTGTTTGCAATCATGGCACTGAAGAAGAAGAAGCCCAATATATCATTCCAGTATTTTACTTGCTATATTGTATTTACTTTGCCATCATGGCCTTTTTTGCCTTTACCTCCCTTCTCACCTCATTTGCTCACATTGTATATAGACTTGTTTATACTGCATTATTGACTGTATGTTTGTTTTTACTCCATGTGTAACTCTGTGTCGTTTTATCTGTCGAACTGCTTTGCTTTATCTTGGCCAGGTCGCAATTGTAAATGAGAACTTGTTCTCAACTTGCCTACCTGGTTAAATAAAGGTAAAATTAAAAAAATTAAAAAAATATATATAAAGATTACTTAAGTACTTATTTAATCTGTCAGTGATGTTTGAAGAAGCAACTTCACGAGTACACACACACATTGCCAAGTTATATATTTTCATAGTGTATTCGGGCTATTTAAGAGATGTATTTAAGTGTTTGAGGGTGGCCTCATCAAAACACCTCGTTCAACCCAGTTTCAAGCAGAATAAAATGCTTCAAGCCGGAATGCTTCAAGTCAGAACTTCGAAGTCGAAGCGATCAAATTTCTATTTCAACTTTCTGACAACCAGACAAAACTTTTAAGGCTTCGGAAATTACATTATCATTATTGCTCAGCTGTACAGTTGAATTGCATATATTATAAGGGCATCAATCACAGCACAAGCCTGTTTGATTACATGGCTGTGCATTGATCAGGTTTTAGAAATCTCTGGACATGCGGGACTTACGAAGAGAGTCTGTGTCTCTCAGAGCCGATGTTAGACACTCATTACAGAATTTAAATGCCTAGGTCTGTGTAAACAGTAACAGTGGGGTTCCTCCTAAAGTTACTTGGGTCATTTGATGAAGGCATTTGGGTCATTTGCCTGAAAGGCAGCAGAGATTGTTTTTAAATGATCTGCTGGCTAAAAGCCTCAGGCACTGTTGTAGATTGTAAACACAGTCTGAGACTCTGTTGGGAGAGGAATGAATTCAACATAACTGGATTGGACAAGGTTGTGTCTTTATATGCACAGATTGGAGTTTTCCTTATTCCATCTTGTTCTAAGGGTATCTTGCCTAGAGGGAAAATACAGTTAAGTTAAGGCAAGTCATTCCATTTGGTATGATTAGGATTTGCGGATGGGTTAAGTTTAAGTTAGAAATCGGATCCGTTAATGTGTCCTTGAGCAAGGCACTTAACCCTAATTGCTCCTGTAAATTGCTTTGGATACGAGCCTCTGATAAAGGACTAAAATGTAAAACATTTAAAGTTTAAGGGTTGGGGTGGGACTCAAACCAGCAACCTTATATATGACAACCCATGTGTTACACTCTCCACTAGCAAGCCTTTAACTTCTTTCACTCTCACCAGGTGTTGTACACTTGGCCAGTCAGTGACTATCAAGCTTTCATCCAACCAATCACATTTGTTCTACCCCCGAGGCACAGCTGACCTCAAAACAAGTTTGATTAAGGACACCTCCACTGAGCTTATATGCACAGACCCAACAAGTTACAAGTAATGCTAAAGCCTATGAGAATTACAGTAAATGGAGCATGCTATGATTAGGTATTTACTGTGCACTCAGTCCCAAGGTTGTTGCAAAGAACCCAAATAGAACACTAGCATATTAACATTCACTTCTCCTCACTTCAACAGTGCTTGAATGGTGTTTCATCAAATCCTCTGTATCCAAACAAACACTTCCCCTTAGTTATAAAATTCCCCTTTATTCCATACGTGGCCTTTGCCCTTTAGAAAGCACAACAACACAATT